>NC_138775.1:241113974-241691474 GCF_965119305.1 Pelophylax lessonae | reverse complement strand
GATGCTAGATACATTTTCGTTTTTAGTTCCTTCTGTGATCTTTGTCCGTTCAGGGTTTCAAAGGCCAGGAGTTTCATTGCTTTCCCCTGCCTCTGAAAGAAACCTCCAGAGCTTAGGGAGGGCTATGCAAATAACCAGCCTGAACAATTGTTAAATTCCAGCCAATCCCTAGAGAGGAGTGTCCAGTAGGGGGCTGGGAAGATGATAGTCTGAAGCACTGAAGAGCTAGGCTCTCTTTCCCCAGAAAAGTTCCAAACCTGAGGGGCTACTGCTATTAGGTAGCCCATGGACTTTGAAGCTATTCTTGAGGCCTCGGAGGAATCAGGGCTGAAGCTAGAAGCTGACTGTAGGACCTCACCACAAGGGAAATGGTCTGGAGAAGGACTGTCTCACTCACTGGACCATGTCCAGCAGAAGCTGGGAGGTGGCAGCTGTCGCGGAGAAAAGACCCTAAATTGATCCCTGTGACTGTGCAGCACTCTGGAAATCACATTGGCTACTAATAGTTGTGCATAGGTGCAAAGTAACCAGATACCAAATAATAAGCTAATTTTGGGTGAATAGCATCAGTGTGAAGTGGCTGTGTTAGAAGCTGGCTGCACTGATTAAACCAAAATCCCAAAAAGACGACATTCAAGGAGTGTAGTTTTGTACTTTATCCTTGCTAAGCTCTTTGTTAATTGGCACCCATAGCTGTGGAGGACCCAAAAAAACAATGGTTAGACTTACCGGTAACGGTGTTTCTACTAATCTTTCAGAACGGCAATACCTAAGAGATGAGAGGCTCCACGCTACAAGAAACACAATCAGTTCACAACTGCTTAAAAGGCCCAACCCTTCCCCTTGTCACTAAGTTGTAAAAAAGTAATTCTCCCAACCAATCCACAAAGGGTATATAAATTCACTTAGGTACTCACCACCTATTGCTTAAATTCTTTCCTCCCCCCTTAACTGGGCAGGAAGTAGGCCTGCCATCCTGGAAGGTTTGTAGAAACGTCGTTACCGGTAAGTCTAACCGTCAGTTTTCTCCTCTCACCTTCCAGGACGGCAACACCTGAGAGGATAATCAAGTAACCGCAGGCCTACATTAGGGTGGGATCACCGCCTGTAGCACCTTTCGGCCAGAGGCTAGGTCTTGCCGAGACAGCACTTCAACTCGGTAGTGCTTCAGGAAGGTGTCTTGGCTGGACCAGGTGGCTGCACTGCAAATCTGTCCCCAGAAGGCTCCTGCTTTCTCAGCCCAGGAGGTTGAGTGTGCTTTCAGCTTTGCTGGTGCAGGAAGACCTTAAATCTCATACGACACGGTAATGGCTTGTCTGATCCATCTAGAGACTGAAGGCTTAGATTCTTGAAGTCCCTTGCTTGGTCCAGAGTAGAGGATCAAAAGATGATTGGATCTCCTAAACTCTTTGGTCCTCCGTAAAAAAGTAAGGAGGCATCTCCCCACATCTAAGCAATGAAGTTTCTTTTCCCCCTGATTCTTAGGGTTATCACAAAAGGATGGTAAGGTTATCTCTTGTGTCCTATGAAAGGAGGATGCTACTTTGGGCAGATATAGAAGATCTGGGCTGAGGAAAATCCTATCTGGGAGGATCAACAAAAAATGGTTCTTTAATAGAGAGACCTTGTAAGTCCCCTACTCTTCTAACTGTTGTGATAGCTAATAGGAAGGCTAGTTATAGGGTAAAAATACTTAAAGGAAACCTCTTTAATAGGTTCAAAGGGGTTTCTAGATAATGCCTCTAGGAACCCTAGTCAGATCCCAAGGTGGGAACCTATTTCTTGTGACGGGGAAGCTCTATCCCTACCCGTCAAAAATATTTTAACTAAAGGTTCTTTCGGTAGGCTTGCGTGTAAAAAAAAAAAACAGAGAGCTGCTATTTGTACCCAAAGAGTGTTGACCGCCACTCCCTTCTCTATCCAATCTTTTAGGAAATCTAAGATTACAGGGATAGGAGGTGGAAGAAACCTGCTTCTGCCTACGCCAAGTACAAAATGTTTTCCAAACCTTAGAGTATATCTTCAGAAAAAAAGGGGGGTTTGGTGTAAACCAAAAACCGCGCAAGTGGTTCAACCGTGTATATATGTATAAATATGTAAATATATTATCAATAAATACAAATTATATGTGAATATAAATATTAATAATTAATAAATATTAATTATTTACAGGAATTGCTTCCTTGTAGTGAGCGGCAACAAAAAAAGGCAAGGTGCTGAACAATTGTTTAAAAGAATGGGTAGTGTCGCGCTCAAACATAAAGTGCTTGTGCAGATATTTAAACCTTAATTCAAAAATTAAAAATACATGATAGGTGACAATCTAAAAAATCAATCAATCTGTGCTCAATATTGTAAAGTGCAAACAGTCCATATGCAGCATCAAACAATCCACATCTCTTTGGTGTCACACAAATTAGCAGAGACTTGATGTTAGTGCAGATTATCCTTCACCTCCACACTTCACCCAGTGATCTAGTAAGGTACTCCTTACCGGAAATATATGACCCCTTAATTATAGGGGGTCACATAGGCAATATCTCCACTCAGTACACACGATCCTCAGCTCCTCTGTTACACAGTGGGTAATCCAGCATCAAGCCCTTATAGTGTAGCTCGGATCAGGTGGCAAACATGGGTGGGACAAAAAGGAGACTCTCATGGTGCAGTACATCTAAACATATCGCTTTATTAAAAAGTATTGCACTTACTCGAATCACCATAAAACAATCGCCTTTCTCATAAAAACATCCAGCGAGGGTTGTGAGCACTGCCGATCGCACAGCGCTCCTCTAACCCGGAAATGGCTACGGTCTCACGTTTCCCTTCCCCAGGGAAGGGAAACGTGAGACCGTAGCCATTTCCGGGTTAGAGGAGCGCTGTGCGATCGGCAGTGCTCACAACCCTCGCTGGATGTTTTTATGAGAAAGGCGATTGTTTTATGGTGATTCGAGTAAGTGCAATACTTTTTAATAAAGCGATATGTTTAGATGTACTGCACCATGAGAGTCTCCTTTTTGTCCCACCCATGTTTGCCACCTGATCCGAGCTACACTATAAGGGCTTGATGCTGGATTACCCACTGTGTAACAGAGGAGCTGAGGATCGTGTGTACTGAGTGGAGATATTGCCTATGTGACCCCCTATAATTAAGGGGTCATATATTTCCGGTAAGGAGTACCTTACTAGATCACTGGGTGAAGTGTGGAGGTGAAGGATAATCTGCACTAACATCAAGTCTCTGCTAATTTGTGTGACACCAAAGAGATGTGGATTGTTTGATGCTGCATATGGACTGTTTGCACTTTACAATATTGAGCACAGATTGATTGATTTTTTAGATTGTCACCTATCATGTATTTTTAATTTTTGAATTAAGGTTTAAATATCTGCACAAGCACTTTATGTTTGAGCGCGACACTACCCATTCTTTTAAACAATTAGAGTATATCTTCCTCCTTACTGGTTCCCTGCTCAGGAGGAGTGTGTATCACTCTGTCTGAGCAGCCCTTTATTCTAAGGATCTGGCGCTCACTAACTAGGTCATCAGCTGGAAGAACTCCGGCCTGGGGTGCAATACTGGACCCTGAGAGAGTAGGTCTGGAAGCTTTGGAAGCTTCCAAGGAGGCGCCACTAATAGTGCCTTCAAGGTCGCAAACCACACCCTCCTTGGCCACCAAGATGCAATCAGGAGGAGGCAGAGGCCTGAGGAACGACTGAGTTTCTGTATGATTCAAGGGATTAGACCATATACAACAAATTGTGTGCCACAGCAGACAAACTGTTGAATATTAAATGTCCACCCATCTTTTCCAACAAAATGCTTTTTCCCCATGGTGCATAAAATTACAGGCCATGCACCTTCTGAGTTTACATCTAGAAGAGCCCACCATATTTAGGAATAAAGGGATGTTATTTACTGACCGTTGTTTCTTGTTTTTAATTTGCCTAGGTGCCACAATATTCCGGACACTTCTAGCCCGTTTAAAGACTACCTTAGGTTTAGTGGGAAGTACTCTACATAGGGCGGAGTCTTGCATAAGGATGGGCCAATGTTTTTTAATTGCCCTTTTGACAGCCCAATGTTGATTGGTAAACTTGGTAATAAAGAGGGTATTAGAGGGTTCCTCACTTTTACCTTCAATCCTTCTACTCTCGCCACCCATAGTATACCTATCAATGGCCTCCTCAATGTGCTCCTCACGGTACCCTTTTTCTAGAAATCTTCTCTTTAATATATCAGCCTGCACCAGGTACACTGAGACTTCTGTACAGTTCCTACGCAACCTACAAAATTGGCTGTGGGGTATATTCTCCTTCCACTTGGGTAAATGGCAACTTGTACGATGTAAGTATGAGTTGCCTGCAGTCTCCTTAAAATGCGTCCTAGAGGTGATGTTTTCATCAGCATCCCAGGATAGCTCTAAATCCAGAAACACCAAAGTTTGCGCATCGACTACATGTGTGAAGCTGATACCATAGGGATTGGAATTGCAGTAGGCCACAAATTCCGAAACTGAATTGAGGTCACCATGCCATATGACAAGATGCTTGGCAAATGGGTTCCGGGTCCAAATATGATTTTTCTCCCAGAAACCCATAAACAGGTTAGCATAGCTCGGCGCAAAATGTGCACCCATAGCTGTGCCAGCGACTTGTCTATAAAATAAGCCATCAAACTGGAAGTAGTTTCTTTCCAGTGCAAATTTTGTGCATGAGCATATAAATTCAGACTGAAGCGGATGCATGTATTGCGCCTCAGAAAGAAAATACTCCACTGCTCTTAACCCACCCTCATGCAGAATAGATGTGTAGAGAGAACACACATCTAGGGATAACCACAGATAGTTGGCTTCCCATTTATATTTTACCAGGGTGTCCAAAACCTGGGAGGAATCCCTAATGTAGGCCGGCAGGGACGTCACCAGTGGTTGTAAGAATATATCCACATATTGGGATATTTTGCTGGTGATGCCTTCCATACCAGCCACAATAGGTCTCCCAGGTGGACACCTGGGGTCCTTGTGGACCTTAGGGATGTGGTAAAAATAGGGCGTCTTGAAACAATTATTAAGGAAAAAAGATTTTTCTGCCTTACTGATGATTCCAATACCACACGCCTGATTCACCAATTGTTGTAATTCCAATTTATACCCTGGTAATGGATCCTCACTTAAGCGCTCAAACGTATTTTCATCAGATAACAGTCTGTGGGCTTCAGCAAGATAGTCCATCCTATCTTGAATCACCAATCCTCCACCCTTATCTGCTAAACGTATAACAATGTCATGATTTTCCTTTAAAATATTCAAAGCACTCTTCTCTGAACTAGATAGATTTTGGGCACTAATCTTCCCCTTGGGCTGCATACATATTTTCTTAAAATCGGCATAAACCATGGAGTAATAGGTCTTAATATACTCATTCTTCACATGGTGTGGATAGAAGGTAGATTTAGGACGAAAACTCGTGTGAATGAAGTCATTGACAAACGGGGTGGAAACCAAATCCACTGGTTCCACACATCTCTCGAAGAGCAATTCCTCCAACACATTGAGTATTTCAACGTCCATCAAGAGTTTACAATATCCCCACCAATAATATCTGTGGGATTTGATGTTAGCATACAAGGTTTGTATTTAATCAGCAACAACCACTGTATGTCATTGCTGTGTGCCTATTACATTGTATGACCACTAGATGGCAGTGTTACATTTGTGAGTTCATGTTTTGTCTATGCCTCAAAAGAGTAATAAGAATAGTTCCTGATCCGAAAGAAAAGCAGTGTTCAGTGAAACAACAGACTGTCTGCCTATACTTTGTTTAGCCCCAAAAGGTTATATCTAACAGGTTATGGGCCCAGGACATGTTACAGAAGCCCAGGATATAATACAGATTACCGCTGGATATAGCCAGATACAGTGAGCTAAAGCAAGTGAGTACAGGAGACAGCAACAGAAAGACAAACAGCAGAAATGGCTGCTGCCATCCCCTCAGCAAAGTTCTCCATTGCAAATCTGACAAATCAGAACTACCAATCTTGGAAATTCAAGATGAAAATGCTGCTTATAAGAGAAGGTACGTGGAAATGTATAAATGAATCAAGACCTGCACAGCCCACAGAGGAGTGGTTAGACAGAGATCAGAAAGCACAGAGCACAATCTCCCTGTGCATAGATGATGATCAAATCATATATATAATACATATATGTAACTGTCAGACTGCTAAAGACATGTGGGAAGAGTTACAGAAAGCACATGAAAGAGTTAATCTCAGCAATAAACTGTATTTAATCAGAAAGCTCTATCAAACTAAGCTACAGAAAGACCAGGACATGCAGGACTATATAAGACAGACCTTAGAGATGGTCGAGAGACAGAGGGATTGGAGAAGAGATAAAAGATTTCCATGTTGCAGCGCTGTTATTAAGTGGACTTCCTGAAAGTTATGAGACACTTGTCACAGCACTAGATGGACGTCCAGATGATGATCTGACACTGGAATATGTTAAAGGCAAGCTTGTGGATGAATACAAGCGCAAAACTGAAAGCATGAGTAATGTGAGTGTGTGTTCAGAGACAGCTTTAAAGACAAAATTCAAAAATAAACACAGTAACGTGCAGCTAGAAAAGCGGGAATGCTTTGTGTGCAAGAAACCAGGACACCTAAAAGCAGATTGTAGAATCTGGAAAGCTAGAATGCAAAAACAAAGTGCATTACAACAAGCTAAGAATGTCATAGAAAAAGGAGTATGCATTCGGATCCAAAAATGGTGTCACCTCTGTGCAAGCATGGTGTGTGAACTCAGGTGCTACAAGTCACATGACAAATGACCGAAGTTTCTTCACTCAGCTTGATGAAAGCAAAACAGAAGGGATAACTACAGCTAATGGACAATTTATGAAATCAGTGGGAATAGGAGATGGCTTTCTATACTGTCCTATCTCTCCAGATATCACTAAAAGGATCCATATGAGGAATGTTCTGTATGTGCCAGATCTTGAAAGCAACCTTTTGTCAGTAAAGAAACTCACTAACCAAGGCAATGTAGTCACATTTCAGGGTGACAGTTGTATCATAACAAAAGGGGATTGCTTGCTTGCAAAGGCTAAAATCATAGATGAACTGTATCAGCTGAACTGCAGTGAAATGGTTAAAATAGCCAAAGAGGATAAACATTCAAACTGCATCCACACTTGGCACAGACGATTGGGGCACAGAAATTCTGATACAATAAAGAAAATAGTTGAGAATAACTATGCAAGTGGTATTAAGATTAATCCATGTGATCACATAATGATTTGTACCAGCTGTATTAAAGGAAAAATGGCAAGGACACCTTTTCCCAAGCAGACCAACAGCAAATCCCAAAAACCTCTGGACTTAATACATTCAGATCTTTGTGGTCCAATGAAAACTATGACTCCAGGAAAGAAAAAATACTTCCTGACCTTCATTGATGATTACTCCAGGTATACCACAGTATTTCTACTTCACAATAAAGATGAAGTGCCAGAGAAATTAGAAGAGTATCTCGCTCAAGTAAATAATATTTTTGGCGGAATGCCCAGAGTACTACGAACAGATAATGGCTCAGAATATACAAGTGGTAAAACACAAGCCATTCTCAGGAAGCATGGAATTATGTTCCAGACAACAGTTCCATATAACCCAGAGCAAAATGGAGTTGCAGAGAGAATGAACCGCACACTGTGTGAAAGTGGGAGGAGCATGCTATTTGATGCTGATATGCCAACTACATACTGGGGAGAAGCTATCACAACTGCATGTCATCTTCAAAATCGTTTGCCGGGAAAAGCAACAACAAAAACTCCATATGAACTGTGGAACAAAAGGAAACCAGATTTAAGACACATCAGAATTTTTGGAAGTAAAGCCTATGTACACATTCCAAAAGAAAAACGCACAAAATGGGATGCATGTGCAAAAGAAGGTGTGCTTGTGGGGTACAGTGAATCTCAAAAAGGATACAGGATTTTACATCAAGACACGAACAAAATAACAGTCAGCAGAAGTGTGATTATTGATGAAAGTTCTGTGTGCTCAAAGTTTAAACTCCAGACTCAAACTTTTCAAACTGAGAAAGAATCAACATCAGTCACTCAAGAAAATAAGGAAAGTGATACAGAAATAGAAATAACTGCAGAAGAATCAAAACCTGAAACTGAACCAGAAATACCTTCAGTCAGAAAATCAACCAGAATCAATAAAGGTGTTCCAGCTGAACGTTTATCTTACATAGCTCGCAGAGCTGTTCAAACTGAACCAGGTTCATGGAAAGAGATGCAGAAACTGCCAATGCATGAGAAACAAGTATGGTATAAAGCCACTGATGAAGAAATGACATCACTCAAAGATCTCCAGACATGGACACTTTCAGAGCTACCTCAAGGTAAACATGCCATAGGATGCAAATGGGTTTTTAAAACCAAATGTAACTCTGAAGGGAAAGTCTGTCGGTACAAGGCAAGGCTGGTTGCTAAAGGTTACTCACAGAAGTTTGGTGAGGACTATGATGCTACTTTTGCTCCAGTTGCTAAACAAAGTACTTTCAGAACACTAATGACAGTGGCTGCCATGCGTACAATGATTGTGAAACATCACGATATTAAGACAGCTTTTCTTAATGGTGATATTGAAGAAGAAATTTACATGTCACAGCCAGAAGGATATTTGAAAAAGGGACAAGAGCATCTTGTCTGCAAGTTGAATAAATCTCTTTATGGCCTTAAACAATTAGCACGAGCATGGAACCTGAAGATTAATCAAGTTCTACTAAATGAAGGATTTACAAGAAGCAAAGCTGATCCGTGCCTATATGCTAAACAAGTAGACACTGAGTGGATGTATCTGCTAATTTATGTAGATGACCTGATCATTGTTCACAAAAACGACAATGAAATTGCAAAGTTAACAGGAGTACTCAACAAGCACTTTTGAAACTAAAGACCTAGGTGAAGTGACATATTATCTTAGAATTGACATCCAGCGTGAGAAAGATGGAAGTTTCCTGTTGAATCAGAGTGCAAAAATGGAATCTATTCTTCAGCAATTCAACATGACAGAGGCGAAAGGAGAAAGCACACCTATGGATACAGTCTATCCAAAGTTAGAAGGAGAAGATGATCTTCTCACATCCAATGAACAATACAGACAAGCAGTGGGGGCACTTCTCTACATTGCAACCACTACACGTCCAGACATTGCAGCCAGCATGTCTCTTCTTTGCAGGCGAGTTGATAAACCACGTCAAAGAGACTGGAATGCGATCAAAAGAGTTATGAGATATCTGAAACAGACAAAAGACTTAAATTTGAAACTATCAGCAAGTGGTGGTTTAAACCTCGTGGGATATGTGGACTCCGATTGGGCAGGTGATCACAGCACACGCAAATCCACAAGTGGTTACTTATTAAAATTGGGAGACAGTCCTATATCATGGTCCAGCAAGAAACAGATGTCAGTGGCATTGTCCTCTACAGAAGCTGAATACATATCTGCAGCTTATGCCAGTCAAGAAGTTGTGTGGTTACAGCAATTACTCAAGGATCTTGGAGAAGCAACGTCAGAACCTACCGTCTTATTTGAGCATAATCAGGCTTGCATTAAGCTTGCAACAAGTGAGAAAATTTATGGAAGAACCAAGCACATCGATGTCAGACATTACATTCATGACTTAGTTGATCAGAAAGTGATTGTACTTGTGTATTGTGAGTCGTAAAAAATGATTGCTGATGCTTTGACAAAGCCACTAGCTAGAACCAGATTTGTGGATCTTAGATCAGAAATGGGATTGACATAGATAGTAGTTGTTGAGTGGGGGTGTTAGCATACAAGGTTTGTATTTAATCAGCAACAACCACTGTATGTCATTGCTGTGTGCCTATTACATTGTATGACCACTAGATGGCAGTGTTACATTTGTGAGTTCATGTTTTGTCTATGCCTCAAAAGGTTATATCTAACATTTGATCCCACCTCTACAGCCCCACAGTCACCCTCACCTTTCAGAGACTGCAGACTGTAATACCGTTTAACTGTAATATTACGTATATACCTATGCAGATCCCTAAACAATTCAAAAAGGTTTGCATTACAACTCAGGGCAAAATTGAGTCCTTTATGCAAGAGACTCAATTCCCCTTCATTGAGTATATGGGTGGATAAATTAAATATCTTTACAGTGGAATCTAGACTTCCAATTTTCCTCTTTTTGCCTCGCTTCCCCTTTCCTCCTCTGGGTCTCCTATTTTTCTTTTTTCTACTGGAGGGGGTAAGACAAAAAAATTCCCATTCACACCCATACATGCATTGGATGACAAATTTGGCAAGACAATAACGGCTGGGGCATCTAGTGTGTCTGTAGACACCACACCCGGACGATCCTCAGGTGTCCGTATATCCAATATAGCCCCCTCAGCTTGACCGATGTGTCCATCTAGGGCGTCAAATGAGTTGGATACTGGTATATTATATACCGGTAGAGGCCCAACACGAGTGATATCACTAATCCCTCCCTGGGGATCTACCTTATTAGTCTCTAATGAGGAGGATGACCTGATAGGGGGATCCTCCCCTTGACATGGAAGGTTGTATCTCCTATATATATCAGTGGTCTCCTTATTACCATCCCTGTTTCTATTGGGGACGGAGTGCCCTCCTGTATCTATACCATACTCCTTATATCCTTTTTACCCTTAGGGTCATTATTGGAATTCCACTCCTGATGCTTCTGTGTGGATCTAATCCCTTTACCTGAAGGGTGGGTCTCACGACGGTCAGCCCCAGTATACACCCCTCCCCCAGCTTGGGATTGGTAAGGTGGCTTCTTGAAAGTCTGCCCATATGTACCATGATTGTAATTAGTATTTCCAGATTGATTTTGATGGGGATTGGGATATTCCCTATATCCTTTATTTTTATTATTAGTATTATTTTTATATTTTTATTAAACTGGCTCTTCTTATTCTTATTAGTGTTAACATTGGTAAATTCATGATGGTGGATAGATCGCGCATCATTAGCACCAGTACCTTCCCTATTAGGATTCCGATGCTGGGATCGCACGGTATCATGGCCCTGAATTGGGGTCCCATGGCAATTGTTATCATCGCTATCGGCTATTCCACTACTACCTTCAGATGGGTCCTTTCTGTTTCCAATTGAAGATGGTACCTCTTGCGTAATCTGCTATATCCCTGGAAAACTGATTACTAGTGTTGAGCGAACACGGACTGTATTATTCGTGTTCGTACCGAATAATTGGATTTTTTTTACCCGAACACGGACACGGACACTTTACTGTATGTTCGGGTAAAAATCCGTGTTCGGTCGTTTTATTTCCGGGTTTTGCATGCTTTGGCGCTCTTTTCATGGCGGGCTTTCAACAGCCAATCAACAATCGTTTAACTGGTGTGCCTTAAGCCATCCCAGCCATGCCTGCAAATGTCTTAGTAGCTGTGATTGGCCGTCTGAAGCATGTGACCAAGTCTTTATAAGTTCGAGGCAGCCGCCGCAGCAGCGTCATTCTGCTGCTTAGCTAAGGGACAGAGCACACATCAATGTGCTGGCTGCTGATTAGGGAAAGATAGGCAGGAAAAAACCATTTGTGTCCGGATAGATTTGAGGGACAGGTCGGAGTGTTTAGGCAGGGCGAGTTGTAGGCATTTTAGGGATAGAGTCTGCTGAATTATAGGGTCAGTGTCTTCTACAAACTACAATCGATATTGCTGTGTGGGGGGTGGGGTGAATCTGCACTCAATCCTGATCTACGATCTCTTCTCAATCCTGTTAGGGACAGAGTCTGCTGAATTTTAGGGAAACTGTGTTCTACAAACTACAATCGATATTGCTGTGTGGTGTGGGATTGGAGATAGGCAGGTGTCAGTGATCCACATCCATTTTTCTGTGTGTGAGCTGCAGTGAACACAATCTTTTTGGGCTGCAGTGAACACAATCTTTTTGGGCTGCAGTGAACACAATCTTTTTGGGGTGCAGTGAACAAAATCTTTTTGGGGTGCAGTGAACACAATCCTTTTTGGTGTGCAGTGAACACAATCTTTGTGGGGTGCAGTGAACAAAATCCTTTGTGGGGTGCAGTGAACACAATCTTTTTGGGGTGCAGTGAACAAAATCCTTTTTGGGGTGCAGTGAACAACATCCTTTTTGGGGTGCAGTGAACACAATCTTTTTGGGGTGCAGTGAACAAAATCCTTTGTGGGGTGCAGTGAACACAATCTTTTTGGGGTGCAGTGAACACAATCTTTTTGGGGTGGAGTGAACAACATCCTTTTTGGGGTGCAGTGAACAAAATCCTTTTTGGGGTGCAGTGAACAAAATCATTTTTGGGGTGCAGTGAACACAATCTTTTTGGGGTGCAGTGAACACAATCTTTGTGGGGTGCAGTGAACACAATCTTTTTGGGGTGGAGTGAACAACATCCTTTTTGGGGTGCAGTGAACAACATCCTTTTTGGGGTGCAGTGAACACAATCTTTTTGGGGTGCAGTGAACACAATCTTTGTGGGGTACAGTGAACAGAATCTTTGTGGGGTGCAGTGAACACAATCTTTGGGGGGTACAGTGAACACAATCTTTTTGGGGTGCAGTGAACACAATCTTTGTGGGGTGCAGTGAACACAATCTTTTTGGGGTGGAGTGAACAAAATCATTTTTGGGGTGCAGTGAACAACATCCTTTTTGGGGTGCAGTGATCAAAATCCTTTTTGGGGTGCAGTGAACACAATCTTTTTGGGTTGCAGTGAACAAAATCCTTTGTGGGGTGCAGTGAACAGAATCTTTGTGGGGTGCAGTGAACACAATCTTTGGGGGGGTACAGTGAACACAATCTTTTTGGGGTGCAGTGAACACAATCTTTGTGGGGTACAGTGAACAGAATCTTTGTGGGGTGCAGTGAACACAATCTTTGGGGGGTACAGTGAACACAATCTTTTTGGGGTGCAGTGAACACAATCTTTGGGGGGTACAGTGAACACAATCTTTTTGGGGTGCAGTGAACACAATCTTTGTGGGGTGCAGTGAACACAATCTTTGGGGGGGTACAGTGAACACAATCTTTTTGGGGTGCAGTGAACAACATCCTTTTAGGGTGCAGTGAACACAATCTTTGTGGGGTGCAGTGAACAACATCCTTTTAGGGTGCAGTGAACACAATCTTTGTGGGGTACAGTGAACAGAATCTTTGTGGGGTGCAGTGAACACAATCTTTGGGGGGTACAGTGAACACAATCTTTGTGAGGTGCAGTGAACACAATCTTTGTGGGGTGCAGTGAACACAATCATTGTGGGGTGCAGTGAACTCAATCTTTGTGGGGTACAGTGAACACAATCTCATACTTCTGAAGATTTGAGGGTGCTGCCTGTTCCATACTCCCCCTACTCCTCATCTAGCCTTTTAGGGGTACAAACAATAGTAATTGGGGCCTAGTGTGGTTGTGTACGTGTGATATACATACACTTTTTTTGGATCATATTTTCTATTCCGCTATTTAATCAAAAACCTTTGGGGATCAGTTAAATTGGGGGATAGTCTGTGTTGGTACGTGTGAGAGAGATCCACCTTTCCAAGTTGTTGGGGTTCATCTCATACTTCTGAAGGTTTGAGGGTGCTGCCTGTTCCATACTCCCCCTACTCCTAGCCTTTTAGGGGTACAAACAATAGTAATTGGGGCCTAGTGTGGTTGTGTACGTGTGATATACATACACTTTTTTTGGATCATATTTTCTATTCCGCTATTTAATCAAAAACCTTTGGGGATCAGTTAAATTGGGGGATAGTCTGTGTTGGTATGTGTGAGAGAGATCCACCTTTCCAAGTTGTTGGGGTTCATCTCATACTTCTGAAGGTTTGAGGGTGCTGCCTGTTCCATACCCCCCCTACTCCTCATCTAGCCTTTTAGGGGTACAAACAATAGTAATTGGGGCCTAGTGTGGTTGTGTACGTGTGATATACATACACTTTTTTTGGATCATATTTTCTATTCCGCTATTTAATCAAAAACCTTTGGGGATCAGTTAAATTGGGGGATAGTCTGTGTTGGTACGTGTGAGAGAGATCCACCTTTCCAAGTTTTTGGGGTTCATCTCATACTTCTGAAGATTTGAGGGTGCTGCCTGTTCCATACCCCCCCTACTCCTCATCTAGCCTTTTAGGGGTACAAACAATAGTAATTGGGGCCTAGTGTGGTTGTGTACGTGTGATATACATACACTTTTTTTGGATCATATTTTCTATTCCGCTATTTAATCAAAAACCTTTGGGGATCAGTTAAATTGGGGGATAGTCTGTGTTGGTACGTGTGAGAGAGATCCACCTTTCCAAGTTGTTGGGGTTCATCTCATACTTCTGAAGGTTTGAGGGTGCTGCCTGTTCCATACTCCCCCTACTCCTAGCCTTTTAGGGGTACAAACAATAGTAATTGGGGCCTAGTGTGGTTGTGTACGTGTGATATACATACACTTTTTTTGGATCATATTTTCTATTCCGCTATTTAATCAAAAACCTTTGGGGATCAGTTAAATTGGGGGATAGTCTGTGTTGGTACGTGTGAGAGAGATCCACCTTTCCAAGTTGTTGGGGTTCATCTCATACTTCTGAAGGTTTGAGGGTGCTGCCTGTTCCATACCCCCCCTACTCCTCATCTAGCCTTTTAGGGGTACAAACAATAGTAATTGGGGCCTAGTGTGGTTGTGTACGTGTGATATACATACACTTTTTTTGGATCATATTTTCTATTCCGCTATTTAATCAAAAACCTTTGGGGATCAGTTAAATTGGGGGATAGTCTGTGTTGGTACGTGTGAGAGAGATCCACCTTTCCAAGTTGTTGGGGTTCATCTCATACTTCTGAAGGTTTGAGGGTGCTGCCTGTTCCATACTCCCCCTACTCCTCATCTAGCCTTTTAGGGGTACAAACAATAGTAATTGGGGCCCAGTGTGGTTGTGTACGTGTGATATACATACACTTTTTTTGGATCATATTTTCTATTCCGCTATTTAATCAAAAACCTTTGGGGATCAGTTAAATTGGGGGATAGTCTGTGTTGGTACGTGTGAGAGAGATCCACCTTTCCAAGTTGTTGGGGTTCATCTCATACTTCTGAAGGTTTGAGGGTGCTGCCTGTTCCATACCCCCCCTACTCCTCATCTAGCCTTTTAGGGGTACAAACAATAGTAATTGGGGCCTAGTGTGGTTGTGTACGTGTGATATACATACACTTTTTTTGGATCATATTTTCTATTCCGCTATTTAATCAAAAACCTTTGGGGATCAGTTAAATTGGGGGATAGTCTGTGTTGGTACGTGTGAGAGAGATCCACCTTTCCAAGTTGTTGGGGTTCATCTCATACTTCTGAAGGTTTGAGGGTGCTGCCTGTTCCATACCCCCCCTACTCCTCATCTAGCCTTTTAGGGGTACAAACAATAGTAATTGGGGCCTAGTGTGGTTGTGTACGTGTGATATACATACACTTTTTTTGGATCATATTTTCTATTCCGCTATTTAATCAAAAACCTTTGGGGATCAGTTAAATTGGGGGATAGTCTGTGTTGGTACGTGTGAGAGAGATCCACCTTTCCAAGTTTTTGGGGTTCATCTCATACTTCTGAAGATTTGAGGGTGCTGCCTGTTCCATACCCCCCCTACTCCTCATCTAGCCTTTTAGGGGTACAAACAATAGTAATTGGGGCCTAGTGTGGTTGTGTACGTGTGATATACATACACTTTTTTTGGATCATATTTTCTATTCCGCTATTTAATCAAAAACCTTTGGGGATCAGTTAAATTGGGGGATAGTCTGTGTTGGTACGTGTGAGAGAGATCCACCTTTCCAAGTTGTTGGGGTTCATCTCATACTTCTGAAGGTTTGAGGGTGCTGCCTGTTCCATACCCCCCCTACTCCTCATCTAGCCTTTTAGGGGTACAAACAATAGTAATTGGGGCCTAGTGTGGTTGTGTACGTGTGATATACATACACTTTTTTTGGATCATATTTTCTATTCCGCTATTTAATCAAAAACCTTTGGGGATCAGTTAAATTGGGGGATAGTCTGTGTTGGTACGTGTGAGAGAGATCCACCTTTCCAAGTTGTTGGGGTTCATCTCATACTTCTGAAGGTTTGAGGGTGCTGCCTGTTCCATACTCCCCCTACTCCTCATCTAGCCTTTTAGGGGTACAAACAATAGTAATTGGGGCCTAGTGTGGTTGTGTACGTGTGATATACATACACTTTTTTTGGATCATATTTTCTATTCCGCTATTTAATCAAAAACCTTTGGGGATCAGTTAAATTGGGGGATAGTCTGTGTTGGTACGTGTGAGAGAGATCCACCTTTCCAAGTTGTTGGGGTTCATCTCATACTTCTGAAGGTTTGAGGGTGCTGCCTGTTCCATACTCCCCCTACTCCTAGCCTTTTAGGGGTACAAACAATAGTAATTGGGGCCTAGTGTGGTTGTGTACGTGTGATATACATACACTTTTTTTGGATCATATTTTCTATTCCGCTATTTAATCAAAAACCTTTGGGGATCAGTTAAATTGGGGGATAGTCTGTGTTGGTACGTGTGAGAGAGATCCACCTTTCCAAGTTGTTGGGGTTCATCTCATACTTCTGAAGGTTTGAGGGTGCTGCCTGTTCCATACCCCCCCCTACTCCTCATCTAGCCTTTTAGGGGTACAAACAATAGTAATTGGGGCCTAGTGTGGTTGTGTACGTGTGATATACATACACTTTTTTTGGATCATATTTTCTATTCCGCTATTTAATCAAAAACCTTTGGGGATCAGTTAAATTGGGGGATAGTCTGTGTTGGTACGTGTGAGAGAGATCCACCTTTCCAAGTTGTTGGGGTTCATCTCATACTTCTGAAGGTTTGAGGGTGCTGCCTGTTCCATACTCCCCCTACTCCTAGCCTTTTAGGGGTACAAACAATAGTAATTGGGGCCTAGTGTGGTTGTGTACGTGTGATATACATACACTTTTTTTGGATCATATTTTCTATTCCGCTATTTAATCAAAAACCTTTGGGGATCAGTTAAATTGGGGGATAGTCTGTGTCGGTACGTGTGAGAGAGATCCACCTTTCCAAGTTGTTGGGGTTCATCTCATACTTCTGAAGGTTTGAGGGTGCTGCCTGTTCCATACTCCCCCTACTCCTCATCTAGCCTTTTAGGGGTACAAACAATAGTAATTGGGGCCCAGTGTGGTTGTGTACGTGTGATATACATACACTTTTTTTGGATCATATTTTCTATTCCGCTATTTAATCAAAAACCTTTGGGGATCAGTTAAATTGGGGGATAGTCTGTGTTGGTACGTGTGAGAGAGATCCACCTTTCCAAGTTGTTGGGGTTCATCTCATACTTCTGAAGGTTTGAGGGTGCTGCCTGTTCCATACCCCCCCTACTCCTCATCTAGCCTTTTAGGGGTACAAACAATAGTAATTGGGGCCTAGTGTGGTTGTGTACGTGTGATATACATACACTTTTTTTGGATCATATTTTCTATTACGCTATTTAATCAAAAACCTTTGGGGATCAGTTAAATTGGGGGATAGTCTGTGTTGGTACGTGTGAGAGAGATCCACCTTTCCAAGTTGTTGGGGTTCATCTCATACTTCTGAAGGTTTGAGGGTGCTGCCTGTTCCATACCCCCCCTACTCCTCATCTAGCCTTTTAGGGGTACAAACAATAGTAATTGGGGCCTAGTGTGGTTGTGTACGTGTGATATACATACACTTTTTTTGGATCATATTTTCTATTCCGCTATTTAATCAAAAACCTTTGGGGATCAGTTAAATTGGGGGATAGTCTGTGTTGGTACGTGTGAGAGAGATCCACCTTTCCAAGTTTTTGGGGTTCATCTCATACTTCTGAAGATTTGAGGGTGCTGCATGTTCCATACTCCTCTTCCTCATCCTCCCTTTAGGGTAGGAAAAAATTTAATCGGGCCTAGTCTGTGTTTGTACGTGTGAGATACACAGTTTTTTATCCTATTCCGCTATTCAATACACACCCTTTTGGTGTAAAAAACATTAAATTGCGGCATAGTTTGCATATTTGACATTTGCATATATTGTGCCTTGTTGCGCTGTTTTGGGTACTCCACCAACATGGCCAGTGGCAATGACGCCATTCTCAGCTTAACTATCCCACTTCTATGCCTCCTTGAAAAAACAATTTGGGCGATGATGGAAGAGGATGTGGCACAGGATGAGGAGGAGGAGGAGGAGGATGAAGAGGTAACATTTCAAAGGCTTTCAGGGCAGTCATTCGCAAGGGGCTCCGAGGGTGGGTTCCTGCACACACAAACGCCAGGGACACAATTGTCCAGCAGGGGCACAGTTCTGGAGGATGAGGAGGATGAGGAGGAGGAGGAGCTGGAGGAGGAGATGGAACCATGTTCACAGCAGGGTGGCACCCAGGCCAGCTCATGGCCATCACTGGTGCGTGGCTGGGGGGATACAGAGGACACGGACGATACACCTCCCACAGAGGACAGCCTTTCGTCGCCTCTGGGCAGCCTGGCACACATGAGCGATTACATGCTGCAGTGTCTCCACAACGACCGCCGAGTTGCCCACATTCTAACTTGTGCTGATTACTGGGTGGCCACGCTGCTGGATCCCCGTTACAAGGACAACGTACCGTCCTTAATTCACTCACTGGAGCGCGATCGCAAGATGCGCGAGTACAAGCGCACGCTGGTAGACGCCATGCTGCTGGCATTCCCATCTGACAGCGGGGCCACAGTGGAAGCACAAGGCGGAGGAGGAGGTCGCCAACGCAACCAGGGCACCGCCAGCACCTCAGAAGGCAGGGTTAGCATGGCCGAAATGTGGAAAAGCTTTGTCAGCACGCCACAACAAACAGCAGCACCAGCAGCTCAGATGGAACGTCTTAGCAGGAGGCAGCATTTTACCAACATGGTGGAGCAGTATGTGTGCACACGCCTACATGTAGTGAATGACGGGTCTGCCCCCTTCAACTTCTGGGTCTCCAAATTGGGCACATGGCCTGAGCTTGCCCTTTACGCCTTGGAGGTGCTGGCGTGCCCTGCAGCCAGTGTATTATCTGAACGGGTATTTAGCACGGCTGGGGGCGTTATAACAGACAAGCGCAGCCGCCTGTCCAGAGACAATGTGGACAAGCTCACGTTCATTAAAATGAACCAGGCATGGATCCCACGGGACTTTTCCGTACCTTATGCAGAATAGCAATGGATACCGACCTTACCCACCCATTGTTCCATTTTTGCTCTTTCTCACTCTTTTGGGGTGTACCCTCATTTAAAATTTTTGAAAAGAAGCAGTGTTGGCTACCTCGTCCTCCTCCTCAGGGCCAGATTAATGTAGGGGCTATTGGAGCTGCAGCTCCAGGCCCCTACCTTTTATATAGGCCCCGGGTTGGCCATATTCACTGTTACCGCTCTTCTGTCACTTGTAAACACAGAAGTCTGGCTTCTATGCTCGCTTCCCCAGGCAGCACCCTCAGAACCTCCCCACACAGCGTGAAGGCCGGACAAGGAGGGACAGTTGGCGATGCATGGATGTGTTTATGGGCTTCAGAGACAGCATCCCATGTTGAATTAGGCATGCATGGCTGCACCCTTCCTCCTCTGGGTGCATGGCAAGGCACGGCCCTTAAGGCCCTTCAAAATCCTCAGCACCAAGCCCATGATGCTGTTAATCCGGCCCTGGTCCTCCTCCACCGCCGCTTCCACCTACACCGCCCATAGGTGTGCGCAGCCTATTGCATTAAGGTGTGCACCCCAAAGTTGAAATACACATGCATGTGTTTGCCAGCAGGGAGAGTAATGTATCGGGGCCATGTACCTGTAGGCAAGGAGAAATAGAGCAGAGCAGGTCCCAGGGAGATCTTTCCCATCTCCTCACTGGCAATGCTATGTGCCCTAGGTGATTAGGGTGTGCCCAGGCACACCCAGCACACCCTGTGCGCACGCCTATGTCACCGCCACATCCACCACCACCTCAACCTCCCTCCTACTCCATATGGGCCTCGTCCTTCAGAGATGAAGAAGAACATTGTTTTATTTTTCTGTTTTTTTTTGTTGTTTTAAGTTATTTCCCTATCCACATTTGTTTGCAGAGCACTTGCCATGCTCTTAATTACGTTTTGCTGCCATTTGCAGCACTCTAGCCCTTTCCTTTGGTGTTTTAGAGCCATTTTAGTGCCTTAAAGTTCGGGTCCCCATTGACTTCAATGGGGTTCGGTGTCCGGGAAAAGTTCGGTAAAAGTCCGGGACACGGACCCGGACTTTTTTTTAAAGTTCGGCCGAACCCGTCGAACACGGACATCTAGGTGTCCGCTCAACCCTACTGATTACGCTTTCCTCGGATAAGGTGTTTCTCAAATTCCACCCTCTTTTTCTCTAGCAAATCCCTACAGCTATTATAGCTCTGAACTTCTATATATGTATTTAATTCAGAAACTAGCTGTTCCAATTTGGTGGTATTTGAGGCCAACATCCTCTCCCTCTGCATAACTATAATTTCCATCCATTGTGCGGTGCACAGTGATGAAACCTTATCCCAAGTTTTTTGTAGATCAGGGTCCAGGAAGTTACACCTCTTCTTATTCCTCAACCCCCTTGGTGCCAAACCTTCACCCAGATATTGCTTAAGAAACGTGATGTCCCACCATTGGGTGGCATTATAATTATATGCATTTTCGGTCTTTTTACAAAGAGTCCAAAAAACTCTTTCTCTATCACATATAGCAGCATTATTCATGGTGTCCCCAGTAGTGGATTGGGGTAAACCACCATTAATCCCCTTATCACCTGAATCATTGGTGTTTTTGGGAAATAATCCTTCAGAAATCTGCAAGGATTTTTGTCTCCTACTATCAATTTCTTCTACAGTATAAATGGACGGTACAGACATAATGGCAAAAAAAACAAACAAAAAAAACAAAAAACACCTAAATAAACACAAAATGTATAGTGTATACTGATATGTCCCCTATATATGCAAACAGGTGCACACCAATACACACACATGCAAACAATTATCCACAGTGTTCCACATATGGCTCAATTAACCCAGATAACTTGCAAACCTGAGCGAATAGGGTAGGCAAGCATATACTATTACTTATATAACTATATCTAACACAATAAAAGACCACACAAAAAGAGTGTGATTAGTAGACAATTCCAGATAAAAAATGTTGAGTGTCACACTGAATCAAAAATAATAATATCAATTGAAACAGAGTCTATATCAGAGTCCACCAGTCCAATCTTAAAAAAAGCAATCCGGAATGCTGCAGGCTAGTACCCATAAACAAAAAGCACAGAGAAAACACACATTACCAGTCCCTGCGCAGATCCTGGAGATTGATTCTCAAGCTGGGGAATCTTGTAATATGGCCTGTGGTGAAACACATAAATGAAGCGTGGCAGCTCTTCTAACCCTCCATGGGATATGAGGCAAAGAAGCTGTACAAAAAATAAAGGAACAGAGCGCACACCGCCCTAGTGTAACACCATTTATTTGAAGTTAATAGAAGCCATAAAAACAGGTACTCACAAACAGATAGGAAGTCATGCATGGAAATAATATCCCGCCTGATTCACCAATTGTTGCAATTCCAATTTATACCCTGGTAATGGATCCTCACTTAAGCGCTCAAACGTATTTTCATCAGATAACAGTCTGTGGGCTTCAGCAAGATAGTCCATCCTATCTTGAATCACCAATCCTCCACCCTTATCTGCTAAACGTATAACAATGTCATGATTTTCCTTTAAAAGATTCAAAGCACTCTTCTCTGAACTAGATAGATTTTAGTGAGGGAAGGAGCCGCTATATTGTTGTATAAATGAGGGCAAAGGGTGTTGAGACCTGAAGAAGGAGGCCACGCCTCCGAAACGTTGTCCTTAGCAACCCCATGAAAGTCATGCTCTGGGTCCCGATCGGGGAGTCTCCCTTTGCTTAACCGCATTGTCAATTTCTCTGAGTGGCTACAGCATCCGGCTCTTGGAGAGTGTGCGGCGGCGGCTGGACCGTGCGCAGGCGCACCACATCGAGTCTCCTTGAGTAATCCGAGGCGGTTGGCTTAGCCGTACGATACTGATCAGTGTAGGACGAACAGCTGAGCCGCCGAGGCTAGGAGGAGAGAGCCCTGCAAACATCATCGGGGGATATTTATTTCCATGCATGACTTCCTATCTGTTTGTGAGTACCTGTTTTTATGGCTTCTATTAACTTCAAATAAATGGTGTTACACTAGGGCGGTGTGCGCTCTGTTCCTTTATTTTTTGTACAGAAAGGCACTCAGTCCTGTCTTGGAAAGTAAACTCTCCTGAGAAGAAGGGCCCTCCTTAGGGGTTAGCTCTTCCGGGTCTGCTACCAAGGATGAAGCTACAGAGGTGCGAAAGGACTGGATAGTGGCTAGCGTGTCCTCCTGAACAGACTTAAGGAAATCCTTCATTAACCCTGAGGTCTCCTTACCAGCTATCACGTACCTGGAGGTGAGCCTGAACGGTGAGGAAGGCCTCTCTTACGCCTCCGACTCGGGACCCTGATAGTGCAGACAGGAGGTGCAGAGTATAGAGTAGCATGAGTGCCTGATGTAGCTGGAAGCAGGCTGATGTCCACAGACAGGGATAGCCGGTTATGTCCAGAGCAGGTATGCAGGCAACTGGTGCTGGTGGCAGGAGCGTAGTGAGACAAGCCGGGTCAAAAGCCAAACGGTCATACAGGAGCCAGAAGAGCAGACTGGAGCAGAGGTCAAGGGACAAGCCGAGGTCGGTGCAGGCGGAGAACAGAGGATAGTCAGGACAAGCCGGGTCTGGTACTGGTAAACAGGATACAGGTAGCAGGTTCAGGTCAACAAGGCTGAAGACAAAGCAGCACTGGAGCTGAGCAAGGGCCGAGTTTAAATAGTCCATTTGGCGCCAGCATCTGTCACATTGCGTGTTTGCGTGCTGGCGTTCGCGCATGCGCCAAGTCCCGGCGGGATTGAACAGAAACACCACTCTGAACAGAAAACCTCTTCTTATATTGCCCCCTCCCAATGGGCAGCCTCCGGATGCCCAAACGGGCTAGTTTCTCAGGGTGATTACGTTTGAATGCTTGGATTAGGTCCTTTGCATGAATATTGGTTACTGGCTCCCAGGAATTATCTTCAGGTCCATAACCTTTCTATTTAATTAAGTATTGGACTAGGTTGCCTCTTTTCCTGCAATCAATAATGGATTCTACTTCGAATTCCTCTTCTCCATCGATTAGCACGGGTTAAGGAGGCCCATTGATCCGTCCAGGGAAAGGGTCCGGAAATGTAGATTTCAGCAATGATACGTGGAAGACAGGGTGGATTTTAAAAGACTCAGGTAACAGTAATTCATAGGTCACATCATTAATTTTCCTTTTTTTTTTTTAAATAATCTTTATTTAACAAATTCAAAACAACATACAGAAATATAAAATAGCAAAGAAGTGCATAAGTGCATGTAGAAAAAAAAGAACACAGAAAAGGCACAATCGGCATTATGTTCAGTCCGGACATCATTAGTGAAACAAAAAGAAAAAGTCCATAGGGATCAATTAATCAGTCATTGTGAAAGCGTGTGCCAATATCGGCCAAACAGCAAATACAATTATGGACCCCCAGGATGCGCTGTGTCTGTCAGTGCCACCCAAAAAAAGGGATCCCCGCAGAGGAGGCCGGAGGGCCCGACAGACACCACACACAATTCCAGCATCTGTACACATTAACGTCCGTGTTACAGTTTATACAGCCGCAGAATCGACTACTGGCCTCAGAGAGACAAGAAAAGAAAAGAAAAGGGAAAAAAGAAAAAGGGGGGGGGGGAGAGATAGTATAGAGGAAAAGACAAACATGAAGGATAAAACAGAGAGGGAAAGGGAGGTCCGGGCAGGGGGCGCGGGCCCCAGGCTGGAGAAGACCAGGTAGGAGTCCTAGAGTTCAGCCGCTAATATTAGAAGTGTGTTCATCCGAGATCTCATCAGAGTAATACATCCACCCCGTCCAAGTGTCCTTAAAGCGTTCCTCCCTACCCTGTGACGTGAGAACACGTCTTTCGGCTTCCATCACTAGGTTGACCTCCTTTTTCCACTCAGAGAGCGTGGGGCAGGCGGAACTCCGCCAATGCCTCGGTATGAGGCACTTGGCGGCGTTCAGCAGGAAAGGAACTATACTACGTTTGTAGCGTTTAATCGAGGAGTGTGTATCATGGAACAGGTATTGAAGGGGAGCACGGGAAGGAGGGGTGAGCGACAGTTTGGATACCCAAAGATGTACAGCGTCCCAGAAGGGCTGCAGCAGGGGACACTCCCACCAAATGTGGAGGAAAGTGCCCACCTGACCGCAGCCCCTCCAACAATGGGGGTCCGAGCCCGGAAAATTAATTTTCCTTTTAACTGGAAAGGGGCCTATAAACCTGGGCCCAAGTTTTCTTGACGGGTAGGTTAGTTTTAGGTTGATTGTGACCAGCCATTCCTTGTCACCAGGTTCCAAGATCAGTTCTCCTCTTCTCTTTCTGTCATAGAACCTCTTGTTACATTCTTGAGCTTTGGCCATCGTTTCCTGTAGTAATCTGTTATTGGAAGTAAAAAAATTAACCGTGTCCTGGACAGCAGGAACAGGGCCTTCGGGAACTGTGGTGACCAGGAAGGAAGGATGGTAGCCATAATTGGCAAAGAACGGGGTTTGCTTAATAGCATAATGTTCAGAATTATTGTAGGCAAACTCGGCCAGTGGTAACAGCGTTACCCAATCATCCTGTGAATAAGAGTAAAAACAGCGTAAATACTGCTCCAAGGTCTGATTAGTCCTTTCTGTCTGGCCATTGGTCTGTGGGTGGTAAGCTGAAGAAAAGGATAGTTGAATTCTCAATTTTTCACAAAGGGATTTCCAAAACTTGGAGGTAAATTGGACCCCACGATCAGACACTATGTTAGTAGGAACTCCATGCAATCTTACAATCTCCTTGATGAACATTTTGGCAGTATCTGCGGCTGATGGTGTACCCTTCATTGGCAGGAAGTCGATCCACGACTACAAAGATGGTAGTGTGACCCTCGGATGGGGGCAGTTCCACAATGAAATCCATGGATATCATTTTCCAGGCCCTGTCTGGAATTGGCAAAGGTCTGAGTAGACCCCAAGACTTAGTTCTGATTGTCTTGTTCCGAATGCAGGTGACACAGGTCTCAACATATTTCCTACAGTCCTTCTCCAGGCTAGGCCACCAGAAGGTACGCTGGAGCAGTTCAGTAGTCTTGCGGATACCAAAGTGACCAGCGAGTGTGTGATCGTGGCAGAGGCCCAGAATATTGACCCGGAATCTTTCGGGAATAAAGATTTTATTGTTGTGCCAAAGAAGTCCATCCTTAATTTGTAGAGTAACTCCGGGAAGAGGTGGCATTGCTCTAGACGCCTGTTTGATTTGGGATAGTAAGTCTTCTTGTAGCAACAGGAAGTTCCCCGAAGACCAGATTGTATCTGGAATCACAGATTCTTCCGCCTCACAGAACATGCGGGAGAGCGCATCGGGTTTGGTGTTCTTTGATCCCGGCCTATAGGTAACGTGGAAAGAAAATCTTGAAAAAAAAAAAGATACCACCTGGCCTGACGTGGTCTTAAACGTTTCGCAGCTCGCAGGTATTCCAGATTTTTATGGTCTGTGTATACCAGGATTGGATGAGCTGCTCCTTCTAGAAGATACCTCCATTCTTCTACAGCTGCTTTAATTGCCAAGAGTTCACGATCACCCAGGTCGGGCCAAAACACTCTTTACATGCCCATGATGATCCTCCAAGGTAACCGAAAAGATCAGGATATCATCAAGATATACAATGACAAATAAGTCCAGAAAGTCTCGAAAAATTTCATTTATGAAATGCTGGAAGGTGGCCGGGGCATTACAGAGTCCGAAGGGCATTACAAGGTACTCAAAGTGCCCAAAACGAGTGCGAAATGCAGTCTTCCACTTGTCCCCTTCCTGGCTTCGCACCAGATTATATGCTCCACGTAGATCCAACTTGGTAAACACGGTAGCAGAACGAAGTCTCTGGAATAGTTCTGGTACCAGGGGTAAGGGGAAACGGTTTTTGATTGTGATCTTATTTAAGTCCCGATAATCCACACAGGGTCGGAGAGAGTGGTCTTTCTTCTCTACAAAGAAAATCCCTGCTCCTGCCGGGGACGTGAAAGGGCAAATAAAACCTTTCCTTAGGCCGTCATCGATGTACTCCTTTAAAGCTGTGAGTTCAAGCTCTGAGGGTAAAAATTGGTCCAAAAGGTATTTCGGCTCCAGGGAGGAGCTCGATTGGACAGTCGTATGGTCTGTGGGGAGGAAGAGTCTCTGCTCCTTTTTTACTGAAGACGTCTAGAAAGTCATGATAGACCACAGGAACAGAGGAACGAACTTCATCATCAGACTCCATGCATAGCAGTGAAGGTGGTTGAAGAGGTTGTTGGAAGAAGCAAAGCTATCGACAGTAAGGGGATAGGAACTCAATTTCTCCTGTTTTCCAGTTGATACAGGGGTTGTGCGCCTGTAGCCATGGCATTCCCAAAATGATAGGAAATAAGGGGGAAGTGATAACATCCAGGCGTAGAAGTTCCTTGTGGTTGCTAGATATGGTAGCAGGTAAGGGAAGAGTCTCTTGAGTGACAGGCCCAGATTTTATATGTGACCCATCTGCCAAATGGATTGCCATTCCATTAGATCTCAGCTTTGAAGGGACCTTGAATTGGTTAGCAAATTCTTGGTAGATGAAGCAGCTACAGGCTCCAGAGTCAATAATGGCGGGTACCCGGATAGCCCCTTCTGGAAGCTGTAAGGATACAAGGACAGTCAGGTGAGAGGAGTTGTGGGAACTTGATTCCTGGTTGATAAAAGAGAGAGTTAAGCACTTACGGCTCTTGGCGGGGAAGGATCTCACATAGTGTCCACTCTCTCCGCAGTACAGGCATAGATCGTTCAACCGACAGCGTTGGCGTTCTTCTGGAGAGAGAGAAGGCCGAAGCATGCCGAGCTGCATCGGCTCTGAAGTGTCAGTAGCAGGTGTGGCAGAGACTGAGGGTGTAGGCCCTGAAGGGAGGAAGACTCGCGGCATCATCCACATAGGTCGAAGTTGCTCACCAGCCCTTTCTGAACGGCGTTCTCTTAGGCGCCGATCGATCTGGATAGCCAGATTAATTAGAGCTTCCAGAGAACCCAGCACCCCCACACGGGCCAATTCGTCCTTTAGAGGATCGGAAAGTCCCAATCGGAATTGATAGCGGAGGGCAGCGGCATTTCAATCGGTGTCAGCACTCCAGCGTCTGAAGTCTGACGCATAATCTTCTGCCATTCTGCGGCCTTGCTGAAGGGTATGAAGGGCCGCTTCGGCAGTATTGGTCTTCTGAGGGTCCTCATACAACTCAGCCATAGCTCCGAAGAATAAGTTCAGATTTGATAGACAAGGATCCTTATGTTCAAGTAGACGGTGGGCCCAGGACTGGGGTTCTCCTTGCAGAAGAGAAATAACATAGCCTACTTTGGTAGCCTTCCAGGGAGAAGGTACGGGGCTGTAGGGCAAAGTATAGCTCACAGGCGTTATGGAAGGATCTAAATTTGCTGCGATCGCCTGAAAACCTTTCCGGGGTTGGTACCCGGGGTTCTGGTGGCAAAAACATTACAGCCGGTGAGGCAGAAGATCCTCCAGGAGCAGGAGATGCAGGAGCTGCAGGAGATGACAAGGTTAATGACTGGACACGTCCCTCAAGTCGGTTATAACCCTCTTGCAGGTCCTTGACAGACTGTGTAAGTGCTGCCAGGTGATGGCATAATTCGTCCATTGGAGAGGTTCCTCGATCGGGCTCTGACATTGGCTGCTTTGTACTATCACGTACCTGGAGGTGAGCCTGAACGGTGAGGAAGGCCTCTCTTACGCCTCCGACTCGGGACCCCTGATAGTGCAGACAGGAGGTGCCGAGTATAGAGTAGCAAGAGTGCCTGATGTAGCTGGAAGCAGGCTGATGTCCACAGACAGGGATAGCCGGGTAGGTCCAGAGCAGGTATGCAGGCAGCTGGTGCTGGTGGCAGGAGCGTAGTGAGACAAGCCGGGTCAGAAGCCAAACGGTCATACAGGAGCCAGAAGGAGCAGACTGGAGCGGAGGTCAAGGGACAAGCCGAGGTCGGTGCAGGCGGAGAACAGAGGATAGTCAGGACAAGCCGGGTCTGGTACTGGTAAACAGGATACGGGTAGCAGGTTCAGGTCAACAAGGCTGAAGACAAAGCAGCATTGGAGCTGAGCAAGGGCTGAGTTTAAATAGTCCATTTGGCGCCAGCATCTGTCACATTGCGTTTTGGGGGGTCGCGTGCGTGGTTTGTTAGAGGCCTCCTGGGTTCTACTTGGGGATTCTTCAAGAGAAGAGGAAAAGTAAACGCCACTCTCCCCCCCCCCCCCAGGAGGGGAGAGCATGGGGTCTACCAGGGACTAAAGCTGGACTCTGGTATTACCCCCAAACAAGGAGAGGCACTTACCGGGCCACAACTTGCTCTTGCCTGCAGCCACCTTTGCTGTCTTTCAATCCTCCATGAGGTGGATTCAGACAGGCTTCGCACTCTTTGCAGCTCTCTGGCTCTGCTCTGGTATGGTTATGAGTAAGCGACTTCTTGTGTCGTGAAACGCGTCAACCTTTTACCTGTCCCATGTCTTATCAGTCCTGTATTGATGCCTGTGATGAAGAATAAAATTACTCCTATAGTTGATTTCAACTTTCGGTGTGCGGTCACCATATCTTGATGTTTAATTGCCTGTCTGGATGGCGGATCCGACCTGCACCTGAATCATACCCCACCTTGAGCGGTCCACCTGTGTTGGATTCCAGCTGTAGAGCCTGCCACCTTCCCACTGTAACGTGGGTCTGGCGTCTCCTCCGTGCTTTACTCCTTCCCTGTTCAGAACGGAAGTTCCAGTTTCAGACCGAGGTTTGAAGCGCACGAGTCCTCCCCATAGTTGCTTAACAAGTTCGGCCGGCCCTTGCCGCATGGCGCCTGTTGCATACAGGGGAAGGCAGGAGAAGACCCGAGCTGCTGAGCCCAGTTCAAAGGCGGGGAAACACCACACTGTGCCTGAACCGCCTGTACAACAAAATGAGGGGACTTGTGAGAAGCTCGAGTCACGCAGGTTAGTGCAGCCCTCACCAGCGTTCCTAAACCTGCTTTACAGGGATACCAGCCGACTCCCTAGGTCTTCTGGTCAGAGAAAAAAAAAAAAAAACATTTAGCTGTGGGGAAACAATCAATACTGAGGAACAAGTGGAAGGGTGGGGCCTTTTAAGCAGCTGTGAACTGATTGTGTTTCTTGTAGGTTGGAGCTTCTCATCTGTCAGGTGTTGCCATCCTAGAAGGTGAGAGGAGAAAGCAAGTTTGGGGCTTGGAGGAGAGTGATTGCTCTGATCTAGTACCTGCCACAGCCTGTGATTTCACAATTAAAGGGCAGTATAGCACGGTTGATGTCATCTCTGTGTTCTCCCCTTATGCTAGAAGGTTTCAGGTATTGTATGCAAAGTACTTCACAATGCAGCAGAACATGATAGGCTTGCAGTGCTGCCTCTTCAAGTCTAAGTGCTGCTGTATAGGGGATTTCAGGAAAGCGATATAAAGATAGGTTTAGCTACTGTTACCAGCAGAATGTAAAAATAATTTCTTTAACAAATTTGCAACCAACTAAAACTGTGCTTTTTTTATATAGTTTTGGCTACACTTCAGTTGTAACCTCCTTAACCAAACGAGTAACTGCTGTGAAAATAAATGAAAGTGCTGTTTTTCAAAGCCCTTGACATTTCTTGACAAGGACAGAAAACTTTAGAATTTTTTCCAATTATGGCTTGCAGATCTCCTTGAGAGATAGACAGCACTGGTTATTCAAGCACAAATGTGTGTTACTTCTTCAGGTCAGACATGTATTTTTGCTGCCTATTATTTTAATAATTTAAAATTATATCCTTGCACCAAAGCCAAAAAGCATATTTGACATTTATAGAAATGAATTCAGAGAAAAAGCTCACTGTTTTAGCAATCTGTAACAGATATTTGTCCTGTTGACCAGCAATCTAAAGCTGGATACACACTATACAACTTTTGTTGTTAGATTTCATTTAGATTTACCTTTACTATGAAGGGCATGCCTGATTGCAAATAAATTAAAAGTGTTTAGATTTGACCTCATATTATATGGTTTTGGTAAATCTAAAGGAAAAAATCTAAAGACAATTGTATAGTGTGTATGGCCCATTAGAAAGCCCTTCTCCACTGGCCACCTATATAAGCAGGTCCTTCCCCACCAACTTCATTGTAAGAGAACATTCCACTGATCCCTTAAACAAAAAAGCCTTCACTGAGCACCTTTATAAGAAGACCCTTTTCTGTTGACCACCTCGACAGAAAGACCCTTCTCTACTGACCACCTATACAAGAAGTTCCTTCTGCACTGACCACCCATACAAGAAGATCTTTCTTCACTGACCACCTATACAAGAAGGTCCTTCTTTACTGACCACCTATACAAGAAGGTTCCCTAGCCTGCTCCTGCAGACCCAATGTTGAAGGAATACTGAACGGGCTGTGACTGTCAGAGGACGCAAGAGAAATCAGTTTTCACTGTTTACATTTACCTTCTGGTCATTATTGTTTCATTTCATTATCTCCGAAAATAATTTAGTTTTAAAGAGCAGACCAGCCAAATATGCTCAGTGCATCATTGTTTCTTATTCTTTTATTTACTCTTACATCTACAACTTAATTTTTATGGTAAAGGTATCATGATCTGTAGATAAAGTATTTATCACCAGGGGGTTACCGAGATCTGAAATGTATTTCAAGGGTTCCTCCATAGTTAAAAGTTTGAGAAAAGCTTCTCTGAGTAGTGAAGACCGGATTAGTATGACAAGCCTGGAGACTGCATCTTTAAAAATTAGTTTGGCAATTGCAGTGTCTATAACTAACAAGTTCAGTTTGAGCCTGGTTACTGGTAGGAAACTGCACATTGCTGCTGCTGTTTCTGGCACCTGTAAGCAGCTGGCTTCAGCCACCGAGCCTTGCACACGTCAATGCTAGGCCAGCGGCAGTTATCTTTGGCTGTCTGCACAGCCAGTGATTACCTGCTGGATGCACTTTGTGTGCATTCAGCAGCAACCACCACAGGTAATCACTGGCTGAGCCAAAGATAACTGCGGTGGCCGCTGACCTAGCATTGACACGTACAAAGCCCAGTGGCTGAAGCCGGCCGCTCACAGGTGACAAACAGCAGCAGGAATCATCCAACTCCAGCCACTGTCATTCGCATTGGTGCTAGTTGCCCCTGTGCTGCCTAAACTGTAACTGAATGACATTTAGCTTGCTAAACTACTGTAAGCATTTGCCTTTTTTTCAAATAAAATACCTAGTTTTACCTTCTTTTTTTTTTCATCCTTTGCTTCATCTCAATGCTGCTAATGTGTCTGGCAGCCTCTTTATCTCAAATTATGGCTGCATGGAATGTCTCATTGTGGATTTAGTTCTTGCGATAGCAGCTGACCATGCCTGCATATTTCCATTGGAAGTCCAAGTAGAAGGTTGACAATGCACAGGAACACACATTGTTGGGGGACTGTCCTAACCAGAACTTTGATGGTGGGATCATTATCTATTTTAATTAGAGCAGGTTTAAAATATTGAAGATCACATTTTAAATTCATGTAAGCCTAAATTAGAACCAAAGACAAAACTTTTTTTCTCATTCTGTATAGAGTAAGGGAGTTTTTTTAAAATCTGTATTCCATTGGAAGTGAGAACCCCTGCGAAGTAAGGTAATCCAACAGAGATATGGAGGAGTTGGATCAGGACCATGAAAGACCTTTGCTTTCTGAGAAAAGTCAAGGTAATGGGGCTTTTTTTTTTTTTTTTGGGGGGGGGGGGGGGGTCATGTAAACAGCTGCAGGTACGTAGGTACATGTAGATACATTGCGCTACCTGCTATGGAGTTATGTTATTGGTTTATGGAGATTAATGCAAACCTAAAGGTGGAAAGTTTTGAAACCAGAAGATTGCCTGGCTTAAGTAGCCAGCTTCTTGAAGTGTTTTCGGTCATCACTAAAACACCAGTAAAGTGTCCCTGTACCCCAGAAAACTGTATATTGCAAACAGGAACTAGTCGTACTAGAGAAAAAGAAGGTGGGTCAGAGCATTACCATATTTTTGAGGTATAGGGCAGTACGGGAAATCAGAAGCAGCATGCTAAGTGGCAAATTTCAAAATGTTTACTCTTGTTGGTACTTACAGTCAGGTCCATAAATATTGGTACAATTCTTACCTTTTTGGCTCTATACACCACCACAACGGATTTGAAATGAAACAAACAAGATGTGCTTTAACTGCAGACTTTCAGCTTTAATTTGAGGGTATTTACTTCCAAATCAGGTGAACGCTGTAGGAATTACAACAGTTTGTATATGTGCCTCCCACTTTTTAAGGGACCAAAAGTAATGGGACAAATTAACAATCATAAATCAAACTTTTTAATACTTGGTTGCAAATCCTTTGCAGTTAATTACAGCCTGAAGTCTGGAACGCATAGACATCACCATCGCCTCTACTGCAACTGTCTTCAGTTCCTGCTTGTTCTTGGGGCATTTTCCCATCAGTTTTTTCTTCAGCAAGTGAAATGCATGCGCAAACAGATTCAGGTCAGGTAATTGACATGGCCATTGCATAACATTCCACTTCTTTTCCTTAAAAAACTATTTGGTTGCTTTTGCAGTATGCTTCGGGTCATTGTCCATCTGCACTGTGAAGTGCCGTCCAATGAGTTCTGAAGCATTTGGCTGAATATGTGCAGATAATATTGCCCAAAACACTTCAGAATTCATCCTGCTGATTTTGTCAGCAGTCACATCATCAGTAAATACAAGAGAACCAGTTCCATTGGCAGCCATACATGCCCACGCCATGACACTACCACCACCATGCTTCACTGATGAGGTGGTATGGTTTGGATCATCAGCAGTTCCTTTCTCCATACTCTTCTCTTCCCATCACTCTGGTACAAGTTGATCTTGGACTCATCTGTCCATAGGATGTTGTTCCAGAACTGTGAAGGCTTCTTTAGATGTTGTTTGGCAAACTCTAATCTGGGCTTCCTGTTTTTGAGGCTCACCAATGGCTTACATCTTGTAGTGAACCCTCTGTATTCGCTCAGGTGAAGTCTTCTCTTAATTGTTGACTTTGACACACATACACCTACCTCCTGGAGACTGTTCTTGATCTGGCCAATTATTGTGAAGGGTGTTTTCTTCACCAGGGAAAGAATTCTTCGGTCATCCACCACAGTTGTTTTCCGTGGTCTTCTGGGTCTTTTGGTGTTGCTGAGCTCTCCGGTTCGTTCTTTCTTTTTAAGGATGTTCCAAACAGTTGATTTGGCCACACAATGTTTTTGCCATCTCTCTGATGGGTTTGTTTTGTTTTTTCAGCCTAATGATGGCTTGCTTCACTGATAGTGACAGCTCTTTGGATCTCATATTGAGAGTTGACAGCAACAGATTCCAAATGCAAATAGCACACTTGAAATGAACTCTGGACCTTTTATCTGATCCTTGTAAATGGGATAATGAGGGAATAACACACACCTGGCCATTGAACAGCTGAGCAGCCAATTGTCCCATTACTTTAGGTCCCTTAAAAAGTGGGAGGCACATACACAAACTGTTGTAATCCCTACACCTTTCACCTGATTTGGATGTAAATACCCTCAAATTAAAGCTGAAAGCCTGCAGTTAAAGCGCATCTTGTTTGTTTCATTTCAAATCCATTATAGAGCCAAAAAGATTAGAATTGTGTCGATGTTCCAATATTTATGGACCTGACTGTATGTGCTTTATAAGATATGGTAAAAAGAGATAAATGTTGATGCCTCACCTTGTTTTCTGTCATTTGCAGTTGACATGCACTGAGGGGAAGCTATACTGTTAAGACCTACTAGATTCCCATTTACTAAAAGTGTCGCCTCTGTATTGTTCCATGAGGCCTTCAGAGCATGTGCAGCTTCTTAATGAAACACCAAGGGAGCCCACTTTCATATGTAAAAAAAATCCACTTCCATTGCCTGGACTCTCATTGTTCTTTTACATATATTCAGTCTATGGATAAATTTGACAGGTGAGGTGAAAAAAAATAAAAAAAATAAAAGAATCCTCTAACATCATTAATACATTATACACCTCAGGCCAGCTAAAACCCCTGTGTTACCATATGGCAGGGATATTGAATTAAAATTCATGGAGCTCGGAATAGTAAACAATTTTTCCAGCAGAGGTCCAAATCACATTTTTGTTCTATGACTCAGATTCTTTACATCAGGCCTGTGCCCAAGCATGACAGCCCATTCATTTGAATGGGCTGCTGTGCCTGCGTTTTCTGCTGGGAAAAGGCAGCGGCACCTTTTTAAAAATGAAGACGCATAGAAACTCCATGGTGCATTTGTACCATGCAATTTTCCATGTGCGGGAAACCGCACCTTGTATTTCAGTGCGTTTTAAGAGCCAATGGTACCTCATTTTGTGTGCAGCTGCTTGACGCCCTTCACATCCCCCCCCCCCCTCACATCCCCCCATATCCATGGAGTGCAGAAGGTTCTGGAAACCTAGAAATGAAAGAATCTCCTGGATACAGGCAGGTGACAGGTTGTGTGTATAATCCTGGGTGTACAGATCTGGGTACTGTGTGCACACGAGGTGTGCCACTGATAGGCACAGTGCAGTCTAATGACACTATAAGCTTAGCCTATTATTGACTCCTTTCTACATGCCAGTGTACAGTATGCACAGGCTGATAAAGAACAATCCTATATACACAACCCTTCCAATTTGCTCCAGCAAGGAAAAAAATCCTCCCAGATCCCCCAAGAGATGATTGGATATTTCCTAGATCCACTTTACCTATAAATATTAGTATCCAGTTATATTATGTACATTTAGGAAGGAATCCAGGCCTTTTTTAAAGCAATCTACCGAACTGGACAGAACCAGCTCATGAGGGAGACTTTTCCACATTTTCACAGCTCTTACTGTGAATAAACGTTTTCATATTGAAAGATTAAATCTGATTTCCTCCAGACAAAGAGTGCCCTCTTGTCCTCTGATGACCTTGAAGCGATAATAAAGTATTTTTTTTTTAAAAACAAACATGTTATATTTACCTACTCTGTGCAGCGGTTTTGAACAGAGTAGCCCAGATCCTCCTCTTTTCAGGTCCCCGCCGGCACTCCTGGCTCCTCCCTCCTGCCAGGTGCCCCCACAGAAAGCAGCTTGCTCTAGGGGCACACAAGCTGGCGCACTACCAACCCACGGCCTCTGGGTGTCCATTCACACATGGAGCCGCGTCTCCTGATTGGCTTTTGGCAGCAGGCTCAGTCAATCAGGAGTGCGAGCTCCCGGAGAGGCAAGGCTCTCCCTGACATGGCTACATTGAGAGGGGGCTGCACACAAAAGGGTTTTACATTTATGTATAGAATGCACAAAGGTAAAAAAAAAAAACTTGTGCCTTTACAACCACTTTAAAGTGAAGAACTCACCATGGAGTATACAACCACTATATGGACTACTTCTGTATTTATACATGTTAAACATATCCTTCCTCAATCTCCATCAAGAAAGAATACATTCAGTTCCTCTAATCTTTCCTCATAGCACTATGTTTAGAAGCAAAACCCTCCAACCATCACTGCAGTAGATTAATATCACCCAAGCAAATTTACAGATGTGTATATCTTTAACCACATACTGCCTGCCCACCATCAAGTGACGGCGGAGCAGTGCAGCTGTTGTTCTAGGACGCCATCATATGACGGCGCACCAGAACGGCCTCTCGGGCGTGCAGTGTGGCAATCGTGGCCGCGCCGTGTTGCTAGGACACGGAGCAACAGCTGGTTACATGTAAATGAGGAAGTGCCGTTTATTGGCTCTCCTCGCCTCACACTGTCAGAGTGTGAGGCGAGGAGAGCCGATCAGCGTCTCCTCCTCACAGGGGAGACCAGGACAGGTAATGAGGGCACTGATCTTCAGTGCCCTTATTACAGAAAGGTGAAAGAGTGCCAATCAGTGCCCACCATCAGTGCCCACAGTGTTGCCAGTCAGTGCCTGCTCATCTAGGCACTGACTGGCAGCACTATGGGCACTGATGGTGGGCATTTTTTTTTTTTCAAAATTTTCTGTCTTTTTTCTTTTTTTGTAAGAAATAAAAAACCCAGCAGTGATTAAATACCACCAAAAGAAAGCTATTTTTGTGTGAAAAAAATGATAAAAATTTCATATGGGTACAGTGTAGCATGACCATGCAATTGTCACTCAAAGTGTGACAGCGCTGAAAGCTGAAAATTGGCCTGGGCAGGAAGGGGGTGAAAGTGCACCGTATTGAATTAGTTAAGAACTGTTATCACTATCAAACATTGTTTATTTAAAGGCCTTCACAAAAAATTCTACCTTTCTGACCATGTTTAATGTTACACCTATGTTAAGAGTGCAACATGGTCACAGTTTGCAGCCCCCCTCTTCCTACTAAATCTAGGGGCTCTCCTCCACCATATTCTAATTTTTGTACATTCAACACAGCTTTGCAGGCTCCAATGTGAAAGAATTATAAATGCACATTTTTATTAACCACTTCCCATCCAGGATACATATATATAGATCCTTGAATCAAGATTTTCAAGTAGCGATAAGCTTTAGTTTAAATGTGAGCTGAGTGGCTCTACAGCCATCAGATTACTTTTATAGGGCTCAAAAGGGGGCTTTCCCATCCCAACTGGAAGTGGGTTAGTTGGCTAAGTACAGAGGAGGAGGAACATCTTTAACTCCCCCCTCTTCAGTGATGAATGAAGCCAGAAGTGACAAGAATGTAATCACTTATACACATATACATACACACTGCTAAAAAAATTAAAGGAACACTTTTTAGTCAGAGTATAGCATCAAGTCATTTAAACTCCTGGGATATTGATCTGGTCAGTTAAGTAGCAGAGGGGGTTGTTGATCAGTTTTAGCTGCTTTGGCGTTAATGAAATTAACAGGTGCACTAGATGGGCAACAATGAGGCTACCTCCATAACAGGAATGCTTTAACAGGTGGATGCCACAAAAAATATTTTCCCCTTCCCATCATTTCTGAGTTTTTCACTAGTTTTGCATTTGGCTAGGGTCAGTGTCCCTACTGGTAGCACGAGGCGATACCTGGAACCTAGAGGTTGCAGAGTCAGTCCAACTCCTCCAGGATGGCACATTAATACGTGCCATTCCTAGGTTTGCTGTGTCTCCCAGCACAGTCTCAAGAACATGCAGGAGATTCCATGAGACAGGCAGTTACTCTAGGAGAGATGGACAGGGCTGTAGAAGGCCCTTAACCTTTTAGCAGGACTGATATCTGCTCCTTTGCGCACAGAGGAACAGGATGAGCACTGCCAGAGCCCTACAAAATGACCTCCAGCAGGCCACTGGTGTGAATGTCTCTGACCAAACAATCAGAAATCGACTTCATGAGGGTGGTTTGAGGGCCCGACATCCTCTAGTGGGCTCTGTGCTCACTGCCTGGCACCGGGGAGCTTGATTCCCATTTGCCATTGAACACCAGAATTGACAGGTCCGCCACTGGCGCCCTGTGCTTTTCACAGATGAGAGCAGGTTCAGCCTGAGCACGCGACAGACGTGAAAGGGTCTGGAGAAGCTGTGGAGAATGTTATGCTGCCTGTAACATTGTTCAGCATGACCGGTTTGGTGGTGAGTCACTAATGGTCTGGGTGAGGAATATCCATGAAGGAACGCACAGACTTCTTCAGGCTAGACAATAGCACCCTGACTGACATTAGGCATCAGGATGAAATCCTTGGACCCATTGTCAGACTCTATGCTGGTGCACTGGGTCCTGGGTTCCTCCTGGTGCACGACAATGCCCGGCCTCATGTGGTGAGAGTATGCAGCCAGTTCATGGAGGATGAAGGAATTGATACCATTGAATGGCTCCCACGCTTGCCTGACCTAAATCCAATAAAACACCTCTGGGACATTATGTTTCGGTCCATCCGACGCCGCCAGGTTGAACCTCAGTCTGTTCAGGAGCTCAGTGATGTCCTGGTCCAGATCTGGGAGGAAATATAAATCCTACCAAAATGTGATGCGCCAGAAATATAATAAAAAAGTGATGACTTTAAATACAATAAATCATATCCAGTTCATAAGGCACATAGCAATGTGTGTGCTTCCAATAAAGTTATATGAAGAGTGTCCCCGTATCCAATTGAAGAAAATCCAGTGATGAAAACAAGTTGTAAACACCAATTAGTGAATCCCTCCACCAGGTGAATTAGCCTCTCACCTTCCTAAAGGACCCAAACGGGCCAGCAATCACATGTATCATGGATCAGACTTCCAGGAAAGAGCCACACTGTATTGCACCTCGAGGGATCCCGGGACATATAAAAAACAGATGAAGAAATCTAGTGCTCTCTGCTTACTAATAAGGGTGTGCTTTATTAGAGAAAGGCAGATCAACTCACATTTGTTGGGCACTCAGCCGTGCCTGCTGTATAAGCGATGTCAGCGATCTGTTACCAGAGAGGGACTCTGCGTCGGCCACGCACGCTCCGTCCCCCTATACGCGTTACGTCGAGCGTAATGCTCCTTTGACTTCCTCGGTAGGGGAAATATCCCAGGACACCATCCGTCATCTCATTAGGAGAATGCCCAGATGTTGTCTGGCATGCATACAAGCACATGGGGGCCATAAAAACTACTGAGTACCATTTTGAGTTGCTGCAATGAAATTTCAGCAAAATGCACTAGCCTGCATCATTTTTTTCACTTTGATTTTCGGTGTCTCTTTGAATTCAGCCCTCTGTTGGTTGATAATTTTCATCAAAGGATGTGGCATCCTTTCGTTCCTGACACATTACCCAGTTCATATCAGTATAGATATCCAGCATGATATTTTCTGCATTGAGATTTGATGTGTTTTCAAAGTGTTCCTTTTTATTCTGTTTTGAGAAAAAAAAAAAAAATGATATATATATATATATATATATATATATATATATATATACACACACATATACACACACACACGCGATCTTGTGCAGAGCTGCTGCCCTGTAGCAGTAAAACTGCTATAGGGTAGTCCGTAAGTGGTTCAATGGTAACCTGTAAAGGATGTTTAAAGCATCACCTATGAAGGTTTTTAAGGAAATTGATAAAGAATTTCGATTTTATTGGATATGTTTTATAGCATAATTGTCTGTCTTTTTTTGTTTTTAGCGCAAAAAAAATTAAAAATCGCAGAGGTGATCAGATACCACCGAAAGAAAGCTCTATTTGTGGGGAAAAAAAGGACATCCATTTAAACTGGGTACAGCGTTGCACAACCGCGCAATTGTCAGTTAAAGTAATACAGTGCCATATCACAAAAAATGGCCTGGTCATGAAAGGGGATAAACCTTCCGGGACTCCTACACTATGCACATCCTCCCTGAGCTATGCACAGCTTTTCTGATTCAGTCTGTAAATATATCACCATGTAAACTCCCTGTAACACTGTTTGCTGTTTTAGTCATGTCTATTATCATGTACTAATATTGTGTCTTATCACCTGTGCCGCTGCTCAAATCAGCTGATCTGTATAATGTCCCAAGGCACGACTGCCAAATGATAACCAGCATAGCTAAAATGCAAAGACCAACAAGAAATGTTTCTAGCAATATTCCCCACACTCAGCTCAAGTTTAAATCACAAAAAATACCAATAAATAAATGGAGAATCCTAGCAGAGGATTTAATTATTAACTTTGATCAAAACTGTTGATGGCAGGTTACCTTGATCGGTTTTGTTTTTCCTTTCCATTTTCATTCTGGTTTTCTCTCTTCTTGTAACTCGTCTTCCCCTTTTCATTTCTCCTACACTTTGTGACTTCTCCATATTTTAATGTATGATGCCCATTTGACCATCAGATTGGAACCAAACATAGGAAGCTTTTATGGACGCATACTATAAACCATTGTTTTAGCTCTGCAAATATGACTTTTCTTAAGCACCCTGAAGTTGTGTTTCATATTGTACTGGTATCAGAATCAACTGCGATTGCTAGAAACCTAGCTGTATATATAACAAGCACCATATCCTTTACATAGTGCTGGTCAAATTTTCAGTTGCAGGTTTTTGCAGAGCTAGGTTGCTAGTTCAGCACCATACCCTACCTTCTCTCTTAGCAGAGGCTCGGGACCACATATGACCGAATAGGAAATTCAGAGGAATGCAAATTTAGAAACAGAAGAGGAATCAGCACAAAGGACACATCCTACTGACTGGAAGTAAGGTTTCTTATGCTGATTTTTGTATATAATAAAATAATGATATCTAAGGGCTTATGTAGATGGGCAAACGAAGAATGCTTTCAGATGCATCCAGCCTGATTTTAGATCAGTTTAAGACACTTCTAAGTTCCACTACAAGGGCTTGTGACTTACAGTTGACTGCCTCCTGACTTGAATTGACATCTGAACTTGCTTTGACATTTTTATTGACTAGAATGGAAAGAAAAACAATTCTGACGTGACTAAAAGCCCGTTTTTACTGAGGCCCAATCACTAATCAATACCTTACAGTTTAAAACGTGTAAAATGTCAGATATTAAACTAAAAAAATTGAACACAAAATATGACAAACAACAAGATTCCAAAGAGTGGTCAAGAATTCTCTATTAATTTACACTTTATTAAGTACTTACATATTATGTTCATAATTACAACATCTAGCTCCAATAAAATATAGAAAACCAACAGGAAAATATGGAGTCATGTAAGAGATGCTCTGCCTTTTACTTTAGAACTATAACAATACTTTACCACAAGGGAGCCTGTTCAGTAAGGCAGCATAAGGCATAATAAATCTTATAACAAGATTTTACTGCAGCCAACTTTCACTGATCTGACATCAGTTTTGAGGCGCTCCCACATTCTGCATACCTCTCATTGCCTTACCAATAAGTGTAAGAAGTCAAAGACCCTTGCAAGCAATGGGCCTTATCAAAAATGTCTGAAAGAACAACCCTATTTTATCACATTAGCAACCAATTATTTTCTCCATTCTGTGCAAGATCTCTGAAAGAGAACTCCAACTTTAAAAACGTAAAAAGTGAACCTTTGGCATTAGCTGTTGGTGGCATGATGGCACCTAATGCCTGCATGCACACCTAATTATTCTGCAAATTTCTCACAAATTAATTCTAGGTTAGTGTATCAGAGAAAACGTGACCAGGTTTCTCATGGGTGCGCTGTACTCCGTTCTTCCTGGATCTACTCATCTTCTATGGGCTACAAAGTGTGATGGGCTTCACATTGGCCAACTGAAAGTCAAAGGAGAACAGGAAGAGGGCCAAAGTCACCTTTTCTCCAGCACCCTGGATTTTAAGGGAAAATCAGGAGGTACCTGTAACTATCAAGCCACCAGTGGCTTATGTGGTATTTAATTTGTTCCTTCAGGCACTTTTAATTATAAGACCCAAAGATATAGTACACCTTTATTTTTCTTTTTAGTGGTTATATTTAAAATTCCAGCACAGAACAGCTGTACGTCAGTAGAATGAACATACATTAATTGATATATACATATTTAATAATAGCAATAATAATAATAATAATAATATTGGTCCACAGAGTATTCCTTAATAGCGAATAAATTCTGCATCTCTGTAAAACAGTGTACACATAAAATAGCATTTTTGAGGATCAAAGGGGGAAAGAATCTCATCAACACAGTAATATGAACATGCTTCATCAAATAATAACAAATATTATTCCACATTTGATCAGTCAACAGAGAATAAAAACAAAATGGTCGCTGAGCTAACCAACATTTTGTGCAACACAGGTTTGAGTCTATACGCATGTATCAACTCTTTGTGACCACATTATCATATAAGTAACTACACATAGTGGTACATTATCACAGATGGAAATCCATCCATCTGTCCTTATATCTGAGAATCTTCTGATAGGCTGGTTAGGACGTCATGAAAACATTGTTTTTTAACTACTCAGTGCAAGAAATAAGACCAGGGATGTATATAAAAAAAAACATTAGTAAACTGATTCCGTGGAAGGCTAAATGGTTGTCATGTGAAAGGGTTAAATAAAGGGCCAATCCACTCAAAACATATTTCAGTTTTAATATATATCATTGGTCTAAATTATCCAAGCCCCCGATTAAAGACCAACTGAAGCTTCAGTTTGAATCATTCCAGGTTCATCAAAAGAAAGGTTTGCAAAATCAAACAGTTAATTTTATGTTTAGAATTAAAACCTGTGCCCCGTCAGCATGCTGCAGAGATTGGTCCTTGGTCTCTCTGCAGATACACCAAACCCACCATTGGGCAAGACCTATAGCTGTGCAATTAGCAATGCTCACACTACCTACTAACTGGAAGGCTTTAAGGCTGGCCATACATTATACAATTTTCCTTTAGATTACCAAAACCATATAATATGAGATGAAACCCAAACACTTCAAATTTGTATCCAATCAGGCAGGCACTTGCACTACATAGTTGAAGATAAATCAAAAGAAAACTGAACAAGAAAACTATAAAATGTATAGCCAGCTTAACTCCGACTCAGAAGAAGGACCTTTGTCGGATTCTCTGCAAAGTGACCACTGCTTTAACACAGAGCAAGGATCCTTCTCTACAGCATGCTGGCAGGAACAGGCTTTTCCACTCAGACTGTGTCTGTTTCTAAGGGAAATAAACTGGAAGACTTTGTACACTTTTTAATTTTACTGCATCTGGAATGTATTTAGCGGACTTAAACTGAAAATTTATTTGGACTGATTGTTTTACATACTAACCCATTGCCAATAATTTACATTTTTCTAGGGCTGTCCTGCATTTTGGGTCTCAAGGGTTTATAAAAGTAAGCCCTAATAGAATCTGTTGTCATTAAACCAAAATAGTGTTGGGTACTGCAAAATTCATGGTAGTAAAGCACAGCAAGGTGATTAGGCAGAAGAGGGCAGTGCAACAATTTTGGTGAGAATTTACTGTAGCCAGGTAGACATTTTTGGTAAGAAAACAAACATTTAAAATACAAAAAAACACTGCATTGTAGTGTCTATTCTTCTCAGCAAATCAAGGGGCATCATTTATTATAATGTAGCTGTGTTTCACCTCAGTCATCTAAATCTGTGCAGAGGAACTGAAAAAAAAAATGCCAGAGTGTATCAATTGAACATACAGTATAATGGGATATGAGTCACTGACTCCAAAAAAATGTCTAGCCAAATAACGCTACCTGGCCTTCCTTTGACCCAGACAGTTAGTCTGGTCTAGGAAAATGGCTCTACCTCCCTGCACCACTTGCTGCGGTCACTTCTGTTAGAATAAATGAACAATGGAGCCTTAACCACAAGGGCCACACTGTTCGGCAAGGCTATGGTGGAGAGCCAAGTCAGGATCTCCTGGTAATGTAACACCTGAGGAAAAAAAAAAGGCAACCCCCTCCTAAAAGTGCCCTATTATATGTATTTAAAATATTTTAGCTTCATTTTACCAGACTTTAAAATAAAGCAAAGCACAACATGCAATAAGCAGTAGCAACCAATCAAAAGGCACTGTTTACTTCTCCTATTCTCATTAAGTGAAAGTTGATTAGTTGCCACTGGCTACTGTCCTTTGCGCATCACCCTTGCTCCTTGTGCATGTTTAATAAATGACCTTGTATATGTTTATCTGATTTAACAGGGTTTAATCCATGACTATGGAGGATAAATTAATTTACGATCTGGTTTGCTCCCCACATTTCTGATAAATAACTCTAGATCAAGGAGTAATAAGTGACTAACCTGGAGTGCTAACTCCCTGGGTGCTCGCCAGGGTCCTCCGCCTGGCATTTAGCCGTTTAATGTAGTCATAGTAACAGGACATCTGAATTTACTGCATAATGTACACAGTGTGAACACAGAGCAAAGAAAGTCTTTATAGCTTGTCATACATTATTAAAAAAAAAAAAATATTCCTAATATATATCCTGGCATAGTGATTTTGGCACGGAGGACCTAAAGGCAAACCTGTCTCAAGGAGGTATAGTTCACGTATAAAAAATAAAAGAATGATAAAAAATAAAGGCACCTGTCAAGGAGAATTTTTTTTTTTACGTTTCTCAAGTGCAGATTGAGAAACAAGGCATCGAATACTGGACAATATTCAGCACCATTACATTTCGCCAGGAAATTACTGTGCTACATACAGCAAAGCAAAAATGTCTATTGATATAAGATGTCCTTAGCCTCGAATATGGAAGTCATCAGGCACTGCACAAAAGTTTAAAATGCTTTAGCTACAAATTCCATTCAAATGCATTGAATTAACTTGCTTAGTAGTGTTGGCTCCTTCTGTAAAGTAATTAATTCTACAGTGTGTGTTCCAGAGTCTAGTTGCAGACAGACACACATAGATGTGCATTGGAAAAGCAGGTGAGTTTCTATAACAGAAGAAGAGGAGTCAAACAATAATGTAGGGTGTCACTGAACTTAAGATGGCATCTACCTGCTTTACCATGCATTTAACTGGAATACTACATTACAAGGGTTTCCTCACCCATATACAGAATCAATTTGCTTTCAGTTAAATTATCTCTGCAAACAGGTTCAAGCAATAGAGTCTCATGCTGAATTCCTTCCATTTTTTTAGAGTGTGAATCCCTATGAAATAAAGCAGCCAATCATTGCATATAGTCTAGACTCACACTATTCGGAGTACATAAGGTAACGCACACTCATAGGTATGAAAGGTCTATATAGTTTCTTTCATACTAAACAGTCCATAGATGTGAGCCAGCCCCTTAGGGAAGAATGGCATTTCTACTTGCATGGGTCTTGCTGCATTAAAACTGACAAGTGTTAAAAGGGCTCCTAAGAAAAGGTAAGCTTTGACAGCTGCACCATAGAAGAGGTTGCCAGAAATGGATACTGTTTCCAGAGACAATGTAACCTTAATGGGGATCTCCAGGATCTTGTAAAACTTACCCAAAACTTTGGAACCCACTCTTTTTAATAACACAGAAAGATCACCTTTCTGCAACCACGCTGACACAAAAGCTGTGCCCTTATGTCAATGATTTTAAATCTAATCCGCATATTTAAAGTAATCTGGGTCATAAAGGGGAAAAAAAAAAAAAAATGAAACCCACCTCATTCTTCTGCTGCTCAGTAAAAAGCCTTGCTAATTCAGCACTTGGGGCCTAAATAGTCAATCAATAGGCCTCAACTTTATCACACGGTGATAGGTGTGCTAGAGTGTGCAATTATCCCAGGCATTTTCAGCAACTGGTGGCAGCAGCAGTAATAAAGGCAAGTAAAGGGACACATGGTGTGCATTTATAGTGCAGGGATGGGTTTAGTTTCATTATGAAAAGTTTAATTTTAATCGAATCTGTCACAAAGCAAATTACATGTATGAGAGGCCTTGGATGCAAGCTGCCATTATCTAACTCCCGGATTGAATTTTTGCTCCAGAGGAGTGGTGTTTTAAAATAAGTTCAGCAGTCCTGGAGTGAATATAATGCCTAAGAGGAAGAATGGCACTTACAGTCTAAAAGTAGCACAAGGGGTCAGCACATTCTGTACAAATGTGAACAAGACCCACATGGATAAGAGACTTTCTACTGCTTTTACTATAGTGCTAAGAAGAATAGATTTTACTTGACATCAAGGATGTTGCAGACCATTTGTTTTTTTTATAAACACTAAAGTGAACAAAGCACATTGTTGAGCACACGATTGGACTGTTGAGCACACGATTGGACTGTGTATTATGCTATGGCTGTCCTCACTTTTAACCAGACATCCAAAGTTTTGCAATGGATGATGGCACACTCTGCAACAGTTTTGGCCTTTCTAAGATACAGGTGGCCTATTTTAATATTCCTCATTCACACTTGAGCATAGCAAATGTTCGATTTTTTAAGCTTTTTTTTGCCCTAAGAACAAAGTGCCATACAGGAGCTTCTGCAATGCAGAATTGTGCCTTTGTGGCCCCATAGACTTATGAGAGCACCTGAAAAATGCACATAATCTACAATTTTGCACATTTTCACACTCTTATTGAAGTTAATGGGCCAAAAACAACTCATTCTGTTTCAAAAGTAGCTCATTTACCTTTCAGGGCTTTAGGCATTCAGCGGGATCCTGAACATTTAAATGTGAATAGGGAAAAAGCATAGGATTTGGCTTATTGGAACTGTCAAACATTTTGGAGATAATTTTCATGTGAATAGGCACCTTATGAATACGTACATGTGTTTGCCTGTGACAGGTTCTTGTTAAATCCCTATTTGATGGAACCCTCAAAAGCTTTATTGTATCCAAGTTTGATGCAACTTTTTTTGTTTTCCAGCAGGTGGAGATGCTAGGTGAAAAATAGATTTATGGCTTGTGGTCCCAGAGAAACTGGGGCTGTGCTGATATATAGATGAATGGAGTGGGTGGATTATATATACATATAATAAGAAACAGAAAGCCCCATTTAGTAAACTGTCTGAAACTGGGAGGAGACACTCTTAAAGCAGAGGCATAGGTCACAGACTAGTATACAGAAATACATAGTATCACTGCTCAGCCAAGTTTAAAAACACACACACAGTTTATAACATTACCTGTTCACTGCTAGAGATGCCCCTAGCCAAGCAGGAGTTGAAGAGATGTTTAAATACTTCATGGGTAAAGAATCAAAAAACTATTTAAATATTCCTAGGAACTACACAGTTTTATTGTACACCCTGCGGTCGGCATGTTTCAAGCCTCGGAGATCTCAGACTTGCTGAGCGCAATGGCGAGCTCCAGGTCTTCCTGCTCCTGCTGCTTTAGTCTCTGCAGCCGCTCTTGCTCCTCCCGCTGGCTTTCCCTCTTCGCCCATTCGATCATATCGTCCTCAGACTGGTACTGCAGATTTCAAGAAAGACATGCACTGGCTAAGCAAGTCACAAAAACATGAAACAGAGAATTGAGGAAACATCCACCTAACAGCAGAAAATGGTTTTCCTTCAGGAGCGCCATGCTTCCTATATGCAAACTAACACAAATACAAAAAAAAAAAAAAAATAACGAAGTAAAAAAAAAAAAAAAAAAAATGTTCGACATAGCAGTTGTGGTTTCTTGCATTCTCTATGCTGCTCTAATAAAATTAGTCTTGAAGAAGAATTCCGGGCATTGTTTACATAGTTACATTAGTCTAGTTTGGACCAATGTAAATAGCATATACCATACCTGTGAGAGGCCTCTAGAAGCTGGAAATCACTGTAGTAGAAATTGCTACTTCAGGGATCTCCACTTGCTTCTGGGCCCTGTGCCGAGCGTCTACCCTGCTGCATTATGAACACAGGAGGTTGGTAGTGCAGCATAAGCATTCTCTACTTGGACAAGGAGGAGAGCATAATGTCACCTCTCTCCACTTCGCCTAATCAGAGAATGCTTTGCATTTATTGAGAAAATGTAAAGCATTCTCTGAATGGTGCCTGTGCCAAGTGGCCAAACTCCTAATATTCACAATGCAGCAGGGCTTGGGAAGAGACCTGGAAGCTATTGGAGATCGCTGGAGTAGCTGTGCCTATTACAGTGATTTCCAGCTTCTAGAGGGAGCCAACAGGTATCATATATGCATAGTTACATTGGTCCAAGGTGGACCAATGTAACTATGTAAAAAAAATGCCATACTATGAATTATTCTTTAAAGGATACCTGTATTGAATAAATATTGTAGGCTAATAATGACTTATCCTTATGAAAATGTTAAGTTCCTGGCTGTCAATCTCATTCAATAACTTCCATATTTTTAGCCAATGGCTTGTGCCAACCATGACAAAGGAGTTATAACTTCAATCAGACTTTACATACTACACACCTGGTCCAGATTAGTAACTGAAAGCACTAGAACTTTAGTGTCCAGGTATTTGTAAAAGGCCATTATTGGCAGCTCCTATGGGTTTTTTTTTTTAAGAAAACCTGTACTAAGATCTATAAAGGCTTCAATTTTTTTACGTCTTTCTAAGAATACCAGTGGGAGGGTGGTCTCTGGCTTCTATATGGCCTCTATATTTTCTGACTCACAGACCTGGAACAAGCACACAGATTACAAAGTCAGAACAGCTAAACTGCTTCATTGTCCCTGGCCTAGACAATCCCTCAAAGTGCTGAACTACTAAAACCGGATAGCCAAGCAGTTCACATTTTCTACAGGAAAGGTTAGCAATGGCAGCTTCCATATTTCTTTTACTGTAGGTTACCTTGAAGGCGGCGTACGCAAGTGTACAATCCTTCAAGTTTGTTTCCATAATTGTCTTACTAGAGAGGTTTGGACGGCTCCAAAACAGTTCCAGAAGAAGTGTCTTTTAAGAATGCCAAGAGACCATCACAATAAAATGACATAAGAAATTAGGACCTGACAAAATAAAAAAAGGGATACAAAATTCCTGCCCCCTGTGTCTGATTTTTCAGATATTGCTTAATAGCAGTGGTCATCCATTTCACATTTGTGAATCAAACATGCAGATGCTCGACCTCTGTGTATTACAATGCCCAACCACTTTCAATAGGTACCTTAAAGCTGAACTCCAGGCGGATATTAAAAAATAAATAAATATCACAACTAAGCTCAGATTCACACTAAAACCCACAAGTGAATCACACAGGAACCACACCGCAATCCTGTGCAATTCACAGGTGGTTCAGTGCAGTGCGACTTGAGCCATTCATTCTGAATGGGCTCAAATCACACCAAAGAAGGGCAGGCACCTTTTTAGGAGTAGCACCGCAATTGCATTGTATGGTTGTTTTGTACTCTGTGATCCGATGCAGCCAAACTGCACTGCATTTGTGATCCTTTTGGAGTATCGTTAACTTTGTATTGACACCCGCAGCAGATCACAAACACAGTGCGATTGCAATGTGATGCGGGACATGAGGAGGGATCACTGCGTTTCCCCGCGCCACATGTGTGAACCTAGGCTTAATACAGCTCTGTATATATTAATAAATTACTGTTTTTCTTAAAGTAATTAGTTTAACTTGACTTAGTATCAGCTTATTGTGATCATTGTACAGCAGAACTTAGGCAGGGGGAGGGATCTAGCATGTTGAGAGCAGAAGAAAGCCGAGAGATCAGCTAATCAGGCTGCTACTACTTCTTTCAGTTTAGGGCAGGAAGGAGACTTGTAAACAAAACTGCTATACCAGACAGGAGCTTGCTCTGTGGAAGAGCTGTGTAAATCTCAAGACTAGATGGACAGAAATGCAAATCATTTGGAGGCTAAAACAGCTCCCATACATGTATTTCATCTATGAATTGAATTTTTGGATTGCTTGGCGTTCAGCTTTAAACTGATTGCTTGTTAGAGACCAAACCTTCAGTGCAATTGCAACTTTTGTTTGGTTCATCCTGGTTCCATGAGCCATTAAAGGATTAGTTCATCTTCACCAAAAAACTGTATATGAAGATAAGGGTCGTCTGTAGATAAGAACAAACAATGCAGCTGTAACTAAAGTTGAATAATGCTCTTGTTATGGGTGTAGGCCATTTACGTACTTCATGAAGCCTTACTAGAATACTCCCAGGACGTCGCCAGGACGTTCATCTTAGGAGCCTCAAATAATGAGCTCAGAGCTACTGCATTAGGGGAGAGAAAGAACATGTGAGGGGGGTCTAAATCAGAGAAAGAGCTCACTGTTGTGATGGTGGGGAGTAGTAACAACTAGGCAAGCAACATCCTAGTTATATCCTGGGAGTATTCTGGCCAGGCTTCATTAAGTACGCAAATAGCCAACAAACTCCAGTCTACGAAGGGTCTAGAGCAGCCATTCCAAACTAGGCTTCCTCCAGAAGTTGTTAGAGCCGTGGAAGACTGACCTCCCATGGTTAACATTCTGCATCAATCTTCACTTGGTGGAGTCAGTGGCATGCCACAATGATCGTTTTAGATGTCTGTAGGGTGGCAGTTTTTTCACAGTGTAAAGAAGGCATTACTCCACTGATGACAGATTTTAATTTTATGATTTTTTCTGATATGAATTTTGTGGTCATAACATTTTTTTCAATTTGGAACGCTAGTGTTAAAAGAGAACCACCATACTTAGGCAAGCCATATTAATTTATTATATGTAGAACTTATTGATATTGTTAACATACCATAAGATCTATATACACTATATTACCAAAGGTATTGGGGCCGCCTGCCTTTCCATGCACATTCATTTTAATGGCCTCCCAGTCTTAGTCTGCGTGGTTCAATATTGAGTTGGCCCACCCTTTGCAGCTATAACCGCTTCAACTCTTCTGTGAAGGCTGTCTACAAGGTTTAGAAGTGTGTCTACGGGAATGTTTGACTATTTTTCCAGAAGCAAATTTGTGAGGTCAGGCACTGATGGAGAGAGGGCCTGGCTCGCAGTCTCTGCTCTAATTCATTCCATCGGTGTTATATCGGGTTGAGGTCAGGTCTCTGGGCAGGCCAGTCAAGTTTCTCCACCCCAAACTTGCTCAATCATGTCTTTATGGACTTTGTTTTGTGCATTTAGGTCCATAAAGTTCTTAGGGAAAGGGAGGTAGTCAGTATTGGTGACTAGTTACCTATTGTGACACTGTTCCTACTGTTCCTTTTATGTTGGGGGTGGAAAAGGACTCATTTTGTGTGCAGTTTTACTGTTAATTATGTTTTTCTTAAAATGGGAGTAGTTTTATTGAAGCACTTTCATTGTGACTTGTTGCAATGACAAAGTATGTATTTAACCATCTTATCTATCAATATTTTTGGTAATATTGTGTATAATTATTTAGCAGGGGTTTCCTGAGACTGGTAAATTATTGTAAGGGTTTCTTTGGTCTTACCCTGACTAGCATACCGCACTACTGACTTCTTTAGTGACTTCTTTAACTTCGACTTTAAAAATCCATCATAAATATATTAAGCAAATGCCTTTTACTTTTATCTTCTCTGTGTTTTAAAGCCCTCATTTTACAGAACAAACAGTGTGGGCCTGTAACAGGAAATTAAGCCGATAGTAAAAATTGTGACAATGCTTAGGTTCTAGAAACAATTCAGTTACACCGGTGAAAACGGCTTCTTTCAAATGTTGTTATAACAAGTCCTCAGCTTTGTGGAACCTTCAGCTCCCATAAGTAAAAGAAGAAAAAATAAATCCAAATGGTACAATGTAAATTTACTAGCGATCCCTATCCTGGAAGTAGTTTTGGACTACCAGGTTTCAAACAGGTAAAGTGTTAATAAACTCACATGCTAAAAAACTATCATCATATTGCCACACGTTTTTGCAGTGCCTCCTATTACTAGCATTGTTTCTAAGCAGCCACCACTGAGTGAGAGCTCCAGCTGCTTTGTTTCCCTACACACACAGGTGGCACAGACAAGCTGTTGCTAAAAAGGACCTTTAATCCACCCAACTCCTATGCTTCACAGTTTAAATAAAGTTTTATTAGGAAAAAAAAAAAGAAGTTGTCATCATTTGAACCAGTCCAGTCCAAGCAGACCTTTAACTGGATCTTTACGCCAGAGTGCAGGATACACTTCCCAATAAAATGAGCATTGTGATTGGCTGTCACTATGGTAACATGACCAGGAAGAACCTCCTGCCAGCTCCCAATCACAACTAAAAACTGAGCTGTCTGACAGTTCGATCACTGTGCTGGGAGCGCACTCTCTGCACAGAAGCCTTGGTTGCTATGGACATTTGTGTGGCTTGTGGGCGTTAAAGCTCACCCTCTTTGGTGATGCACATACAGTGCACAGCATAAATGAGTACAACCTAACAGTTGTCAGAAAACGTACTTTCCTTTTAAAATCAACATTTTCTATGGGACACTAGACTACAAAATACTCCCACAAATGCAGGCCATTGATTGATACCAAGATATATTAATTTGCACACACAAAAAAGTATTTTTCCTAACAAATTCATTCAAGACACGTTGCAAAAATGAATACACCCCAATGAATGTCTTCGGAGCAAAGCTAAATTTTAGACAACAAAATCCAAAATAACAAGAATTAAACTACAAGTGAGTCTAATTATTCATTAAACAGGTGTCCAGTAGCCCATTTCATGCTGTCAGCAATGGCACCACATGGAAGAGAAATGTCTGAGAAAGAAAATGTATTTACACAAGATGACGGCTACAAGAAGATCAGCAAAGCTTTACTTATCAGTCAGAATAGTGAAGCAAGTGTGATACAAACATTTAACAAAGATGGAACTGCAACCATCTCACAGAGATGTCCAGTCCATCCACGGACGTTAACACCTCGACAGGAGCATCTTCTGATGAGAAAGGTTGTAGAAAATCTCCATGCAAGTTCACTACAGTTAGCTAAAGAAGTAGAAAGCCAAACTGGGGTGATTGTTTCCCGTGACATAAAACGGCTGCAGAGGAATGGCATGCATGGGTTTTGTCCACAAAGGAAGCCTCTTCTAAAGACCGTGCACAAAAAAGCCAGCCTAGAATTTGCCAGGGCCCATGCTGAAAAAGAAGTAGACTACCAGGACTCTGGAGTAATTAGACCAAGATAAATGTTTATGGAATTGATGGCTTCAAAACTCATTATGAATTATGAAGATAGAAGTTGAGCATCATTCTCCAGCCAGCATCCATGCTTAAAAAGGTCGTTCTTGAAGAATGGAAAAAGATAGATGTTGCAATATGTAGCCAACTTGTTCATTCCATGCCTAGAAGACTTGGTGCTGTCCTTACAAATCATAGAGGTCATACAAAATACCAGATGTAGTAGTTTTTGTTGTGGGGTGTATTCATTTTTGCATCAATTTGGGTAAAACTGAAGATTTTGTAATCCAAGTTATATTATTAACCTTACTTTCATGTAATGAGCTAAACAAATGTTCTATAAAACACAGTTTTGTCAAAATATTGGAAATGTTTCTTGTATTCATTGGGAGAGTGATTCAAATCTTACTTTTCAAAAGGGGTGTACTCATTTATGCTGAGCACTGTATGTGTTACGTGGTCCACAATAGGGTATGTAAAAAACAAAACTCCTGTGTCTTTTCTTTTGGTCCTCTACTGCAGTAATATGACAGACACTGATAATGTTTTTGATTCAATGGTAAATTAAGTAGGTCAAGAAGTACATTTAGGTTTTTCTACAATAATAACCTAAAACGAAAATGTTATTTCTTTGGGATTGGGTCGGTAAAAAAAAAAAAAAAATTGGAGGTGGACATACTGTATGTTTTAACCCCTTCCTGCCCAGCCTATTGTAAAATGATGGCTGGACAGGAGCACTGTTGTTCTGGGAGGACATCATATTACGTCCTCCCAAAATCGGACCGTGCACCTGCGCGATCTGTCACCTGCCATGTGCACCGGACACTACCTTTGACAGATCACTGTACCGGCTCGCTCACATTACAGTTGTACACGATGAAAGTCTTTGTTACATGCCTTTCATTGTGCACAATTGTGATGAGCTCTGTGATTGGTCACAGTCATCACATAGTAGACAGGGCCAATCACAGCTCTTCACAATAGTAAACACTGAAAGAGTAGTTGTCATTCAGAAAAAATGGTTGCTCAAAACTGTAAATATGCAATCAGTCTGCTAAAAAAAATAAAATAAAAAAAATCCTTAGCACCTCCCTAGTGTAGTACAGTGTTAGGGTGGTAACTCTGTAATACTCTGGTCGCTGTATGTAAAAAAAAAAAAATTGCAAAAAAAAAAAAATGTAACAATTAAAAATTTAAATTATTAAATTTTTAAACATACCGATACCAGCCAGTGTGCCTGATCACCGCCACACCAGTCGCATGATGACGCTGTACTGCACTGGTGACAGTATGTAAAAAAATAGCGAAAAGACCTTTTTGAATTTTTTCCTTTTCCAAAAAATTGTGACAAAAAAATTAAAACTTAAAAAAAACTTGCCATACCCCTTACTAAATTCCTCTGACTTTATACTTTCCAAAAAGGGGTAATTTGAGGGAATATTTGTACTGTCTTGGCATTTTTGGGCCTCAAGAATTGAGATAAGTTGTCCATTCATAAGGATTGATTGATTTTCAGATATATACAATAGTTGGTGGATTCTAGAACTTTCCTACAGACTAAATAAACATTGATTTGGGTTATTTTCACCAACGAAATGTAGCAGTATACGTTCTTTCTTGATGAAGAAACATTTGCAAATTTTGTAACAAACTTTTTTTTTTATTTTTGAGTCTTATTTTGAAAAAAAAAAAAAAAAATGTAAAACCCAGCCGTAAATTATTACCACTGAAAGAGAGCTATTTGTGTAAAAAAAAAAAAAGACAAAATTTCATATGGGTACATTGTTGCATGACTGTGCAATTGTTATACAAAGTGTGACAACACAGAAAGCTGAAAGTTGGCCTGGGTAGGAAGGGGATAAAATCGGCCAGTATTGAAGTGGTTAATAGTTTTTAAAAAGTATGAATAGAGTAGGGAAGGATTAGAAACCCTGCTAGATTTGTATTGCTGTCCAGGGCTCTGTTAAAGAGATTTACCCTCTCCAACAGCAACACAAGAATTAAAGTGTTTTGCTCTTATGGGTAGTAATCAGATTTTTATATCTATGTACCTGTTGCAGATTTTGCATCACTTCCTGGCTTGGGAAACTGCTGCCAGCACGGCTGGAAGTGAGAGTTCGGCCTATTACACACCACAGCTTGAAAAAGCTCAGTACACGGTTTGTTTTTACTAATCTAAAGTGCAACCCACTGCTCAGAATGTGTCTGAACACACAGGCATGTAAACAAGTGTTGCGTATTTTTAAGTAAAAAAAAAAAAAAAAAATATGCTTTCCCGGTCAGCATTTTGCGCTGGTACGCGCATATGAACACAAAAATTATTGATTTTTGCCTAGGAATGTATTGTGCGTGTGAATAAACGTGAAACAAATGCCTGAAATGATGTTTAAAAAAGCTCAATCGTCAGCACTGTGTGCAAGAGGCCTAAATCACTCTGACGGAGCCCCAAAAATAAGTAAGTACATACAACAGGAAAAACCCTCTGGAGGGGACTTTTAAGGGCAATGAGTAGACAAAAATATAAATTTCAAAAAAGTATAAGAAAATATAGGGAAAGAGAAAAAAAAAAAAGGGAACAATTTCTCAAAAATATGAAGTTTAATGCATGAAACATGTAAAAGAGATCACATGGATCCAGAGGAACCTCCGGATTGGTTAAAACAAAATGATGCGGTTACACAATGTCATACACAACACCTGACAAAAGAAAAGAGCATATTGTGAAAAACATAGATAGCTAAGACCTAACGCGTTTTGAAAATGGTGAGGTCAAATTCTTCCTCAGGGGTCTTACATGAGCATGGCTATGTACAGATGTCTAGAAAAAGAATGATGAAATAATATCATTATATCAGAATGATCATAAATATACAGTGCCTTGCGAAAGTATTTGGCCCCCTTGAACTTTGCGACCTTTTGCCACATTTCAGGCTTCAAACAAAAAGATATAAAACTGTAATTTTTTGTGAAGAATCAACAAGTGGGACACAATCATGAAGTGGAATGAAATTTATTGGATATTTCAAACCTTTTTAACAAATAAAAAACTGAAAAATTGGGCAAGCAAAATTATTCAGCCCCCTTAAGTTAATACTTTGTAGCGCCACCTTTTGCTGCGATTACAGCTGTAAGTCGCTTGGGGTATGTCTCTATCAGTTTTGCACATCGAGAGACTGAAATTTTTGCCCATTCCTCCTTGCAAAACAGCTCGAGCTCAGTGAGGTTGGATGGAGAGCGTTTGTGAACAGCAGTTTTCAGTTCTTTCCACAGATTCTCGATTGGATTCAGGTCTGGACTTTGACTTGGCCATTCTAACACCTGGATATGTTTATTTGTGAACCATTCTATTGTAGATTTTGCTTTATGTTTTGGATCATTGTCTTGTTGGAAGACAAATCTCCATCCCAGTCTCAGGTCTTTTGCAGACTCCATCAGGTTTTCTTCCAGAATGGTCCTGTATTTGGCTCCATCCATCTTCCCATCAATTTTAACCATCCTCCCTGTCCCTGCTGAAGAAAAGCAGGCCCAAACCATGATGCTGCCACCACCATGTTTGACAGTGGAGATGGTGTGTTCAGGGTGATGAGCTGTGTTGCTTTTATGCCAAACATAACATTTGCATTGTTGCCAAAAAGTTTGATTTTGGTTTCATCTGACCAGAGTACCTTCTTCCACGTTTGGTGTGTCTCCCAGGTGGCTTGTGGCAAACTTTAAACGATACTTTTTATGGATATCTTTAAGAAATGGCTTTCTTCTTGCCACTCTTCCATAAAGGCCAGATTTGTGCAGTATACGACTGATTGTTGTCCTATGGACAGAGTCTCCAACCTCAGCTGTAGATCTCTGCAGTTCATCCAGAGTGATCATGGGCCTCTTGGCTGCATCTCTGTTCAGTCTTCTCCTTGTGTGAGCTGAAAGTTTAGAGGGACGGCCAGGTCTTCATAGATTTGTAGTGGTCCGATACTCCTTCCATTTCAATATTATCGCTTGCACAGTGCTCCTTGGGATGTTTAAAGCTTGGGAAATCTTTTTGTATCCAAATCCGGCTTTAAACTTCTCCACAACAGTATCTCGGACCTGCCTGGTGTGTTCCTTGTTCTTCATGGTGCTCTCTACGCTTTAAACGGACCTCTGAGACTATCACAGTGCTGGTGCATTTATACGGAGACTTGATTACACACAGGTGGATTCTATTTATCATCATTAGTCATTTAGGTCAACATTGGATCATTCAGAGATCCTCACTGAACTTCTGGAGAGTTTGCTGCACTGAAAGTAAAGGGGCTGAATAATTTTGCACGCCCAATTTTTCAGTTTTTTATTTGTTAAAGTTTGAAATATCCAATAAATTTCGTTCCACTTCATGATTGTGTCCCACTTATTGTTGATTCTTCACAAAAAAATACAGTTTTATAGCTATATGTTTGAAGCCTGAAATGTGGCAAAAGGTTGCAAAGTTCAAGGGGGCCGAATACTTTCACAAGGCACTGTATATCACAGCAAGTTAACATAATCGACTACAGAAAGAAAATTAATATAGTTTCTTACACACCTACAATCACAGATGCTCTGGTGTTTTGGAATGAAGCAACCACATGTTTAAAAGAATCAAGCCAGACTATTTCATATAGGGCTGAAAACAGTTAGTACCAGAGCGGGCCACTGGCCAAGATCCTGAGCACCCCCAGCGTCCACAAGGGGCATGAGTAAGAGACCTCCACTTGTCACAAGCTTGTCATTCCAAAACACCAGGGCATCTGTGATTGTAGGTGTGTAAGAAATGATATTCATTTTCTTTCTGTAGTCTATTATGTTAACTTGTTGTGATTTATAGTTATGATCATTCTGATATAATGATGGTTCCTCTGTATCCATGTGATCTCTTTTACATGTTTCATGCATTAAACTTAATATTTTTGAGAAAGGTTTCCCCTTTTTTTCCTCTTCCCCTTTATTTTTTTATACTTTTTTGAAATTTTTATTTTGTCTACTCATTGCCCTTAAAAGTCCCCTCCAGAGGGTTTTCCTGTTGTATGTATTGATTCTGGGATGCGGGCATACTAATCTCTATTTGGCTCCAGTGTAAGGCAATTAAAAATCAGTAAGTGCCCATCAGTAGTTCTAATCCTTCCCCATAGGATTCAAAACTGGAAAATCGTTTTTGGCTTGACAAACTTTAAAAGTATGGAAATCTGGATTTTTGCAGATTAATACTAACCAAGCAGGAATGCAGCATCGGTTTGATGCTGCATCTGTCCCCCGCCAACTAGAAGACTGAAAACGGAGCGATCAAACACCAGCTCTCTGCTCTGTATTTCGCAAACATTACTTTTCCATGATCCAGCATTTTGCAGCCTATTAAAATGAATGGGCTGTCAAAACACACTGCCAGATACATTGCACGGGAATCCATGCGATCCTGGTGTAAACTGGTCCTTATAAGAGAAATCTTCCATCCTCTGCCGCATCAGGGACTATCAGCAACTGTGCCTGTGACTCATCAAAAAGGCCGATCACGCCCACCCGTTTCCCCCTAATGCTCTGTTAATAGCACCTGTACTATAGGCTTTAAGAGTGCAAAGCAATCCGTGACTGGACGACAGGTGGATAAATGAAAGGTCCGTCCCTCCGATCACAGAACACTTTGCATTCTGGTAACCTATAGTACAGCTTTAAAGTGGTTCTAAAGGCATTCTCCGCATTTAGGTAAAAAAAAAAAACCTTTCAAAGCGTTCCTCCACCACCACCCCCCCCCCCCCAATTACCCAAGCTTGATCTCGATCCAACGATGTGCTTGTCTGCAGCCACTGTTCTCCCCTCTCTCTCTTCCCACAAGATACTCAGCAGCAGCAGGAGCCATTGTCTCTTTTCTCGATCCAACACTGTGCTCGTCTGCAGCAGCTCTTCTCCCCTCTCTTTCTCACAGGAAACTCAGCAGCCATTGTCTCCTGCTGCTGTCAATCAAATCCTGTGAGGAGGAAGTGGGGGGGGGGGGGGCAGGGCCAAGCCATGCATTGTCTTTAGACACACACAGCCAGTCTGTGCAGATGGAATGGACAATGGCAGTGGGGACCCAGGAATAGGAGGTTCGGGGCTGCTCTGTGCACAACCATTGCACAGAGCAGGTAAGAATGACATGTTTGTTATTTAAAAAAAAATAATAATAATCCTTTACAATCACTTTAAAATCTGTAAGGCCATCATGAAATGGATCTTTGCGAGTGGGTTTGTAGTTTTATTAAACTGTATGTAAACAAGCTTTTCTTATTGCCTCCTTTTAGTTGCCAAGTATACAATTGAAAGCATTTTGTTACATCTGTTTGATATTTGGAAAAAATATCTGCCGATCCTGCCAAAAAATCTTGTGACACGATAATATTCTGTGCTCTCTGCCTGTGCTGCATGGTTATCAGATGTATAGTTCTGAACAGTACAGGACTGCACCCATCTATATTATGTACAAAGAGACAGATGCAGTTCCATAAAGTCATGTGCTGTTTCTTTACAGAAGGTCTTGAAGTGTGTTACTGGCAGAGTCGTCATGGGAAAATAAATGAAAATAAAACAAATGCATCTACCACAACCAAGGACTGCTAAGCTGTAATATAGTAATGATTATATATATATATATATATTTATTTAGGTTTTTATGTGCTTAAATTTATTAAAGAAAAACCTCTTCTTTGAAGCTACCTCTTGATTGGCTGCTAATGATCCTCTGAAGATTTCAACGCTAAAGTTAAAAATTGAAGCGGTCTTCCTTCCGCAGCTTCTCCCCACCCATTGCTTTCAATGCATTTGGATTTTTGTACAATTTTTTGGCACTGGACTAAAGGCAAGTGCTGTATACAAATCAATAATTTATGGCTCCTAGGACTGAATCAGGACCTAGGACAGATGTTCGGAGCAATGATTTGTTCTTATAAAAAGGTACATGTACACTGTAAGCATCAGGACAAAAATCAGACAAGCTTCCAACAAACCACATATTTTGCTGCACAAAATCAAAAGTTTCTGCACTGTGTTGAGTTGTAACATCACAGAACAGACCTAAAGTATAACTAGACGAAAAAACTTTTTTTTCAGTTTTGGAAAGAGTAGAGTGAGATTAGAACCCCTGTGAGTTTTGGAGATTCACCCTCTCTTTGTCCTGTTTACCATTATCATTGGAAGGGAAAGTAAAAAAAAAATCTCAATTTTTGGGTTGTCCCCAGAAATGTAATGGAGGGGAAATCTTTGATTGGGGACGCTAGTTCTGGGGACCCCGAAGGAATTCCCTTAATTTGTAGGAATTTCCTCTCATTTCCTGTTTGGCTATGGGACAGGAATTGAAGGGAAATCTCTGCAATGGGACACAGATGGTGAGAAAATATCTGACAGGTGTTATAACTCTCCCTTTTTCTATCAAAAATGAAAAAAAAAAAATAATTTGACTGTAGTTCTACTTTAATATCGGTAATGCTTGTTCTTTTTTGCACAAAAGCAGAAAGAGACTGATCTAAACAAAAATCACAATGGTCTGTTTAGCAAAAGGTGACTTCTATCCCACGCTTCTGGTGGCAGTCCCAATCTAATTTATATTGAGCCAGCAGGAAGTACACCTGGTATTTGAAAAGGAAAAATCATCAAAATGTTCCTTTAACATCTTAAGTTCTTGATTACAGCTTAATTCCAGGCAGATATAATTATTCATCTCTTTCTTCAATAATACATTATTTTTTGTTAAATGAAAACAGTGTAAAAGCACCTAAATGCGATTTGGTATTAAGTCTCTTGCAGTCCTTGTGCTGCAGAGCTCATAATGGCAATGGTATCACAGCACAAATCGCCAATCAGTTGTACTACAGTGCTCATGTGCTAACAAAGAGCAAACTGATAGGAAGAGAAAGCAAGGATAAGTAAATTAGTTTCCTGCTTTCCCTGCCCAGTCAGAGGGTGGGAGAGGAATAAGACCTGTAAGTGTTATGTAAGTGCAGCAAAGAAAAAACAGGTCTTTAAGCTGAGTGGCAGAGCTGGTAAAATTTCAGGACTGGATAGACAAAAAGAGAACTAATTTTGCTGGTAATACGGATACCATATATGTTTTTTATAAGTGTATTTTCCAGTCTGCCTGGAATCTAGTTTTAGGCAATCAAAGAAATGTAATCAAAATTCCCCAAAAAAGTGTTCATGTGACTTGAGCAATGATTACGATAGCATGTTTGGAGCATAGTAAATATTGTGCAGCACAAAGTGACATACAAGATAGCTCGCCTGGAGCATTGCTATTCAGTGAAAGGTTAATAATCACTCAAAAGATATGAAAAAAAGAAGCAATCATCAACAAAAAGAAATAATTGACATGTTTTACTTCAAATCAGTTAAAAGAACGGTACAAGTAGTGTCCAAGGCACAATAAAAACAGCACAGGATTTATAATACAGGGGAGCCACATAATGCCGGCCCTCACTGGGCGGTTTCGGGATGAGAGGTTCATGCCTGCCTCTTGGCTCAGTTTGTACTTACAGTGTTAAAGCTACTGAGGCTGCTGGAATCGTCTCCCACTTTGCAAGCAGTGAACGGATCAGATTCCACCTGTTTGGGGAAGCTGAGATTGAACTGCTGAAAGGGATCTCCATGCTTGAACAAGTCCTCTGGCCTGGAGGGAGGCCGCTGGCCTGAAATAAAGAATATCACACAAATTCTTAACATTACAGCTTATTGGTAACCAAGTCTTAAACTAAAAATATCAATATCGAACACCTGGACAAATACCAAATGTTTCTAAGATGTCTATCAAAAAAAGCTGCAAGGGAACAACTATGACTTAAAATACATGAACTGAAAATAAAATGCATAGATTTTAATACAGCACATACACCTACAGGTGGCAGTGTTGTCCCAATGTTACAGAGGAAATGTTACATAAAATAAACTTTGCAAGATCCATGCAGACTATCCTCTTCCATCAGGCTCTACACAACTTACACACTGAAACCAAAGACATTTTTGAGCAACTTTAAGCCGACCAGAGAGGGATCGAAAATCATCCAGTTCAGCAGGAACCGGCCGAATTTCGATCCGCTGATTGTACGGAAGTGGATCCATTGATCGACTTCAGTACAACCAGCCTATTGTTTAATTTTGCCCGATAACTGCCAGTGGCTATAGCCACCAACAGTGATCATTGTATTCTGCTGGCTGGGAAGGCTTCCCACGCTCCCCACCGGCAGAGCACAATAGTGCTGCAGGAGGGATTCCCCCATCATTGACTGGTTCCAGCTACGTAGGGATTTCTTCAACAAGGAAAGCTGCGCTAAGCTGCTCACTGCCGAGTGGACCCGGAAGCTGCTGCATAGCCGATCAGCCTATGATCCAGCTCCCATCACTGCTGACATCCAGCCACTTCCCAGTGTTACTCTGCCCGTGACTGGCCTCCTGCCTGCCAATCTCTACAGTCCTACAAGAGGCTGCTTAATGAAGACATGCACACTTCTTACAACTAAAGAGAGTAAGTGCGAAATTTTTACTTTTAATTTCTGCCACTTGCTTATACAGTCAGCATTTCCATGGAGGTATATGTGGTATATGTCAAGTAACATCCACATGAATGGCAGGACCAAAGGTTTCCTGGCAGAACATTGCCCAAAGCATCACAATGCCTTCTTTGGCTTGTCTTCTGACCATACTGCATCCTGGTGCCATCTCTTCCCTAGGTAAGTGAGGCACAAGCACCCAGCCATCCACATGATGTAAAAGAAAACATGATGCATCATACCAGGCCCTCTTCTTCCATTGTTCCGTGGACCAGTTCTGATGCTCATGTACCCATTGTAGGCGCCTTTGGCTGTGGACACAGGACAGCATAGGCACCGTGACCGGTCTGCAGCTATGCAGCTTCACACACAGCAAACTGCGATGCCCATATTTCTGCTTTCAACACCTCAACTTTAGAGACAACATGCTTATTTGCTGCCTAATATATCCCACTGACTTTCCGATGTCATTGTGACAAGATAATCAGCGCTATTCACTTAACCTGTACATGGTCATAAAGTTCAGGTTCACTAGTAGTAAATATAATATATATTAAATGCGGACCATTACAGGATATTGAAACCATGGACCTTTCAAAAGACTTACGGTAATCTGCAAACAGATTATGGTCATTTAACAAGGGTGCACGTCATCTGTGACACAAGGGGGCGTGTTCTCCCGATGACGTCATCTGGCGGCCACGCCCCTAATGGCTATATAATAAGCTGCAGAGACCAGAGGCCGGCATAATCGCTGGAGACGTCGTCGGAGGAGGACCGGAGGAAGAAGAACAGCCGACAGCCGACAGCAAAAGAGCAGAAGACCGGAGAGGAGAAGACAAGAAGATTTGACAGCAGAAGGGCGGACAGCAGAAGACCCTCGGAGAGGAGAAGACAGCAGAAGACCCCCGGAGAGGAGAAGACAAGAAGGGCGGACAGCAAAAGAGCAGAAGATCCTCGGAGAGAAGACAGCAGAAGACCCCCGGAGAGGAGAAGACAAGAAGGGCGGACAGCAAAAGAGCAGAAGACCCTCGGAGAGGAGAAGACAGCAGAAGACCCCCGGAGAGGACAAGAGCCGGATGAAGATTTTTAATAAATTTTCCAAAACGTCTCCTGTCGTTATTTCCATACACTGCATTTAATGGGGTGAATGAGTAGGGGTACAGTGTACCCCATACCCATAGGGAGGGGGTCCGGGATCTGGGGGGCCCCCTTGTTAAAGGGGGCTTCCAGATTCCGATGAGCCCCCTGCCCGCAGACCTCCACAACCACCGGCCAGGGTTGTGGGGATGAGGCCCTTGTCCTCATCAACATGGGGGCAAGGTGCTTTGAGGTGCGGGGTGCAGAGCCCCCCCTGCCCCAAAGCACCCACACCCCCCCATGTTGAGGGCGTGTGGCCAGGTATGATCCAGGGGGGGTGGGGCCGCTCGCTCGTCCCCTCCCCTTTCCTGGCATGCCGGACTGCATGCTCGGATAAGGGTTTGGTATGGATTTTGGGGGGGACCCCACGCCGTTTTTTCGGCGTGGGGCTACCCTCAAATTCCATACCAGACCCGAAGGGCCTGGTTTGGAACCCTGGGGGGGAACCCCACGCCGTTTTTTCCCCCATTTTGGCGTGGAGTTCCCCCTCAAGATTCTCACAGTGCAGGTCGCACTGCAAGTCGGATCACCCTGATCCGACCTGCGGTGTGACTTCCATTCAAATCAATAGGCTCCCGTAGGGAACCATTGATTTTGAATGGAGGAAGAAAAATGCTGCTAACAGCTACTGTGGCCAAACGTGCAATAACGTTAGTAGAAAAAGCTACTGAAAGCACGTTTTTACAGCTGCTGTTTCCCGGCGTTATGTAAACAGCTTTGGAGCACGTTTTTATGACGCCCTGTGTGCATGGAGCCTTAGAGTGCCTGAGCACAGAACTGGGCAGATCATTTTAGACTATTTTTAGGCTATGTACGGGGTACAATAAACGCACATATATATGTCTGCCATAACGAAGTACATATGTGCGGAGTTGGACCCGGCTAATCACAATATCAGAGTGGCCATCTACCTAGGTTCCTATTAGAACAATGCTGACAATCATGTGTAGGATGTGGGTCATGTACCTGGAGGAGGGGGGCATGGCCGAGTGGGAGTTCCAGTCTTCGGTGGCAGTGCAGGAGGGGTCTCTGTCTGTAGAGATTCTGATTCCAAAGTGCTCTTGTTGTTTAGGGTCTCTTTTTCTTTAAGGGGTAAGGTGCCATCTGCAGAGTCTGAGTCATTGTTCTGCTTAAAAACAAAAAAGTCCAAAACATGGTTAAAGTGCACATGTAGTCCCAGAGAAACAATATGCTATATAGAAGAAAATAAAAATTCCCCAATCTGGTATCCTGAGGGAAAAAAAAAAGGACTTAAGTACTGGAGCAGGCGTGCAACTCCTCCCTAGCTCCCAAAATGCAGTGTTTTGTGCCTGGGAGGCCAGTTGCTAGGCTTGAACATGGTCATACTAGGGTTATGCCAATCTTATGCAAATACAGACTACAGGTCGTCAGCATTTACATACGAATTTCGGGAGCAGGGGGTGGTATTAAAATGTATAAAGTAGCAGGCATTTTATTGTGCCTGCATTTAGTGTCACTGTTTTCTCTCTAATACAGGGTCACTTTACATCATTTATGAGGTGAGAAATTATGCTATTATGGTAAATTATCTTTTCACTCACACGTTTATTTTTTAATACGCTATATGGCCCAAATTTTGTGGACACCAAATTATCACACCCATAAGAGCTTGTTGGATATCCCATCCCAAAACCATGGACATTACTATTTAAAAGCCCCCCCGGAATGATGTCCCCATAATTTTGACCAAATATAAACACACACACACAAAATATGTTTCCAGGTACGCTACCTTAGAAAGTGTGCTGAAATCAGCAAATCCGCTGCCAAAAGACTCATTTCCAAAAAATGAGGCAAATGGGTCATCACTCCCTAGAAAAGCAGATAGAGGAGGTTACACTGGTGTTACAATACAAACTACAGGATTATGAGACCGACACAACCAGTAATAAAGACCTTCAAATATCACTTAACAGCCATTAAAAATAATTTTGAAAAAAAATATATCACTTACCAGACTGACTGGCTGCTTGGACAAAAGTTCCTCCGGGAGCAAACGGGTCATTGCTCTTCAGAGCCTCTGTCTGGGACAAAAAAAAAAAAGAAGAAGAAGAATGTAAATGAATGTCAAGACGTTCGTAAAAATTAAAAAAATAAAAGGAAAAAAAGATATTAACACAATCTTTTGATCGAGGATGTAACAATGTGGAGGATTCTCTGACACCCACAGTTACCACAGTAACAAACAGTAAGACCTCTATTCCACTTGTGCTTAAACAGTATACTGGGAGGGCAACCAGTGACATAGGGGTATGAATGTCAAAATGTAGGAAAAACCTAACTATAAATATTTTTAAAAATGTTCCCTAACTATCCTGCCTAACCTGTATAAAAAAAAGATCTGTGTACTTGACCTATTTTCAATTTGCTCCAGTCCATTCATGTGTGTAGGAGGAAGGGAGTGGGAACATTTTTAGGAATAAAGGAGAAGGTCATCTTTTAAAATGGAATTTTTGTACACAGCACTCCATAGATCATACCTACTGGGTTATATTGCCTCCTTCAGGAGTAGGGCTAGGCAGAACAAAAAACACCTGGCTATGCCCATGGGCCGTCCTCAGCTGGTATATAACCCCCCTACCTGCGCTAGGTAATCAGTTTAGTAGTAAGCAGTATTAGAAGTATCAAAACTCCATATAGGGGTGGGTGCTGTGTCCGTCGAACTCAGAGAAATGCATTCTACGGTAAGTACAAAAATCCCATTTTCTCTTTTGTTCATCGATGGACACAGCGCTCCATAAATCATAACTTCTGGCACGTCTAAAAGCAGTGCCTAAAGGATAATAAGGGGTGGGGAAAATAACCAAAGGCTAAACATAAGTGCCCTTAACCAGGACACAAGAGCCTTAAACTGGTCACAGGAGCCCTGTCTGAAAAATAAAAGTTTAAAAAAAAACACCCCTCGAGAGGAAACAACCCCTCTTAGACAGCAGCTTGCAAACTTTGAAGCCAAAAGAAGCACCCGCAGATGCCAAATTACCTACTTTGAAGAATTTTGTGAACTAATGCACCAACGACCAAGTGGTCGCCTTACAAACATGAGAACTGACGCATGATGACGGAAGGCCAAAGAAGTACTCAGCACCTGAGTAGAATGCCCTGTGACAGGGAAAGGAGGAACCTGACCTTTAATAGAATAAGCCTGAGTTACCGTCTGTCTGATCTATCTGGAAATGGTAGCTGAAGAAACGGCAAACCCTTTCCTCGGTCCGTCCGTAACCACAAAAAGCGAGTCTGACCTCCAAAAGGACTCTGTAGCTGCCATATACACCCGAATCGCTTGAACAACATCCAAGGTATGCAAAGCAAATTCCTTGGGATGAGCCAACTTGGGGCACAGGGAAGGCAACACAATGTCCTCATCAAATGGAAGTCAGAGACAACTTTGGGCAGAAATAATGGACAGGGACGAAGAACCACTTTATCCATATGGACCACCAAATAGGGACAGCGACAGAATAATGCCACTAACTCTGAAACCCTTTGGGCTGAGGTAATAGCCACCAAGAATACCACCTTCTGGGACAACATAGGCAAGGGAATCCCCCGAATATTCTCAAATGGAGGTTTCTGAAAAACTGAAAGCACTAAATTTAAATCCCATGGTGGCAAGAGAGATCGTACAGGTGGAGCCACATGTCAAACCCTCTGAATGAAGGTACGAACTAAAGAGTGCGTGGCTAGGAATTGCTGAAAGAAGATTGCCAAGGCAGACACCTGGCCCTTTATGGCACTCAAGGCCAACTTTTGATCAACGCCTCGTTGAAGAAAGGTTAAGATCTGAGTAAACATGCTGCATGCCACAGAAAAGGATCGAGGATGAGCGCCAATTGACTCACACAAAGAAATGTATGCTTTCCACAAAGGATGGTATATCTTGCTGGAAGACGACTTCCTTCGCCTTCAACATAATAGGGATCACTGATCCAGACAAACCTCTATCCCTCAGTACCTGGCTTTCGATAGCTAACCCATTAAAACCAGCAGGATGGTAGATCAGCCCTTGGGACAACTGGTCTTCTCTGAAAGGAAGCCCCGAAGGGGCGTTTACGTCCACCAGAATAATTGGAAGATCCTCACCCTTAATTCCTTGCAGAAACCGCAGAGGAAGCCTGAGCCGAGGAGAATACTGGACTTACTGTGACACTTGGATGTCTGCGGCATCTACCAGATTAACCCATGACCTCGCCACAAACCTCCAGTGGAGCTAAACCTGCTAAAGGAGCTGCAATAGGACTATGCAAACAGAACTGTCTTGAAGGTGGATACCACCAGACTCAGAACCTGCATGCAAGTCGAGAGAGAACTGTCTGCGTGACAGTAGGCGGTGAATCACGGCCGGTGGTTGCTGAAAATTGTCCAGAGGAAGTACCACCCTGATCTGACCTAGGTAATTCAATTCCCTGGAAAGGGACAGTTGGGACCTTAGGTAGTTCGGACATCACCAGAACCTTTGCAGGAATTATAATCAGCACAAGGAGACTCAGGACCTAAAAAACCTGAAATGGACAAACTTTGCCCCCATTTTTTGGTACCCCCAATAAAAACATTTCGTGGACCTCCTTGATGCTCACAAAAGGAAGTTCACGGGGCCAGAAACCAGCAAAGATGTCCCCCAACCCCAATAAAGGGTGAGGGCAGACCTTCATGCTGAAGGGGTCTTATCTGTGGGTCCGGAGAAGCTAGTGCTAGGCTTACCTGACAAAGATTGCTTGGAACCATCCAGGGAAGATTTGAAAGATCTATTTCCCTTATTCTCTAGTCCATTCTATAGTCGCAGAAACAGAAAACAATTTTCTATGGGCTGAGAAGGAGGACCCCTGTCTGCAATGAGGCTTCTTTCCTTTCCTTGACTGTGGTAGGATGGTACTTGAAAGGTTGTATTAATATGCCTTATGATTTTTCAGATATATATTTCGGTTTGTGCCCATTCTGTGATGAAGTGTAGGCCCTTGCATTTACATATTAACGAGCTGGCACTGACAGCCATTCATCCACCTTGGTCAGCAGACAGCTATGTTTTGCATTTAGACGACATGTAAACACCTGTTCATTCATTCATTGGGACACTTGACAAAGTTAAGTCTGCGCATGGAAATTACGGACACCACCTAAACACATTTGACAATTGCTTGCATTAACACTTGACAGCTGAGTAGAGGAGGAACAGCCCTTGTCCACAAACACCATCTCAGACACAAATTATTATACGGGAACACCTCACATTGACACAAATGCAAGGCCCTTTCATGTATTGTTCTGTCTGATATGTAATTCGACTGATGAACTGTAAAACCGGTTTGGAGCAGTCTTTTCCTGCTCAACAAATATGCTTTAAATATGAGCTTCACATTCAATAAAATCAGTTGTGACTGCACTAAGTTTGAGTGCTGTGTGTCGTCATAACTCCCAGCTGGTTGGAGGGTGAATCCATTATCTATTGGGGGAGGTTAGCAACTGAAGGGCTGTAATATCATCGTGATTGCCTCCTGACGAGAATTGAGCTAACAGTACTCTTCCCCGCTGCGATACCTTAATGATGTCATCCAGAGTAGCCCCAAACAGTCGATCGCCCTTAAAGGGCAGATCAATGAGAGCTTTCTTCGATGCTTGGTCTGCGGACAAATTCTTAAGCCACAGCACCTGCCTAATCACCACCGCTGAAACAAAGTTTGGACAGCACAGGAGCTGTATCCAAAGCTACATCACAAATAAACTGCAGCCACTGGACCAACTGGTCCGCTAAACCAACATAAGTAGCAGGAACCTGCTCACTCCCCAGACCATGCCGCAATAGCTTGGCCCATTCAGGTAGGGTATGAGACACGAGGGCTGAGGCAAAGGCTGGTCGCAATGCGGAACCAGCCATAGCAAACATGCTGCGTACCACAGCCTCTGCTTTTCTGTTAGCCGGGTCTTTAAAGGAAGGGGATTCCTCCACTGGGATCATGGTTTCTTTATACAACCTGGAAACAGGAGGCACCACCCACTGGTGGACTAGTCCACTTTTTTAAAAGTGACTCCTCAAAGGGGTAACGTACAGCAAAACATTTGGGAACCACAAAAGGGTAATTTTGGTGTTCCAATTGCAAAATAAGACACATAAGGAAACACCTTTGGAGTGTGAGGAGACTTATATGTACCAAAAAACACAGCCACGTCCGTGGCCACGTCAGCCATATCCTCCATTTTTAAAGTCTCATGCACTGCAGTGATAAGTGCGTCTAACAGCGATTTTTCATTCGCTGCTGCGAACATGAAGGAATCAACCTCCCTATCAGATGGATCTGGGAATGTGATATTAAGCCCCTGTGGATGGGCCGCATCCACGGCACCATCAGGCTCAGAATCAGACGAGACAGAATAAGCAGGGGAAGGTGGGGGACACTTCCACCTGGGCCTTTGTCCATACGCCACTTCCACCGGGGACACTAAGGACTGCAGGACGGTTATCAGTGCAACCATGGGAAACTGGGTTTCCGAGGAACCTGCAACCTCTATGAGGGGATCAGTGGGGGAGATATGACCCTGAGGCTCCATAAGGAAAGGAAGACCTTGAAATAAAAACGATCTTTGGGCACCCCTAAAGCATCCCCTCAAAGGTCAGGGTACCTATCAATAGAGAGAGAGAGATAACCGGAACGCCAAGAATTCGGACCCAGCAACAAGATGGACGCCATCCCTTTTCATGTGTCCCGGGCACAAGATGATGAGAAAGAGCTTCGGCATCCCCACGAGGCTTCAGGTCGTCTCCAGCGACTCCCGGACTAAGGGAAAAAGGGCTGCATTGACATTATCGGGCTACACAAACATGGCCGCCAGCAGCTACAGATGCTGAAGTATGCTGCCAGAATCTTCCCTGCGCCCTCTGCAACGCTGCACCCTCTGCAAGGGGACCCACCCTGAAGGTACTGTACTCCAGATATGACACACATTAGGGGAGACTCCGCTGCGCACTCTGCACCGGTCTCTGTACTGGGACCCCCCTGCACTACACCCTGACTTGGACCAGTTAGGGCATGCATCTAGGGGTCTCCCACACTGGGACCCCTCCAGACTACCCGGGCAGGACACACACTATCCCAGGACTTTTACAAAGTGGGGATAGCAGGGGGAGACCCCAGAGGTCTCCGCTGCATCCTCTGCCCTCGTACCCACAACAGACTCCAGGTCCGGACAGGGGGGTAAGGGAGTGGAGGAAGCCCAGCTCACTGAGGGATTTTAGGATGGGAGGAGGGAACCTGCAGGCAGGTACGACCTTCCCTGGAGGTCACCCGCGTCCCTCCCAAAACCGCCAAAAGGGGAGAGGGGAGACTGTACTTACACTTGCGTGGTGCGGGTAACGCTCCAGACAGAACTCCTTGCCACCAAAGTAGGGGAGCTGTTGACCAAGAGACCGCTGCGACTCAGACCCACGCCCGGTTGTATGCGACCCTGTGAGACGTTTAACTCATGGGCCAGCATATGTCGCAGCTGACTTGGCCCATAGCTGTGGTCTGCACTCGCTAGCTGGGCTGGGGGGGGACCACTGGATCTAGATTATCCAGCCTGTCATCCAGCCCGGCAGTTGATTGTAGATCTTCGAAGGGAAAAAACAAAAAACATGTAAGGAAGGAGAAAAAAATTGCTAGGACCAGAGATGCCAGCCGGGAGCCTAGGTCCTTACTCCTGACTAGACACAGATTACCTAGAGCAGAGAGGGGGGGTTATATACCAGCTGAGGATGGCCCATGGGCGAGGCCAGGTATTTTTTGTTCTGCCTAAACCTACTCCTGGAGGAGGCAATATAATCCAGTAGTTATGATCTATGGAACGCTGTGTCCGTCGATGAAGGAAAGAGAAATAATAAATGCACATCCATCATTTACTTGGAGCCCGTAAAGCTTTGCACTCACAATCAGCAGACCATGAGTGCCATGTGGGCAAATTTTCTTGTGTAATTCAAGAGCTGCAAAGAGTATATCAGCTGAAAATTTGCTCTAATAACTTGAAGATTAAGATATTGTGGTGAAAAGTTTGTTAGGTCATTTAAGCTGCAGGCACCAAAGAATTGGCTGCATCACTACTCAGGATCACAAGTATATGGGTCTACTCTGTAAACTAAAGGTGGCCATAGATGGATCGCAATTTGGAAGCTTCAATAGTGTCCTGTCAAATTTGGTTCCACCATCCAATTTGGAGCTACTGTAGTGGAGCAACACTGCTGAATATAATATGAAAGGTCTGGTCTCTTACACTAAGCACATTCCTAATCTCTGCTGTGCTGAGCGAGTGAAAAAAGCTTCACCACTACCACATACATGGGCAGATAGGATTCCAAGTGTGAATAGCAAAAATGGTTCATACAAATTCTGAAATGCATGAAGAGTAACGATAAGTTGTAACTTTTAGGAAGGATGACTGATGATTCTTGAGTTTAGTGTGTGGAAATAAAAGCAAAATAACATTTACTAATGACAGAGCTCCAGGCAACCAATGAAATACACAGCTAATACATAGAAATGCTTTAATTGGGGAATTTTTGTTATTCTCAGCTGCTCTTTCTGCTTCAACTTTGCAGCTTCCTGTGTCACTATCCTGCACAAAAAATTTGTAAGCTGTTCTTGGGGTTTTTCTCTTTAACAATTTTATACCAGAGCCATTTTTTCAGGTTTTGCACACTTTGAAAAGCACCTTTTAGTCCTAAGAATTCATTAAAACCCCCAAACATTTTCTGAAAGCAACAACCTGGAGAATAAAATAGTGGTAGTTGCAATTTTTATGTCACATGGTATTTGTGCATTTTTATCGCTAAAAAATACACTAACGTTAGTTTTCGTACACACAATATATTACACAAATTCTTTGAAAAATATAGAGTTAGTGCCGAGTACATAGATGCCAAGCATGTCTAGCCTTAAAACTGCATGCGTCCATAAAAAGGTGGCAAACTTTGTGGACCTATGATGTCTCCCCCTGCCCTCCACTGAAGCTATTGGATCACAGATTGTTCCTTCAGCAAGCTCTGGAGGCAATCTGGCAGCTCTAGGCTAGGTACACACTAGTCAATGTTCTGAAAAGCGATCCAGCGATCTGCTTTTTATTTTTCTTCTGAACAGCTGTGTATAATAGGGCTAAAATGTGCTGCAGCCCCATTGACAGAAAGGGCCAAATAGGCCTAACAGTGCCTGTAAACTCGGCATGTTGTGTTAAATTTGCTGAAGTTGCAACACAAAATATCTCAGCTGCTGCATTTGAACAGCCTGATCCGGCAGTTGTTTAGCTTTCAGGTATACAGGCAAACACTCGGGGGGTCAGTAAAACCACAGCTCAGCTTGCCTGTTTTAATACCCACTCGGACACCCATGTGAAAAAGGCTTAAAGGCTTAGAAATGGCCAAAATCACTTCCACTAGAAAGCTTTTTACCAGCTAAACCAATTTAAACACATTCCCGGCTGATATAAAAGCAAGGAGTGTGTTTAAAATCCTGTTCAGCTAGCCACCATTTAGAAACACTGCAGGTAGCCAAAGGGTTAAACCAAATCTAAGTAAACATTTTAAGCTCATATTAAAAACACATACTTCACCAAATATCGAGGCAACGCTGCTTTCTGATGCTGCAACTGAGAAAGGATCTGTTTTTGATGACATGAAAGGATCCTCATTTGAGGATGTGAAAGGATCAGCTTTAGATGATGAGAAGGGATCTGTTTTAGAGGACAGAAAAGGATCTACTTTATCTTCTTTTGTGGTTGGGAAAGGATCTGCTTTGGAGGATGAGAATGGATCTGTTGTAGGCTGCTTGAAAAACACATCAGCAGCAAATGGGTCAGAATCTTTAAAAGGATCTCCGCCAAAAGGATCTGTAAGTAAAGTAGTAAAAATTAGCATTGACAACCTTGCTGAATCTTTAGTCATCATGCAGTAACAGAAGGTTTCCCATAAATAGTAATAACATTGTACATGTAACAGCTGTCAGGCTATGGAATAAAGCACAAAACAGCTAAATTTAGGCTGAAACCGTCAATATGCTCTGTGCCACAGAAACAAAACTTCCCACTATGTATATAACTTACGGTATCTCACAAAAGTGAGTACACCCCTCACATTTTTGTAAATATTTTATTCTATCATTTCATGTGACAACACTGAAGAAATTAGACTTTGCAACAATGTAAAGTAGTGAGTGTACAGCTTGTATAACAGTGTAAATTTGCTGTCCCCTCAAAATAACTCAACACACAGCCATTAATGTCTAAACCATTGGTAACAAAAAAAGAGTACATCCCCAAGTGAAAATGTCCACATTGGGCCCAATTAGCCCTTTTCCCTCCCCAGTGTCTTGTGACTCGTTAGTGTTACAAGGTCTCAGGTGTGAATGAAAAGCAGGTGTGTTAAATTTGGTGTTCTCAATCTCACTCTCTCATACTGGTCACTGGAAGTTCAACATGGCCCCTTATGGCAAAGAACTCTGAGGATCTGAAAAAAAGAATTGTTGCTCTACATAAAGATGGCCTATCCCTGGGCTATAAGAAGATTGACAAGACCCTGAAACGGAGCTGCTGAATGGTGGCCAAGACCATACAGCGGTTTAACAGGATAGGCTCCACTCAGAACAGGCCTCGCCATGGTCGACCAAAGAAGTTGAGTGCACGTGCTCAGCGTCATATCCAGAGGTTGTCTTTGGGAAATAGACGTATGAGTGCTGCCAGCATTGCTGCAGAGGTTGAGGGGATGGGGGGTCAGCCTGTCAGTGCTCAGACCATACGCCACACACTGCATGAAATTGGTCTGCATGGCTGTCGTCCCAGAAGGAAGCCTCTTCTAAAGATGATGCACAAGAAAGCCCGCAGTTTGCTGAAGACAAGCAGACTAAGGACATGGATTGCTTGAACCATTTCCTATGATGTGATGAGACCAAGATAAACGTATGTGGTTCAGATGGTGTCAAGCGTGTGTGGCGGCAACCAGGTGAAGAGTACAAAGACAAGTGTGTCTTGCCTACAGTCAAAGATGGTGGCGGAAGTGTCATGGTCTGGGGCTGCATAAGTGCCTTCAGCACTGGGGAGCTACAATTCATTGAGGGAACCATGAATGCCAACATGTACTGTGACATACTGAAGCAGAGTATGATCCTCTCCATTTGGAGACTGGGCCGCAGAGCAGTATTCCAACATGATAACGACCCCAAACACCTCCAAGATGACCACTGCCTTGCTAAAAAAGCTGGCAAAGCATGTCTCCAGACCTAAATCATATTGAGCATCTGTGGGGCATCCTCAAATGGAAGGTAGAGGAGCGCAAGGTCTCTAACATCCACCAGCTCTGTGATGTCCTCACAGAGGAGTGGAAGAGGACTCCAGTGGCAACCTGTGAAGCTCCGGTGATCTCAATGCCCAAGAGGGTTAAGGCAGTGCTGGAAAATGACGGTGGCCACACAAATATTGACACTTTGGGCCAAATTTGGACATTTCCACTTAGGGGTGTACTCACTTTTGTTCCCAGCAGTTTAGACATTAATGGCTGTGTTGTGTTGTTTTAAAGGGACAGCAAATTTACACTGTTATACAAGCTGTACACTCACTACTTTACATTGTAGCAAAGTGTCATTTCTTCAGAGTTGTCACCTGAAAAGATATAATAAAATATTTACAAAAATGTGAGGTGTAATCACTTTTGTGAGATACTGTAAGTGCCGGTTCACACTGCCGCGACCTCTAAGTCGCCTCATAAGGGGCGACTTCTAGCGCGACTTTTAGCGCGACTTCAGCGCGAATTGTCAGAAGAAAGCCAACTCTACAGAGGGGCGGGTGCTGTGTCCGTCAATGAACATCAGAGAAATGGATTTTATGGAAAGTCAACCCATCCACTTTATAAAACTTTGTTAAAGTCTGCACAGATGACCAGGTCGCCGCCTTGCAAACCTGCATCACTGAAGCCTGATGCTGGAAGGCCCAGGAGGCACTAAGCGCCCGAGTAGAGTGCACTTTAACAGGGAAGGGAGGAACCTGACCCCTAATTAAATAGGCCTGAATCAATGTCTGTGTGAGCCATATAGAAATAACCGCAGCAGAAATGGCCAACCCTTTCTGAGGTCCATCCGTGAATTCAAATAGTGAGTCTGACTTCCTAAAAGACTCTGTAGCTGTCAGATACACCCTGATTTCCCTTTACCCACATCCAGGGAATGCAAGGCATTTTCCTTAGGATGTTTAGGTCAGGGAAATAGGGAAGGCAACACAATGTCGTCGTTTAAATGCAAATCAGAGTCGACCTTTGGAAGGAACGACAGACAGGAATGAAAAACCAACTTAACTCTGTAAACTACCAGGTAAGGTGAAAGGCAAGACAACCCTGCCAGGTCCGACACCCTGTGCCCAGAAGTAATAGCCACCAAAAAGGCCACCTTCTGGGACAACGTAAGCAGGAGAACCTCCCGAAAATTTTCAAAGGGAGGTTTCTGGAGAACTGACATCAACTTAACACCAAATTAAGGTCCCACGGCAGCAATGGAGACCCCACCAGAGGAGTGTCGAATTCCCTGGATAAAGGTACGCACCAAGGAATGTGTGGCCAAAGGACGTTGAAAGAAAACCGCCAAGGCCAAAACCTGGCCCTTGATGGTGCTCAAGGCCAGGCGCTGCTCAACCCCTCATTGGAGGAAAGTCAAGATCCGAGCCAACGAAAATGAGCGAGGGAGAACCCCATGAGACTCACACCATGCAATGTACGTCTTCCTAGTACGATGGTAGATCTTCCTAGAAGTACATTTTCTAGCCGCTCACAGCGTAGGAATCACCGAATCAGACAAACCTCTATCCTTCAGCACTTGGCTTTTAACAGCCAAGCTGTTAAAGCCAGCGACTATAAAAGCAGGATGGAAGAGTTGCCCTTGGGACAGCAGATATTCCCTGAGAAGAAGTCTCCAAGGAGCATCAGCAACCAGCCGTACCAAGAACGACGAGGCCAGTCTGTAGCCTCGATCCTGCACAGGCATCTTGGCAGAAGTTTGCGAGCGGGGAAGGCGTTAATCAGACGATACCGACTGCAAGAAGCTACTAATGCGTCTGTGGTGTCAGCCAGAGGATCTTGAGACCGGGCCACAAATCTCTGTACCTTCCTGTTGAGACGACAGGCCAACAGGTCCACCTCGGGAGTACCCCACCTGAGACAACTGATGAAAACACCTTCAGATGAAGTGACCATTCCCCCTGGTCCAACGCCTGTCGACTGAGGTAATCCACTTTTCAATTTTCCACCCCTGGAATGTGTACAGATGAGAGGACTAGAACGAATCATTCTGCCCACTTTAGAACGCTTGCTTCTTTCCAAGACACTTCCCTTGGTAAGTAACATAGGCCACGACCGTGGTATTATTCCATTGAATTCGTACCAGACACCCCTGAAGATGAATTGTCCAATGATCCAGACAAAGTCTGATCGCTCGGAGTTTGAGTACATTGATCGGCAATCTGGACTCTAGAAGAGTCCAGACCCCCTGAGCACAATCTGTGCAGAGGACGCCTCCCCACCCGGACAGGCTGGCATCTGTGGTGACAACCGTCCAGTACAGGGGAAGAAGAATTTTCCCTGTCGAAGTGCTGGAGGACTCCATTCAGAACTTTTGTACCCGCACAAATCAGTTTAGCGCCTTGAGGTCCAAAAGTGGACGTACCTTGCCTTCCTTTGTGAGAACTGTAAAGAGGGTTGAGTAAAACCCCTGAAAATGTTCCGAAGTAGAAACCGGGACAATCACCCCTTGAAGTAACAAGTCTTGCACTGCCCCAAGGAGACCCCATAAGTGATCTGGGGACAAGTGCAGGTTGGAAGGAAAGAAACCTTCTGGAGGATGAGTCCGAAACTTGATCTTGTAGCCGGGCCAAATGACGGAGACCCTGAGGGACTAAAAGGCCTCTTATGACCCAAAAACAATGGCCAACGTCCACAAAGGGGCTTCTTGCCCTTGGTAGCCTGCAAAAGAAGAGTACTCTTCCCCCCCTGTGAGACCCTCAATGAGGTCATCCAAGGAAGCTCCAAATAGGTGATCCCCTACAAAGGGGAGATCAGATAAAGCCTTCTTAGAGGTCTGGTCCGCAAACCAGCATTTCAGCCAGATAATACGACAAAGGACCACTGCTGATGCAGACAGCCTAGAAATCAAAGGAGCCGCATCCAAAGAGGCATTACAGGTAAACTGTAGCCCCTGGACCAACTGATCCGTCAGCTCCACAAAGGCAGGGGGGAGCAGTTTCCCCTCCAGGTCACGGCGTAAAAGTTTAGCCCGCTCAGTCAGAGTTTGCGACACCAGGGCAATAGTAAATACCGGCTTAAGTGCCTAACTAGCCACAGTGAACATATGGCGGGCAAGAGCCTCCGTCCTCCTATCAGCCAGATCTTTAAAGGCTGGGGACTCAACCGGAATTAATGTAGCTTTATTTAACCTGAAAACCTGCGAGTCCACTACAGGTGGGACCATCCACTTTTTAAGCAGGGAATCCTCATAAGGATACCGCATAGTAAAAATCTTCGGGACCACAAGAGTGCGTTACGGACAACCCCACTATTTTGTGACAATGTTGTCAATGTAAGCGGGAAAGGGGAACACCCTTGCTGCTTTGGAGGGCCTGTGGGTGCCAAAAGGGACCGGCGCCTCGGACGCAGCATCAGCCACATCCTCCATTTTAAAAGTTTTACACACTGACACAATCAGTGCATCCACCAGGGCCTTTTTATGCACGCTAGAGGAGCAGAGGAATCATCCTAACTATCTGAGCACTCAGGGTGCATGGACGCAGACCCAGTAGGGTGATTCACGTCCGCGGCGGCCGAAACAGATTTGGGATCTGATGAGACAGATGAGGCAGGGGAGGGCGGGGGCGCTATATACGAAGCTCACCCGGAAAACATAACAATTAGGGGAGGGCCGCCGACTGCGATCCTGCAAAGGGGACGCCGACCAAGGGCCCACGAATGGACCACCTAATGGTCCCCGCAAAAAAAACAAAAAAAACAAGGGGGTCGCCCTCTGGGCCCCTCCATAGAGGCTCGCACTGTGACTTGGACGCGCAGGCTGAGTAACCTGATGGTCCTGCAACGCTAAAAAGGGGCAGGTGCCCTGCACAATAATGGCGGCATTGCTGCCCTCACAAAATAAACCGACCCCACAGAGCCACCCCATCCAAGGGTTGAGCCAAGCTGGCCGCATGGCCTAGTAGGCTGCATGCCGCAGCCTAAATTTTTGTGGAGGCCCAGCCGCAAGAGCACGGATCCCAGCCAGGCAGATGCCCAAAAGAAAGAGCAGGGGCTTCAGCCACCCTCACTGGGGCCGCCCCACATAGCTCCCAACCAGTAGGCCGCAAAGCCGAAGACCCACAGTGACCACCAAAATTTTGAAGGGGCTGGGGGAAGGAGGAGAACTCGAGGGTCCCACAGTCCCAGGGAGGGGGCCATGTCCACCCTAAAACTCTCCAGGGGAAGAGGGGGGGGACAGCTACTTGCCATACCGGGACCAGGGTAGGCTCAGCTCCAGACAGACCATCGATGGCTAAATCGGAATGGGGGGCTGTTGGCCAGGAGGAACACTGTGACTCAGGCCGAGGCCAGGTCGTATGCACCCTCGCAAGACGTTTAACTCGCAGGCCAGCCCCCGTCAAGTGGGGCTATATTGCGGCCAACCGATCGCAGAGCTGAGGACTGTGTGCGCTCGCTGGCCAGACTGGGGGGGACCCTCTGGATCTGGATTATCCAGTCCATCGCCTAGTCTGGCAGTTGATTGTAGATTCTCACAGGAACAAAATAATAAAGATAGGAAAAAGTTCCATTTAAAAAGGAAAACATTGCCAGGACCAGAGTTCTACTTTAACGTATCCACCTAGTAAATCTTCAAACCACCACGTGACTAACGTGAAAGCACCGCTGCCCGCTGATTCTAACTAAGTTAATCTAATTTTATTCATCTGAATATATATTATATATATATACTGTATATACAGTATATATTAAATATTTGCTTTTGAGTTTAATACCGCCACTAGGTGCATGCAAACCCCAAACAGTGAACAGGATAGCCATGCAGATGTAGCTTTCCCCCCGTTCAGCCCCGTGGAGCAGAACAAGAGACATCAAATAAAGTGTATGTTACCCCAACATCTCATATTTCGGATAAGTGTTTGTGTTACCATGTACTTGTATTAAATAGTATACTGTTCTGTTTATATTGCTTTCTTTGTGTAAAACACCTTTTGATCCTGCCAGTCCACTTGCTTTTCTTTTTAAAATTGACTGGCTAGGCATAGAAGCACATCCACTCCAGCGTGGTCAGTTTTCTGGCTGTGCAGGAAGCCCAGTCTGTCTGTTCTCCGATGGCCAAGACTTGCACTGACAACCCCCTGCACAGCTCTTCACCGAGAGGACCAGTTTACTGCTATTTTTCTGCCTCCTGCTCACACACTCCCTGCAGTCTCCACCCCCACCTCTGTAAGCTCCTTATTCAGTCAAGAACAGAACACACAAAAAAAAAAAAAAAAAAAAAAGGGATTTATATTTTGTTTGCCCTATATTTTTATTTTAAACTGAATGGGTTGTTTTACAAGGCAATGGGTCACATCTACTTTAATTCCACCATCCACAACAAACAGCATTGAATATGCCTTGCTGCTACTGTATTCAGGCAGCCACAGTACCCACAGCTTCCTGAGTACCCCAAACACTGCATCTGAGAGGAGCTGGTAGGTATGAGTAGTTTGGCAAGAGAAAAAAGGCAAGGCTAGCAACACTCCGTTCACAAAAAAATCTTTATGTTGTCAGCACACAAGTTACAGGAGCCAAATCAGGTATTCTTTTGTACTTCCTTAAATAGATAAGACATGCTTTTTTCTTCTATTTTGCCTTGACATACAATTTAACCAATTTTATATATTTTAGATGTACAAATAAGTGGATTTTTGTAAAATCTTACCGTAAAATCCTTTTCTCTTAAGCTCATTGACAGACGTAGTCCTCGTTGATTAATAACAACTCGGGTTATACTGCCCTCTACAGGAGTAGGACTAGACAGGAAAGAAAACGTTCTGGCCACACCCTAGGGGCAGTCCCAGAGGGTATATCCTCTCACTTCCTGCTACAGCAAATCAGTTATGTCACAAAGCAGTGTTTAGAGAATTTAACCCAACCCAACTCAAAAACAGAGGGGCAGGTACTACGTCTGTCAATGAGCTTAAGAGAAAAGGATTTTACGGTAAGATTTTACAAAAATCCATTTTTCTCTGTCGCTCATTGACAGACGTAGTCCTCGTTGATTAATAACAACTCGGGACGTCCCAAAGCAGTACCACAAATGAGGGGTGGGATAACAGAAATCAAAATCCAGAAGGCCCAACCGGAGCCAACCAGAAGCATCAAGGACTTATCGAGCAAAAAGATGAGACCTAAGTGAAAAACCCAACAAACCCTTGAGGTAGACCAACAGTCTCCTCAGATTGCGGCCTGCAGAACCTTGCGGCCAAAAGAGGCATCTGACAATGCCATCACATCAACTTTATAAAATGATGTAAAGGTATGAACCGACGATCAAGTCATCGCCTTGAAAACCTGGATCGCTGACGCCTGATGGCGGAAGACCCAGGAAACACTAGGCGCCCGAGTAGAGTGCGCCTTAACAGGGAACGGAGGATTCCGACCCTTAATAGAATAAGCCTGTACCACCGTCTGACTGGTCCATCTAGATATGGTCGCGGCAGACACAGGCAACCCCCTTCTAGGGCTATCCGTGATCACAAAAAGTGAGTCCGTCTTGCGAAACAAGTTCGTAGTAGTCAAGTGTACCCTGATTGTCTGAACCCCATCCAAGGAGTGTAATGCAAACTCCCAAGGATGGCTAGTCTTAGGACACGGGGAAGGTAACACAATATTTTTATTCAGATGAAAACTCTGAAAACCACTTTAGGAAGGAAGGATGGATTCGGAAGAAGAACCACCTTATCCCTATGAACCACCAGATATGGGGAACGACAAGATAATGCGGCCAGTTCTGACACCCTGCGTGCAGAAGTAATGGCCACCAAGAAGGCCACCTTCTGGGATAATGTAAGCAAGGGAATCTCCCTAATATCTTCAAAGAGAAGTTTCTGAAGAACCGACCACACTAAATTAAGATCCCAGGCGGTAAGGGTGCACGCACTGGCGGAGCCAGATGTCGCACCCCCTGGATGAAATTCCGCACCAAGGAATGATTAGCCAAAGGTTTCTGAAAGAAGATTGCTAACGCTGAAACCTGACCCTTGATCGTGCTCAAGGACAGTTTCTGCTCAACCCCTTGTTGCAGACAGACCAAGATTCGGGTCACCGAATAGGTATGTGGGGGAAATCCAAGAGATTCACACCACGCAATATAAGACTTCCATGTGCTGGAAGTCGCTTTCCTTGCTTTAACTAGAGGTAGGAATAACTGAAGCTGACACTCCCTTGCCCTTCAGTACCTGGGTCTCAATGGCCAGGCCATTAAGCCAGCGATTGTAAAGCAAGATGGAAGATCGGTCCCTGAGACCGCAGATCCTCCCTGAGAGGAAGTCTCCAAGGAGCGTCCGCGACTAGCCTCACCAAGTCGGCATACCAGGCTCGACGAGGTCAGTCCGGAATTTCCAGAATAACTGGAATTCCCTCCACCTCTATACTGCGAAGAAGTTCCCGCAGTAACTTGAGAGGATGGAAGGCATGCCGTAGCGGATACTGCCCCCACGGGGCGATCAGCGTTTCTGCTGCGTCCGCTAGAGGATCGCGGGTGCGAGCTACAAACCTCCACACCTTCCTGTTGAGCCAAGGTGCCAACAGATCCACATCCGGGGTGCCCCAATGAAGGGACAGTTAGTGAAAAACCTCTGGATGAAGAGGCCATACCCCTTGATCCAGAATCTGATGGCTGAAATAATCTGCCTGCCGATTTCCCACACCCGGAGTGAACACTGCGGGGAGATCCGGAACAACCCGTTCCGTCCAACGAAAGATGCTAGTCGTTTCGATGGCCACCAGGACACTCTAAGTGCCCTTTTCTTGACATAAGTCACGACCGTGGCATTGTGCGATTGGATCCGAATCGGGCTGCTCTAGAGCTGCTCGGTCCAGTAAATCAGACAAAATCTGATCGCTCTCAGTTCCGATACCCTTATTGGTAACCTAGATACTATCGGAAGGAATGACTTCCCCTGGTTGAGCATCGGAGACTCCCTGGTCCGCTCGCTCAACCGGATCCGATTGTCCAGGGAATCGGAATTCTGATTCCATTAGAAAAGAATCTCCTTCAGGAGAATTCGGGTATGAGACTGGGTATACGGTACTGCCTCTAAGAAGGCCACCATCAGTCCCAGCCAATTGACGGACAGCAACATCCGAATCGTTGACTGAACCTTTCTGGAGTTTCTCCGCAAGGAGAAACTCTCTTGCCCAGGATGTATCCAACATTAGGCCCAGATAGTTCAGTCTCCTGGTGGGAACCAGGGATGATCTTTGGGAAAGCGAAGAAAACGCTGATGTCCTGCGATGAAGGGGATCTAAAGATAGGCATCCTAAATGTCTATGGACACCAGGAAATCCCCCTGATGCAGGGAGGCCACCACTGTTCGGATGGACTCCATTTTTCCCCAAGTCCAGAAATTGGATGCACCTTGCCCTCTTTCTTGGGCATTGTGAACAGGTTCGAATAGAACCCCTGAAACCGTTCAATGTTAGAAGGGAAGAATCACACCGGTGGAAGTGATCGAAACTCGATCCTGTATCCTGACCGTATGACCTCGCGAACCCCTTAGTCCGGGGTTCTGGCAAGCCATGGATCCGGAAACCGGTGAAGACATCCCCCCACCCCAGAGATGGGTAGGGGCGCATCAGGCTGTATTCTTCAGGCTTGGCTGAGCCGGACTTTTTGTTTAGCCGACCAGCGCCCTTTGAAAACCCTCTGAAGGGGCTTTGGAGGGTTTCGCCTTATCGCCCGCCCTCGTGGAACGAACAAACTCTTCATGAGCAGAAAAGGAAGGTCCTCGTTAGTTACGAGGTCCTCTTTCCTAACAGTCTGTGGCAAGACAGTGCTCTTGCCCCCAGTGAGATCCTTTATAATCTCAACCAAACTAAATGGCAACCACTGACCTAAGGGTTGACCCTATCAGGGAAAAAATGACGCGGGATTCCGCTTCCACTTTTTCGATCCACCGGATCCCTAAAGGACGCAGCGTCCTCCAACGGGATAACGGTGGCTTTATTTGGAAATTGGTGAGTCCACTACAGGTGGTACCGTCTATCCTTTAAAGAGGGATTCCGCAAACGGATAGCGCCTAGCCATGCGTTTGGAAATAGCAGGGGTTCGTTTCAAAACGACCCCATTTGGGTAAAGGAAAATCCTTCTCCCTTTTGGTAGGCTAACAAGTACCAAAAAGGAATCTCAGTCTCAGCTACCTCTGCCGTTGTAACCTCAAGACTAAAGGTTTCCCGGACGAACACAACTAGTGCATCCACCAACAGCGCCCCTCAGTGTTACCTGCCTTTTTGGACCCCACAGAGAGAGAGAGACCCCAAGGCTCATCCCTGATGCACAGAAGTTTTCTATCAGCTTGCTCAGTGCTGTCCTGTTACAGACAGGAAGTCTTTGGCCCTTTTTCCTGGGTAAAGGAGGCGGCTCCGCCCCTTAACACGCCTTCCGGCGCCTCCCCCTGGCTCCACGAGGTGTTTGGTCACCTCAAACATGGCCGCCACCATAAGAGACACGAGGCTACGCCAATATGGCGGCCTCGTGTGATCTGCAAGACAATGGCGGCGGCCTGTTAGGATAGCGGCGGCTAGCAGCGGCCTGCGGGATGCTGTATTCGGCCTAGCAGCCTGCGGGAGTGCATCGGCCCCACAAACTTCACCCTGGATGGTGATAAGCCTGGCCTGCGGTACAGGACCCTGGTGGGCCGCATGCGGTCCGTGCCACAAAACAGTGCTGTACAGCCCGTGGAAGCTGGAGGAATGGCGATCTGGACTGCAGTACTCAGGCATAGGCATCAGCCTGTGTGCCTCTGACAGGTAGGATACCTTATACTTCAATAGTAACGCCCTTTTAGTGCTGCCACTGACTTCAGTCATCCTTACAGTTTTACAATGACTTTAGATCGTCAGCTCCCAAACCAAGCCTCCTGGTTATTTTACACAAAAATCACACTCAAATTGGGGGATCTGTGACTTATTATAGGATAGAGGGGAGATCCATCCTACCATCCCAGAGAGGGGCCCGCGTCCACCACAAACCCGACAAGGGGAGAGGGGGAACATACTACTCACCATACCAGAACCAGGCGGGCGCCAACTCCTGACAGAACCCCTCTCCACCGGGGTGGGGGGGCTGTCGACCAATATGGATGCCGTGACTCTGTTGGTCATTGGCGTCCAGGCGAGACGTTTAACTCGCAGGGTCAGTCCCTGTCCAGTGGGACTATGTTGCGGCCGACCCAGCACGGAGCTATGGCCTGCACGCGCTCGTAGGCTGAACTGGGGTGACCACTGGATCTCAACATCCAGCCCGTCGCCCAGTTCCAGCTTACTTGCTTGAAGATCTCACAGGAAACTGGAAAAAAGAGCTGTCTAAAAAATCTTTCTAAGAAAAAAATCCTGCCAGGACCGAAGATCCTAGCAAGGCATCTAGGTCCTTACTCCTAACTAGACAGAAAAAAAACTGATTTGCTGTAGCAGGAAGTGAGAGGATATACCCTCTGGGACTGCCCCTAGGGTGTGGCCAGAACGTTTTCTTTCCTGTCTAGTCCTATTCCTGTAGAGGGCAGTATAACCCGAGTTGTTATTAATCAACGAGGACTACGTCTGTCAATGAGCGACAGAGAAATTTTGTTATTCTATAAGTGTGGCTCCTTAGGCTCCATTCATACCTAGGCAATTTGAATCACGGGCAGAATCACCGCGATTCTGACTGTGATTCCAAATCGAGGCAAAACACAGAACACGTTTGTGAGGACATTACTTCTTTATGGAACCCCTATCACTGTGCAATTTTGCCACAATAAATCAGAGCTCCAAGCTTGTCACTCAAAAAGGAGCAGAAACTTTTTTTGGGTGACAGTGTTGCGGTGTGCCGTGATTGAAGCGCAATTTATCGTGCGACAATCGTGACAAAATCGCCACGCAATTGGGGTGCCTTTAAGTAGTATTGCTGCTTGCATTCTGTCACGATTTGGAATCAGGGGCACAATTACGGTAATTGTGCCCGCGGCTCAAATCACCTAGGTGTAAATGGAGCCTTACATTTAAAAAATCTAGATCTTTGTTCTTTGTAAAAAGTAAGGTATCATTTTGAAAAAGTTGCTGAGCTGAGAAAGAAATAAATGCTGCATATTATCATACACAACTTACCTATTTTACCAAAAGGATCATCTTTAAATGGATCACCTTGAAAAAAAAAAAGGAAGAAAAGGTATTAAGAAAAAAAAAAAAGTCAACCACGAAATACTAAAACAACCAATCCCCCAATATGCAGTAAGCACACAGTAAGCAATTGTACTGGTGCACAGTGCACTGCTGAGAGCGCATGAGTGAAGGATAACTATACTTTTATATTATCATTAACGTTATCCCATTAGAGCCAGTTGACACCACATGCAGTCCAGTGAGTTTTTTTTTTTCTACTTCAAAAACGCTTCGATAATAGGTCATATGGTTTTCAATGGCATGGTTCACACCAGTGAGTTTCGGTAATAAAAGTAGAACATGCTTCATTTTTTCTGCAGTGGACTGTGCTGGAACGCGGTAAAACGGATCAAAAACACAGTGTTTTTTTTTTTTTTTTTTTTTTTTGGGTCAGCAGTGGCAGCGGGCATCGGGACTGACATTGTTTTTTGATTTTTTTAAAAAGAGAGTTTAAAAGTTTACACTTTTTTAGTGAATGAGTAGGGATACTGCTACTCATTTTCATAGAGGGGGAATATGGGGGCTCCCTCATACCATCAGACAGGATTTTGGGGAAAGAATTCCTTGTCCCACCTTGCCCCAAAGAAGCAACCCCCATGTTGGGGGCATTTGGCCTGGTATGGTTCAGGAAGGGAGGGGGGGGGTGCATTTGCTTATCTGTCCCCCCCCCCCTCTTTTTCCTGACCTGCATGCTCAGATAAGGATTCTGAGGGGGACCCCATCCCTTTTTTTTATTAAACATTTTGGCTTGGGGTAAAGGGTTTGGTAGGCATTGGGGGGAGGGGGGAAACCATTTTCTTTTAATTTATTTTTTTTCTTTGCCGGCATGCTTTTTGTTTACATTCAGAGGTCAGTGGGGAAACCCACTGACAGCTGAGGAGTCATCGGTTGGGTAAGGACATGGCGACTAGCTTCCTGGTCCGCTCCTTAACAACCAGCCATTCTTCAAAATTCGAACCAGTCGATCAATTTTCAACCGATGCAAACTCAAATCGTTTTGAAAATTTTAAATTTGTTAGAAAATAAACCAAACAAAAATAAACAAATGTTTCTGCTCTGCACATGTCTAACGACTTTGTAGAGCACAAACAAAACAATCACATTGGTCAAAGCCAAAGTCGTAACTAAGAAAAACACACTCAGAAAAATGAACACTCGCTTTTCTCCCCAGCTTCCAGCTGCTTTCTATAGGTGTCAGTGAGGTCACCTGACTTTCTGGAAGCACTGAGAATCCCAAACCTCGCAGTGCACTGGAAATGAGCAGGAACAAATTTTTCAACTTTCCTAGGATCCTGCGAGGAGAAGTTGCCCTTGTCTAGGTAGGTGAGACCGAAGCGCAAGGGTTTTTTTTTTTTTTTGTTACTGTTTTTACTTAGCATTTCTACATGGGGCTGTGCCATAAATCAAGCTTGCATTTTCATGCATGGCTTGCTTTAAAGAACCAGTTTATTAAGCGGATGATGGTAACCCATGAAGGCTACAGATCAGTGTGCTTCCATCCTCTGCTGTCAAAGAAGCAAAAATGCATGACCTGCCAAGGCTGGACACCAATTAGAGTACGTTTGCAATAAATATTTCCCTTCATCCTCCATAGATCGTAAACATCCTGTTCCTGTCCAGTTTTTCGATATTATTTATAGGGGTAAGAGGTACTCTGATAAACCACCAATGGCTGCAATGGATACAGCCTACACAAAGGAATGAGTGAGGAGACAGAGCACACAGATGAAGACCTGGCAGGGATTTTTTTGCTGGAATAGCAGCATGGTGCCTGGTAGGGCCAACAAGAGAAGATTGCTGGATAAAGGAGGAAAGTAGGTTATTTATCCAGCTGGGCAGCACACAGGGGTAGGGGAGCAGACTTACAAGGAAAAAAAAAAAAAAAAAAAAAAAAAACTTACTGCCCACAAAAGGATCATTCTGGAAGAAGTCCAGTCCCGACTCTGGCACAGACTGTGCAGATGGTGCACTTTGTTTCGTCTCAAAAGGATCTACTTGGAAAGTGACCTCCTGCAGCCAAAAAAATATCATAACTAAACCTCTATTCACGCTTTAATTCTTTAGTTTTTCACATCATCTAAAAAGCTCCTGACACCCTGACAGTACAGCTGCCTGTTCGTATAAACATTAGTTGTGTGTCATGACCCAGAAAGAAGGGAAGGAGAGAATACAGAGGGAAAGCAATGGTAAAGAAATGGGAGAGGGGAGGAATAAAGAAAGGTGTAGGAAGGAATAGAGAAGGTAAGTGAAAAGAAAAAATATGAGAGAAGGGAGGGGAAAGCAAGGAGGAGGGAAGAAAAAAAATAGGGAAGCAAAGAGGAGAGGAGAAGAGGGAAGGGAAGATGAGCTGAGAAGAGAGCAGGAAAGGGAGGAGGAATTGAGGAGGTAAGACAAGTGTTGAGAAGAGAGGCATGAAGGGCAGTGGAGGGAGGAAGAAGGGGAGGAAGGACGGAATTAGAAGAGGAGAAGAAAGAGGGATTTAAAGGTGCAGTATTATATAGAAAATAATCTTATCAGGGTTCACAGTCATTCTGGTAAGCAGAGCATGAGTGGATTGTGTCACCTTGGCTACTTTGAAGATTCTTGTTTCCATCACGGTTTGTGGAACTACTAAATTCCATTTCATTTTTCTTCTTTATCTGGACTTAAGGTATTTTTTTTTTTTAATCACAAAGTTGATCTTTAAAAACTTTTGAATATTGATGTGTATTTATAATTGCTGTTTATGCACTAGAGCACTGCACTATTATTTTCTAGGCTATTAAGTTTTGGGTATCAGGACACTGTGTACAGCTGCCATTTTTTTTTTAATATTCACCCTAGTGCAGGTTTAACACTATTTTTTGGAAGGGGCAGTATTACCTGGTCAGTAGTAACAGGCACATTATTGTGTTCATCTTTGTCCTCTGCATCACTCCCTGAGGTATGAGCAATATCAGGACTGCTCCTTACCTAGAAAAAAAAAAAAAAAAAAGGAAACCAGTTTGAATTTAGTTTGTAAAACTGATAACACATTCAATGTTTATATGTTGACATATCTAGCAAATTTAATATTGTTACCCCAAAGAAACAACGTATAATAATTACATTCACAGAATAAACAAGCCTGTAAGTCTCAGTTCACACTAGGTCGCTCCAACTTCTGCGCGACTTGCACGGACTTCATATAATGAATGTCGATGCAAGTCGCTCCGAGGTCGCCCCGAAGTAGTACAGGACCCTTTTTTCTAAGTCGGAGCGACTTGTGTCGCTCCTATTAGAACGGGTCCTGTAGCACTGCATGGACCGCGACTTGTCAGGCTGACAAGTCGCCTGACAAGTCGGGGTAGTGTGAATGGACACTAAATGAGTGCAATAAGTGCGCAGCCAAAACACATTCCATATACCAAGGGAGTGATTCCCAGATACTGAAACCAAAAGGGTGATGTAATAGTAAACACCCTGAGTCCTGTTCAAGAAGCTGATGTCTCAAAAGGCACAGATATAGCAGTATCAGTTCACCCTCTGAGGCCCCTTTCACATGATGGGTACTATCAGGACCACCTATCAATTTCTCAGGTGGACCTGATTAGATCCTACATTCACTCCAATGGACCAGTGGGTGTAAAAAGAGTTGTGTCAGTTTACACCCACCCACCTCTAATCAGTTCTGCTAAAAAGAAATGGAAGGGTATCCATCCCCCTCTGTCTTGGTGGATTGGATCAGGGGGCAGTTGGATGGACGCGGACAGGCAAAGTCCGTTTACACCTAGCTTCCTATAGACCAGAGCAGGCTCTGTCCATGTCTGTTCTGCAAAAACTGAGCGGACATTGACCTGTCATCTACCCGCTCTGCTCAGCAGGGGATTGGTGGGAAGAGCTCCTGCTGATCTAAACAGGTCTGCCGCATGTGAAAAGGGTCTTAAGGAGGTTGTAAAGTCACATAAAACAATTACTTGTATTATCTTTGTTTTTTCAGGATATATAGTCTGTGCTTTCTTTTAAATTATAATCCTAAATACCTTTTTTCACACCTCCTCTGTGCAGTCTCACTCTGCTCTGCTTCCTCAATCTAAGGACAGCAGTGGGAGGGGCTGAGATTCCCCAGGCACGTCAGCCAGCCTGGAGAGGCAGATCATGTGACCCGACAGAGGAGTTGTGCAAAAAGATGATTAGGATTATCATTTAAAAAAAAAACTGACATACTGCAGTGAATATCTTGCTGAAACAGAGAAGATACAAGTCACTGTGTTATGTAATGCATTGAAATTGATGCAGGAGGAGAGTGGAGGGGCTCGGTGGAGATGGGCTCTGCAGACAGACTGGAGCTGACAGGCAAGGAGGGAGGGCGAGAGGGGAGAGGAAGAGACACTGAAAATACTGCAGCATGACAGAGGCATGTAAACTGACTACAGTGGTGAGGGCTCAGCAGCCACGATTACCTTGGTCAGCACACAGAGGAGGACACAGGAACTGGCATGATCAACTAGGTATTTTAGATTTAAAAAAAGGACAAATGACAATGCAACAACACTATGCTAATGATCATGCTTTAAAGAAACGGGCCATTGATGTACTAAATGGATATACTTACTGAGGAGCTTTGGTTCTGATCTTCTGCTTGAGCCAGGGTCTCATACTCTGGGTTTTCATGAAGATTGGCAGGCTCACTGCTACTATTACTTAGGCTTGAGTGCTCTCCAGTACCATTGACCATGACCAGATCTAAATGAGGGCGCCAGCTGAGCTGAATTGGATCATTTATGTGATTCTCTGCAGTCTTTAAATTTTGTAGCTTCACCTATTAAAATAAAATAAAAGTTAAATGAGACCGTTTGGATACAAAAATGACAATATAATCAAGTTAAAAGGATTAAAGATGAACTTAAGGGAGATATTTAATAAAAAAAAAAAAAAAACCCACACAACACTGGTTAAACATAAAAACAGAACTTTAGACTGAGGGCTAAAGACTAAGTTAAAGTGGAACTTTAGTCAGAAAATGAAGTCCGGAATAGATGACTTCATGTTGGCTGCTTTTGCACGTATTGCTATGTAAAACATTAAAAATAAATGCCTATGCTGTTTAAAATCCAGCAAGGTCCCATGCTCAGTTGTCCTGTGTTCTCGGAACTGTGCCTAAAATCAATGAGTCACTAGAGGCCAATCTCAAAATTTACTGCGATGGGGGGCGGTCACAGACTAAGCCAAGGAAAGACAGATTAGGAAAAGAAAAAAGCAGGAGAGGTGACAAACTCTGCTTCCAGGGAGATACAAAAGAGGTAAACTTTCCTCCTTTCTCCCTGGGTAGCAGCAGCCTTCTGAGCCATAGCAATGTAAAGCTGGCCAAACAGATTGAGAAAGAATCAGCTGAATTTTCGGTCCATGTATGTGGTACGCTGATTGTACACAAGAAAAATCTATAAATCCACTTGGGTACAACCAGCTTGTTGGAATATTTCCTATCCATCAGTATCTATCAGTACAGCTGGCTGTAGCTGATCAGTATATTCTGATGGGGGGTATAAGTATCCTCGATGGCAGAACACAATAGATCAATAGGAAAGATTCCCCCATCCACATCAAATGTGTGGATGGGAGATTCAAGTCCTTTTCTTTCTTTCAACCAATGGTCATACAGAAAAATGACTGGCCAGCTTTAAGCAGTTCATAGAGGAGTAATTTTTTTCATTCAACCAGCGGATGGGGGAATCCCGCCCGCTGAGCTATTGTATTTCGACAGCAGGGAGACTTTTTCGCTGTCAAAATACACTGATAAGTGCTGCCGGCTATAGCCAGCGGCGCTAATCGAGTGGGGAAAACCCGACAGGCTGGTTTTACAATCAGTAGATTGACTTCTGTACAACCAGCCTGCCCATACATGGATGGAAATTCAGCTGGTCCCGGTTGAACTGGCTAAATTTCAATCCATCTATGACTGGCTTAAATCTTCTGCAACCTTTCCATCTAGCTGAGCCAAGACATACAATCAAGACTGGAATGTACATTTGTTTAATTACAGAAAGTGAAGGGGAGGGAGAGAGTTTTCAATAAGGCGGTGACTGCTCTGGGCTTCAACAAAATGGCAGCTCCCAGCAAGAAGAAACAGAAACAATGCTGGAAGCGAGTTACAGCCCACACATATTTTAGTAGCATTATTTTTTATGTGGAATGTATGTTCTTATGTTAAAAGGACATTATGTGTTATCAAATCGTTATGGGTAAAGTCCCACTTTAAATTACACAGGAGCTGTGATTCCTAAGGGGTTTAAACTTTATAAAACCAGTCCCGAGATTTACACAGCTGGTGAACTCACCTTTCTTTACTGGAGTTAAGAAATACAGGCTGATCATCACCTCCCTGCCCCCAAGTTGTAACTGGATGATGATTAAGCAGCAGCAGAATGATGAGGTCACCCTCTCCCCTACTGTCTTTATTCTTCTTTCAGTACATGTGCATTTAGCAAAGTCTGATTCCTCTCCCAGTCTGAGTGCACTGCACACGGGTTCATAGAACAGAATTATGCAAATATACTGGTTGCATTTAAAAGTAACTTTTTTTTCTGAACATTCAATTTTATAAAAAAATTAAAAAATCGGTCTGAAATCCAGTGTTAAATATATTTTTTCATAAAAACAGTTCCTGAATCTGTATTGTTATCAACCTCTACTAATCCTCTGTACGGTAACACTCAGACCTGAAAGGGTTATAATCATTTCTTTGTAGAATGATGTCAGTCAGAAAGTGAACAGGTTTACAGTAAGAGGAGCGGACAGAGACAACCTCAGCAGTGTGCTGCTCCCTCATCTTCAAATCACAAACTTAGGCAGGTCTTTGCCTAGACTGTATTATTTGACATCATTACTGTCTGCAGAGGTCCAAGAACCGCCTAAAGCCTGGAACACACTATTCTTTTCTTTTTCGTTCAACCCAGCGGGCCAAACGAAAATAAACTGAAGAGATCAGGGGGAACCACTGTATAGTTAGTAGTGGTTATTCTACGGTCTCCCCCACTGAGCTATATGATGTCCCCCTGCCAGAACTCACAGAGCGTTGATCTGGTTTTTTTCGGTCATGCCCATTCGGCTGGATCGGCTGCTGTACAACCCAATCAAACCCCCCCCCCCTCCCCCCAATGCCACCCCAATATTCGGCCCGTGTATACATCCCTTAAAGCAAGGTATACACAGATCAAAAGTCGCCTGGTTCAGCCGAATCCAGCAGACTTTCAGTCTATGTGTACTGCTGTCTGTTCAACAGAAGCCAATGGCTGAGAGCGCTGATCAGAAGCCGGTCGGCAGTCTTTTTTCATCATGCCCCTTCAACAGAAGCCAGCTGAATGGCTGGCTTCTGTCAGACCGACTGCCGTACACACCCCCCCCCCCCCGAATGTTGGCCAGTTTCTACTAAACCGGCTGATGCCACCCGATATTCGGCCCGTGTTTGCAGCCTTTAAAGAAGGGTATACACAGACCAAAAATCGTCTGGTTCAGACAGAACCAGCCAACTTTTAGTCTATGTGTACTGCTGTCTGTCTGTTCGACAGAAGCCTTCTGATAAGCAGTCCTGCTGGAAAAAAAAAAAAAAGCATTTGATCAGTTTGCTGCTCAAGGCTGCAGTGCTGATCTGTTTTTTTTTGGCTGGGGGGTTGGGGGTACTCATTGTTACAATACACATAGCTTGCGGAATTTGGGAACTATATAAAATGATTCTTCAGAATTTCCAATGGAGCTATGTGCCAGAAAGAGACATCAGAATCGTCGCTGTCGTCACTTTCCGTACCTGATGACGAATTTTCCCAGGAATCGCTATCACTCAGTTCTTCAAGTAACTCAGTTTTGCTGTCGCAGTTTTCCAGTTCATCTAAACGTGCTTTTGCGCAAAAAGAACGCTTTTTGGACGCCATGGGCGTTCTCAATTATCCAGGCAGAAAGAACTGGAAAAGCACAGGCAGGGAACTAGAAAAGCTACCAGGTGAAATCCTGTGGTGAAATGGCATGACACAGTGTAATCCATTAGGATCACAACTTTGTATCATGTCATTTGATTTCCATTTTTGAAATTGCCGCCGGTTCCACCCCCCTGTGTCGCAACGCTCTCAGGGAAGAGAACCGGAAGACAGGTGCCGGCATCGGCTGAGCACAGAGCGAGAGGACAGCGGGAGGATGACTGGAGGATGGCGGGGTATCGCACTGGAAGGGGAGTTTTAAAATATAAAACAACAGATTTCCATGCATAAACAATGTACCACTTTTAGCACAGAAATCCTGACATAATCAGACCGCTAGGGAGTTTAAGGAGCCAAGGGTGGTGCTGAGGAGTTTACTATGGAACTTTCACACTAAACGTGTTCTTTAAGGGTAAATATTAGCAGATACTCCATACTGCACACATCAAACTGGAATTTTTCAGACAATTCACTGAGCTAACACACCAGGATAGGGATATTTATTTTCAAAAGTTACAGATACATGGGTAAATAAAGATTATTTTTCTGGTGTTAAAGCTTTGTGATTTAAAGCAGAGCTTCAGTCTATTAAGTGAAAATTAAAAGTCAGAAACTACAAAAACTGTAGCTGCTGACTACAAATAAACAGCCACTCACCTGACCCAAGATCCTAGCAGTGTGCTCACCCCAGCGTTTTTCTCCCTGTGTGATCACTTGCCAGCATCTTTACTATGGGAACCTTGCAGTGACAGCTTGCGGCCTTCACAGCCAGGTGCCCACTGCGCATGCGCTAATGGCGCTGAACACCTGACTGGACCCGCTGTCTTTTGGGACTGGTCATGTGTCCCAGAAAACTTTGGGGGGGGGGGGGGGGGACGACTTCCACTTTCGATCGCCTAGGAGATCAGAGCGGAAGTAGGAGCGAGTACCTGTCAAAATCAGGTACCCCCCCCTCGCCAAAAGCTTTAATTCACAAACAGGAGCAGGAGAGGAGGCCTTAGTCCCGGTTCACATTTGTGCGATGCGGGAACGCTGCGAATATGCAGCGTGATCCCGCATCACATCAGCACCCCTGGCAGTTCACACTGCCATATGCGATTACGCAGGGGGTGTCAATTAAAAGTTAACGACACCCCCAGTTGCGACCGCATATCGCAGTGCGATCTGCAAGTTCGCACAGAATCGGATCGCACTAGTGTGAACCACTATGCGATCCGATTCTGCTGCGGATAAAAAAAAAAGGTCATGTGCGTGTTTAGTGCGGATGCGGTGCGAATTCAACCATACAAACTGTATGGCTGAAATTTGCACCGCACATGAGATCGCATGTAATTTAGGAGCAGTGCGCTCCGAATTACATGCAATCTCTGTGATAGCACTAAAGTGAACCGGGGCTTAAAGTCGAACTTTCTTTTGGGTCGAGCTCTACTTTAAGCCTACAATATCAGTTAAGGTGCTCTTATCCTGCAACCAGATTAATGATCCGCTTTTCATCTGCCTGCTTCCACACATATATCCTTGGCCTGACTGTAATAATTTGTAGCTCAGAAAATAAAGTATGATATGTTGCTGTTTTTTTTTTTCTTCCAGTAAATAGGGAAAGTAAAACTTACTAATTGCAGCTCTTCCTGACATTCCAGCAGTTGTTTCTCCAATGGCAGAAGTTGTTCCTTTCCCTGTGCCAGGTTCTCCTCCAGCTGCACAGTCTCCTCCTGCAGTCGGATCAGCTCCTCCTTAGCTTTGATGACTTCCTCCTCATAGTTAGAGATCTGCCTCTCTTGACCTGATACCTCGTTTTGTAAAGCCGAGACCTTGGCAAACAGAAGGGGGTCCAAGAATAAGGAGATGCTGACTAAACTTTGAGGCCTGGTTCACACTATTGCGGGTATCGCAGCAATACTCACATCTGCAAACACCTGCAGTGAAAACGTGCTGCTGTTTAAAAAAAACACGTGGCTGCCATTCATTCTTAATGGCACCCCTACGCATCCTAAACGCAGTGTGTTTGCAGGTGTGGGAAATGCAGGGAAATTGCATGGTGTAAAAGCACCCTGCAATTTCCTGGCTGCTGCGTTTCCAAAACGGTGCATGTACCTTTTTTCTGTGGAGATAAAAATGAAACTGAAATGAATGGGCTGCCATGCCCCACCCACAATAGTATGAACAGGCCTAAAACATGCATACAGTCTGTGACAGGGATCCAAGGGGTACAAAGATAACAGGACAAAAATCCAAAAAGCAGTAAAGGGGTACAGAGACTGGATTAAAAATTATTAGCAAGTGTTTGTAGACATCGCAAGGTTTCTCTTCTTGGCTCCTTCTAGCAATCTTATGTTAGGAACTTTTCTGGTTGGGCCAGGTTCACTTTAAGGCTGGGTTCACACATATCCGAATTGGATTCAGGTTTCCATGCATTCAATTCGCTTGACAAGCGAGTGTGACCGGCTCTCAATGGAGTTGGTTCACACAGGTCCGGGGTGGCCACTGGTCGTAATAAAAAAGGGTCCTGTGCGTTTTTGGCTCTGATTCAGGTGCAAATTCAGCCAAAAATTCGGACCTTATTGGCACCTGAACAAATGAACAGTGACGCACTGGCCCCCAAGCACGAACCTGTGGCAGCATATGTGTGAACCTGGCCTAAAGGAGTATCACTTCAATTTCTAATAATGTGTTCTGTTCACAAGTTGACAAAGTGCATAGCGCACAAAGTACATATAGTACTTTATCCAATCTTCCTATGTGCTGACTAAAGTTAGCTGTGAAGTCGGACAGGGTACCCCCCCCCCCCCTCTTCACGGGTCAACTACAACACAGCTAGCAAGGAGAGGACCGCTCTGACAGATTTCACTTTTCTCTGTCTTCAAGCACTTGCCTGGAATATGTTAGCTGACAGGACTCCCTCCCCTGCGTTTCTGAGATGCTTATCTTGGGCAAATGCTTGAAGACAAAGAAAAGTGCCATCTGTCAAAGCAGCCATCTCCTTGCTAGCTGAATTGTTGGACGGCCATGGAGGGTGTGCCCTGTCTAACCTTACCGCTAACTTTAGACAGCACTTAGGAAAATAGGACAAAGTACTCTGCGTAATTTGTCCACTGGGGAACAGAACACAATAATGAAAAATGAAAGTGAGATTTGTTTATCAAGTCTCTAATCGCGCTTTTCCACTGCATGGAAGCGAACTGTTCGGCTCGCTTTTGTGCTTTTCCACTGCTGGTACCGCATGGTACGGTGTATGAACGGTTCGGTACGGCAGCGCTTTTCCACTGCATGGAACCGAACGGTACGGCTCTCTAAAACAGTACCACCTCGATTGTGGTTCCAAGAGGTACCATACCCGGTACCATATCCCACAATCCTTTGCATGCAGTCTCTACTAGCCACTGATTGGTCAGAGAATAGTTGTTATCCCACCCACTTAACTTTAGTACTACTTTAGTGGAAAAGCAAACCATACCAAACCGTACCGAATCGTTCCAACACCGGACCATGCGGTACCAGCAGTGGAAAAGTAAACCGGGCTAGGCAGGGCCAAGCAGGGCCGAGTAGTGCCGAGCCGGTACTTGCAGTGGAAAAGTGCCATAAGTGAATCAACAAATGGCAGAAATAACCCACAATGAAAATGTAACTGTAGATTGTATCCAAAATAACTTTACCTGTCGTGCCTCCTCCTCACATTGCAGTCTCAGCTCCTGTAACTCTTTCTCCAGTTTAGCTTTCTGCTCATCCAGACCTGCCAGCACCTCCTCTACCTCCAGCCTCTGGGCTTGGAGCTTCTTCAAATTAGCACTCTCTTTCTCCACCTCATCTTGAAGATCCTAAAGAACACAACAAACCAGTTCATAAGAGACTAAGCGGGTAATAAAGAAGTTTATTATAGTGTTTCACTAAAGGCATTTTTTGTTTTGTGTTGGAGGGGTTAGACCTCTGGTCAGGTTTAATTGCTGCCTGTGTCCCTATTAGGGAGATGCACCCTCTCTATTTGTCTTGTTCACCATTATCTTTGAAGGTAAAAGAAAATCCCACATTTTGGGTTGACATGGAACAGGAATAAAGAGGAAATATTCCAATGGGGACACTGGTGACACCCCAGGATTCCCTAACTTTGGAGGGATTTCCTCTCACTTCCTGTTTTGGTTATTGGACAGGAAGTGAAGGGAAATCTCCACAATGGGACACATATGGCAAAAAAATTATAACCTTACTTCATCCAAAATGAAAAAAAAAAAAAAATGTTTTCTATTTGCCTCTGTTGCTTAGGTGTTCTCTTGTTGTTCTTCTTTAACATATCCACCAGGGTTATCACAGTTGAAAATATTTAAAGCATACCTACTCTAAAATGTTATCCTAAAGTTAAATTGAAGGATAAATGCACTTTTATTATCTTTAACTTTTATTTGCCCCTCTCCCCCAGCAACTGCCCAAGTCTTATATTAAAGCTGGGTATACATGTAGTTTTTTCATTCATGTAGGTGCAGGGATGTCATCTGCTGCGCTATTGTATTCTGACTCCCCTCCTCCCAACCAGGCGGCATACATTGATCAAATACTGATTTTCCAGCATAACCATTCAAAAGAAGCCGGTTGCTAGAACACCTTCTGTTAAGCAGAAAGGAGTACACACAGTTCTTTTTTGACCGATATAAATGGATATGTGCTGTAATGTACATATATTCCTGTCTAATCTGCTTCTGGGGATTCACTACACTTGCGCTATATTAATTTTTTCATTTTACTTGTTGAAAAGGAATGCTAGACCTTTTACCACTAATAATACTTCTCAACCAAGAAAAGCAGGCTCATTTGACAAAATCTGTAAAGCTTGCTATTGTTGTAAAGTGCCACAAAGAAATAAAACTGTTCTGATATTGTATTGAAGGGTTAGACATTCCTGGAAGCAAAAAACTGAAAAGGTCATTACCTTTGTTAAAAAAAAAAAAAACACACCCTGAAAAAACATCACCCAATTATGCTGTATTATATATATATATATATATATATATATATATATATATATACATATATATACACACACATATACATACACATACACAGTAGTGTGTCTATGGGAGTGTTTGACCTTTCTTCCAAATCGCATATGTGAGGTCAGGCACTGATGTTCGGGAGAGGGTCTGGCTCGCAGTCTCTGCTCTAATTCATCCCAAAGATGTTCTATCGGGGGTCAGGACTCTGTGCAGGCCAGTCAGATTCCTCCACCCCAAACTCAGTCATCCATGTCTTTATGGATCTTGCTTTGTGCAATGGTGCGCAGTCATGTTGGAACAAGAATGGGCCATCCCCAAACTGTTCCTACTAAGTTTGGAGCATGATAATGTCCAAAATGTCTTTGTATGCTGATGCCTTCAGAGTTCCCTTCACTGGAACTAATTTTTCTAGAGCTATTGTCTACATAAAGTAGTCAGTTGAGGCATGGTCTTTTTATAAGTGCTGTGGTTTCCAACCAAAAAAACACAAAGTAAGCTCAACTAACCCTCTAAGTAGGTGTGTGTTTGTGTGTTCCGCTGATTAAACTATTAAGCTAAACACATAAAATAAGCTGAAGTGGTATTAAATGCAAAACCCAAACTGTAATATTTGGCAGTTTACCAATCATTAACTGTGGTGGCTGCATTAGTTTTCTTTTTTCTGGCGTTTTTCCCTCTTTTTTCACCTGTGATCTAGCCAGTAACACACCTCCTGTATTAGAGTGCCCCTATACTCTGAATAAAGGAGAACAGGAGGCACCATTGGAGAGCAGCCTTTTCAGTCTGGGGGAGGGGAGTGTTGGATGTACTATTAGATTTAACAAATTGAAGCCAAACTCTTAACTGGTACATGTAAAGGAGAGCTTGTTCTGTTGAAAAACAACATATTTACTAGCCAGATCACCAGGTAGCCATCACATCTATGAAAAATTGGTAAACTGCGATATATTAGATGGTTGCCTTTCGGTTTAATATCACTTTAGAGCAGGCAGTGAAGGGACTGCTAAACCAAAATAAGAAAACCATACAGTGCTGCTTCTAAATTGCAACAATCCCAGTAAAGAAATTCACAATATAAAATCAATGAACACCATTAGATGAAGTGCAATTTGGAATGCAAAATCACAATAAATAAAATTGCAAATGCATAATATTTAAAGTCCATTTGTGTCTGTGCTGGTTTATTCTTCTGGTGTTTTACAAGGTGCCACTCCGTGCTCCCCTCCTGTAATCCCCACTCACCAGAGATATGCATCAAGTAGGCATATAGTGCTCTCAGGCACAACACACAAATAATGGGAATTCCCCTCCTTCTCCAAACATAAGGTGTTGGGTAAAATAGTATAGATAGCTACCAGGTAATTGGTTACCATAATCCCGTCATAAATTGAAAGAGAAACCCCCTTAGGTTTGTGGGACTTTAAGGGTAACAGTAAAGGCTCTCATAAGAGAAGTTTTAACGTGAAGTAATTATAAAATTATTTATTTTGTAAGGTTGTGGTTGTAACAGACAATCATCATAAACTGTACATGTTTAGGTCATAGAATTGAAAAAGCATGAATGATACAATACAGTTGTAGGTACATAGCAGAGTCCAACGCGTTTCAAACTGTTTGTTTTAGTACATAAATCTTCCTCAGGGAGTCTGCATATGTTCCTGAAATACATGGTCAAATGTAAGTTCCAAGAAACAGAATATATATAAACATTTTACAGTGAAAAGTTTTTTACATGTAAAAAGTATTATTAGCATCTGCGACCACATGTTGCCCTTAAAGAGGTCCTGGAAAGCCTCTTGCTAGTCCAGGATACTCCTAGAGAGGAAACCTACTCCCAAAGATTGAAAAGGAAAGAGGAAAAAGGGGGGAAGGGGGAAGAAGAGGAAAGGGGAGGGGACAGAAAGAAAGGGGAGGGAAAGGGGGGGAAAAAGGAAAAGAAAAAGAAAAGAAAAAGGGGAAGGATGAAAGGACCCCTTGTGTTAAAAAGACATACCTGCAAAACAGTAGAGCCCAAAAGAAGGTTCCCCTTCGGGGGGATTGAAACTCCCATGCGTTGAGAGCTAGAGTCAGGTATAAAGATTTATTTTGTATCTGAAACAGTGAGTATATTTACAGCTGTCAGAGATCCAGGGTTAATGTAAGTATGTATATAAACATTATTACAGAAAATATTCATGTAAAATTCACCTGTTATGATGATTTTCATGTAGACATATAAAGAGGGGAAAAAAGAGAAAACGAAACCAGGAAAAATAGGGAAAAAAGGAAAAAAGGCTAATTTTTCCCAGGAAAATATTATCTTCCGATGTATATATCTCTTGGATTTATTGAAGTGGGACCCTATCAGGGGAAAAGGAGATATATCTTTTCAGCTTTGGTAGATCAAGAAAATGTATATATTATATTAAGTAATGTGATTAAAATAGCTCTTACCTCACTAATTTATTGGAGGGTGTGGGGTATCCCATCAGTTTCCAGGGGTTTTGGGGAGACCTATATCTTCCCACTGGGAATATAAGTCCTTGCCTGAAAGGTATAGGACAGGGATAATATGCCTATATAGGTATACATTTTGCATATCTTATTATTGGTTAAAAGTAGGTATTCCACCTGAAACGATCATACCGTTCTGATTGAAGCCAGTCGTCACCGTATCCAATGAGGACAGCAACATATCATCCTATGAGATATAGGATGTGATCTAAAATTACTCGTCCTATGGATCCTGATAGTCACATAGAGAGAAAAATAAGATAAAACCCTCTTGTAATAAGTTGCCATCATAATTAAGAAAAGAGTTTTTAGTTATATAGGTCTCCTCCAGAGTACTCACTGTTATGTATAGATATCGGAGCGATAGGCGTTCGGTGTTGCATCGGAGAGATAGCTCTCCGTTCTGGCTCTCGGCGTCCCCTTAAGTACCCAAGTGTCCAGAGTCTCGTGGTGATTCCCGCGGGAGCTTTGTAAATAGTTACGTCATATCCGTCTTTTACCACCGGAAGTTCCCCGGACTGGCGGTGACATCACATCCGCCCAAATCAAAGGCTCCGACGTGTGTCATTTCCGCCTGAAATGCCCGGAGATTATTCCGCTGGACTGGCGGTGACGTCATATCCGCCCTTTTCTCTAATAGACTCCGCTAATATGTCCGCCTAAGTTGTAGCGGTAAAGTCATGCGGTAGATACATAGAGGGGGGATAATTTTAATTAAATTTAATTTTTAATTGAAAGTGAAATAGACTTATGAATGGGATAAATAATACCTATCTATATTGTATATAGAGACTGCTAGTGGACACTTGTTTTAAAGAAAGGGGAAATCTGTAGAAGATAACGCCCCAGGCACGGGTGATGCGTATATCCCCTGGAAAAGATTGACCAGGGGTTTCAGGATGAAACATATGGAGCATAGCAACCAAATGTTAACATCCCGGAAACGCTCGTTTCTCCAGATGTTTGAGGGGCCTATTGATGGTCCCCATAGGAGATGTCTCACCCGTGCCGGGCTCTCATTTGCAGGGGAGCCCCCCGAGGGGAAAGAAAAAAAGGATGATATAAATGCCATGTTGGTGTCAATTACATGGACAGGGATATACGTTGGCTGGTAGGCCTACACAATGGGAAGAAAAAAAGAGATAACAGAATCTAGGAAAGGGGGGGTTTTTCAAAAAGAGGGAAAGGAAAAACCTCTGGTGCACAGGAGAGGGGGGGCAGGAGGGGCAAAAATTCCCCAATCAGGGGATATTTGCACAGAGAAGACCCAGAACCGGTCTGTAGTTGTAAATCCACCCACCCAGAGTTGACCTATGACCAAAGGAAAAGATGTTAGTCGCAGAATGCATCACATATTTATTTTGGACAGTTTAAATGTATATCCAATTTAGGATATATTAGTATATTATAATGTTGATGATTTTGTGACCCACTTAGAGATCTGATATCTCATAAAGTTTGGTATCTTAGTACTATCACATAATCACGATGGGGGGAGGGGGGGGAAAAAGAGGGGGAGGGTTTTACAATGTAGTAATGGTCCTAGTTTGAATAAGGAAAAGGTATTTGAGATCTAAGTGAGAAATTTATCCACATTTATATGAAGTGTGGAGTATATTTCCCAAGGGAAAAGGGACATAGAGAGTGAAGACCCTCAGTCTGTTTTCCCCGAGGAAAATCCCTCTAGAAAAGGCCTATAACTTTCCGCCTCATTTAGGCCAGGGGGGGTGGTTGCCGCAAGCCTAGCAATCCAGCGCATTTCCCGCTGGAGTAGCTGCTTGTTCCAATCACCCCCCCTGGCCGGTATATGTACCCTTTCAAGGGCATAAAAAGTTACCTTGGGGGTCCTGTATTTGTGCGTAATTGCCATATGCCTACCGAGTGGTAGATAGAGGTCTCCAATATTGAGACTCTGCATATGCTTATTGATGCGTTTTCCTAGTTCTTGCTTGGTCTTCCCGACATAGAAGGCCTTACATTCGCAGCGCATCAAATACACGACCCCCTTAGTTTTACAATTTACAAAATGTCTGGGTTGAAAAATTTCACCATTGGGCAGTGTGGTTGTTTTGCATCTGACTATCACTTTGCATTGATCACATCTACCACAGGGGAATGTGCCTTTTTGTTGACATGGGTCCTCTCTATTGGGGCCTTTGTACTCACTTTGTACTAGAGTATCTTTTATAGAGGTGGCTCTTCTGTATGTGATGGCTGGGGCTGGTGTCACTATATGTTGGAGGATAGGATCCTCCCTGAGTATAGCCCAGTGTTTTTTTATAATTCCATAAATATTCTCATGTTCAGTTGAATAATTTAAAATTATTCTTGGTGGATTCCTGGAGGGTATTTCTTCCTGTTTCTGAGGTTTGAACAGTAAGTCCTGTCTTTTTAGGATTTGTACTTTGTTGTAATTTTTCCTGAGACATGATCTGGAATATCCCCTTTCTAAGAGTCTCTGTGTCAATTTATTTGCCTTTTCTTTGAAGTTTTTCTCAGAGGAACAATTTCTTTTAATTCTTAAATATTGTGAGTATGGAATAGATCTCTTAAGGGGTTGAGGATGAAAACTTTCTGCATGAAGCAGTGTATTGCCAGCTGTGGCTTTTCTGAATAAAGTGGTTGATAGTTGACCATCATCCTCTTTGATGATGGTAATATCAAGGAAGTCCACAGATTTAAAGTCATACTTCATAGTGAAAAATAAGTTCATATTATTCTCATTCAGTTTAGTAAGACACTCTTTAAGTAAATCCACCGGGCCATCCCATACCATGAAGATGTCGTCGATGTATCTCTGCCACAAAAGAAAGTGGCAAGAGTACATCGACAAGTCTTCATTGGTAATGATTTTATGCTCCCACTCCCCCAGGTACAGGTTCGCGTAGGATGGGGCACAGCAAGTCCCCATTGCTACTCCCTGTACCTGGAGGTAGTGGGAGCCTTGAAAAGAGAACACATTGTGTTCTAAGATAAATTTCAACAAATCCACAATAAATTTATTGTAGTTTGGTTCTTGTTGTCCCCTTTGTAGCAGAATATTTTTGATGGCCAAAAGGCCTTTGTCATGTGGTATAGAATTATAGAGGCATTCTGCATCTATGGTTACTAGAATAGCGTTCAACGGAATGGTAACATTTTCTATAATTTGAAGCATATGAATAGTGTCTTTAGTGTAGGATGTTAAGCCAATTACATGGGGTTTGAGGTGGGCGTCCACAACACGGCTGGCAGTTTCTGTTATACTACCGTTACCCGATATTATGGGGCGGCCGGGTGGATCTCTCAGGTTTTTATGGACTTTAGGTAAACAGTAGAATGTGGGAGTACGTGGATGTGATATCCTCATGTACTCCCACATCTCTGTAGTAATGGTGCCAGTAGTTCTGGCTTCATCAATGATAGCATAGTATTCTTTATTGAATTGTTGGACTATAGAGGCAGAAATTTTTTGATAACACGTTGTGTTGTTTAGAAGTTTATAACACATCTTCTCATAATCCACATTGTTCATTAGAACAATGTTCCCCCCCTTATCACTTGGTTTTAAGGTGATGTTATTATCTTTTTGGAGGGTTTTAAGGGCTTTACGTTGGTTTGGGAGGAGGTTATCTATAGTAGGGTTGACGTTTAGTTTGTTGATATCTTTTGAGACTTGTCTCACAAACAAAGCTATTGTGGGATTTTGATTTAATTGAGGAAATTTTGGAGATTTTTTCTTGAATTTTTTAGTTGGAGCTGGATCCTTTTTTTGTGTTTGTATGGATTCCTCATCAGAAGAACTGCTGAGGTTTTCCCAAATTTCTTGGTCATCGTAACCACTCTCCTGTAACAATATATTTAAGTCCCTGAGGGCTCGATATTCTGCCGCTTTTAATTTGGAGTCAGGTCTCTGCATTTTATCCGCTTGTTTGAAAAATTTGCTTTTGAAAAAAATATCCCTTGCAAAAAGATTAATGTCTTTAATGACACTAAATTTATCTGTTTTCTGACTTGGGCAGAAAGATAATCCTAAATTAAGTAAATCCTCCTCCTCCTGGGTTAAAATATGAGAAGAGAGGTTTATAATGGTTAATCGATTTTGTCGGTTATCTTTACTGCAAAGGAGTCCATGCTGGCTTGTGTTTTGACTGCCAGTCGCGTGTGAGGCTTCCCTAAAAAAATCCCCTTATTTACCGTGCCTTGAGTTTTATTGCCTGTCGTCCCTTCAAGTTGTGATCCGCTAGGATCTTGATTCTCGTTAGGGCCACTCATATTTTCACTAGTTGTAGCGTCGTTATTTCTAGATTGTGATGCTTGTCCTCGTGGTGTGTTCTTCTGATGAGGAATCCATACAAACACAAAAAAAGGATCCAGCTCCAACTAAAAAATTCAAGAAAAAATCTCCAAAATTTCCTCAATTAAATCAAAATCCCACAATAGCTTTGTTTGTGAGACAAGTCTCAAAAGATATCAACAAACTAAACGTCAACCCTACTATAGATAACCTCCTCCCAAACCAACGTAAAGCCCTTAAAACCCTCCAAAAAGATAATAACATCACCTTAAAACCAAGTGATAAGGGGGGGAACATTGTTCTAATGAACAATGTGGATTATGAGAAGATGTGTTATAAACTTCTAAACAACACAACGTGTTATCAAAAAATTTCTGCCTCTATAGTCCAACAATTCAATAAAGAATACTATGCTATCATTGATGAAGCCAGAACTACTGGCACCATTACTACAGAGATGTGGGAGTACATGAGGATATCACATCCACGTACTCCCACATTCTACTGTTTACCTAAAGTCCATAAAAACCTGAGAGATCCACCCGGCCGCCCCATAATATCGGGTAACGGTAGTATAACAGAAACTGCCAGCCGTGTTGTGGACGCCCACCTCAAACCCCATGTAATTGGCTTAACATCCTACACTAAAGACACTATTCATATGCTTCAAATTATAGAAAATGTTACCATTCCGTTGAACGCTATTCTAGTAACCATAGATGCAGAATGCCTCTATAATTCTATACCACATGACAAAGGCCTTTTGGCCATCAAAAATATTCTGCTACAAAGGGGACAACAAGAACCAAACTACAATAAATTTATTGTGGATTTGTTGAAATTTATCTTAGAACACAATGTGTTCTCTTTTCAAGGCTCCCACTACCTCCAGGTACAGGGAGTAGCAATGGGGACTTGCTGTGCCCCATCCTACGCGAACCTGTACCTGGGGGAGTGGGAGCATAAAATCATTACCAATGAAGACTTGTCGATGTACTCTTGCCACTTTCTTTTGTGGCAGAGATACATCGACGACATCTTCATGGTATGGGATGGCCCGGTGGATTTACTTAAAGAGTGTCTTACTAAACTGAATGAGAATAATATGAACTTATTTTTCACTATGAAGTATGACTTTAAATCTGTGGACTTCCTTGATATTACCATCATCAAAGAGGATGATGGTCAACTATCAACCACTTTATTCAGAAAAGCCACAGCTGGCAATACACTGCTTCATGCAGAAAGTTTTCATCCTCAACCCCTTAAGAGATCTATTCCATACTCACAATATTTAAGAATTAAAAGAAATTGTTCCTCTGAGAAAAACTTCAAAGAAAAGGCAAATAAATTGACACAGAGACTCTTAGAAAGGGGATATTCCAGATCATGTCTCAGGAAAAATTACAACAAAGTACAAATCCTAAAAAGACAGGACTTACTGTTCAAACCTCAGAAACAGGAAGAAATACCCTCCAGGAATCCACCAAGAATAATTTTAAATTATTCAACTGAACATGAGAATATTTATGGAATTATAAAAAAACACTGGGCTATACTCAGGGAGGATCCTATCCTCCAACATATAGTGACACCAGCCCCAGCCATCACATACAGAAGAGCCACCTCTATAAAAGATACTCTAGTACAAAGTGAGTACAAAGGCCCCAATAGAGAGGACCCATGTCAACAAAAAGGCACATTCCCCTGTGGTAGATGTGATCAATGCAAAGTGATAGTCAGATGCAAAACAACCACACTGCCCAATGGTGAAATTTTTCAACCCAGACATTTTGTAAATTGTAAAACTAAGGGGGTCGTGTATTTGATGCGCTGCGAATGTAAGGCCTTCTATGTCGGGAAGACCAAGCAAGAACTAGGAAAACGCATCAATAAGCATATGCAGAGTCTCAATATTGGAGACCTCTATCTACCACTCGGTAGGCATATGGCAATTACGCACAAATACAGGACCCCCAAGGTAACTTTTTATGCCCTTGAAAGGGTACATATACCGGCCAGGGGGGGTGATTGGAACAAGCAGCTACTCCAGCGGGAAATGCGCTGGATTGCTAGGCTTGCGGCAACCACCCCCCCTGGCCTAAATGAGGCGGAAAGTTATAGGCCTTTTCTAGAGGGATTTTCCTCGGGGAAAACAGACTGAGGGTCTTCACTCTCTATGTCCCTTTTCCCTTGGGAAATATACTCCACACTTCATATAAATGTGGATAAATTTCTCACTTAGATCTCAAATACCTTTTCCTTATTCAAACTAGGACCATTACTACATTGTAAAACCCTCCCCCTCTTTTTCCCCCCCCTCCCCCCATCGTGATTATGTGATAGTACTAAGATACCAAACTTTATGAGATATCAGATCTCTAAGTGGGTCACAAAATCATCAACATTATAATATACTAATATATCCTAAATTGGATATACATTTAAACTGTCCAAAATAAATATGTGATGCATTCTGCGACTAACATCTTTTCCTTTGGTCATAGGTCAACTCTGGGTGGGTGGATTTACAACTACAGACCGGTTCTGGGTCTTCTCTGTGCAAATATCCCCTGATTGGGGAATTTTTGCCCCTCCTGCCCCCCCTCTCCTGTGCACCAGAGGTTTTTCCTTTCCCTCTTTTTGAAAAACCCCCCCTTTCCTAGATTCTGTTATCTCTTTTTTTCTTCCCATTGTGTAGGCCTACCAGCCAACGTATATCCCTGTCCATGTAATTGACACCAACATGGCATTTATATCATCCTTTTTTTCTTTCCCCTCGGGGGGCTCCCCTGCAAATGAGAGCCCGGCACGGGTGAGACATCTCCTATGGGGACCATCAATAGGCCCCTCAAACATCTGGAGAAACGAGCGTTTCCGGGATGTTAACATTTGGTTGCTATGCTCCATATGTTTCATCCTGAAACCCCTGGTCAATCTTTTCCAGGGGATATACGCATCACCCGTGCCTGGGGCGTTATCTTCTACAGATTTCCCCTTTCTTTAAAACAAGTGTCCACTAGCAGTCTCTATATACAATATAGATAGGTATTATTTATCCCATTCATAAGTCTATTTCACTTTCAATTAAAAATTAAATTTAATTAAAATTATCCCCCCTCTATGTATCTACCGCATGACTTTACCGCTACAACTTAGGCGGACATATTAGCGGAGTCTATTAGAGAAAAGGGCGGATATGACGTCACCGCCAGTCCAGCGGAATAATCTCCGGGCATTTCAGGCGGAAATGACACACGTCGGAGCCTTTGATTTGGGCGGATGTGATGTCACCGCCAGTCCGGGGAACTTCCGGTGGTAAAAGACGGATATGACGTAACTATTTACAAAGCTCCCGCGGGAATCACCACGAGACTCTGGACACTTGGGTACTTAAGGGGACGCCGAGAGCCAGAACGGAGAGCTATCTCTCCGATGCAACACCGAACGCCTATCGCTCCGATATCTATACATAACAGTGAGTACTCTGGAGGAGACCTATATAACTAAAAACTCTTTTCTTAATTATGATGGCAACTTATTACAAGAGGGTTTTATCTTATTTTTCTCTCTATGTGACTATCAGGATCCATAGGACGAGTAATTTTAGATCACATCCTATATCTCATAGGATGATATGTTGCTGTCCTCATTGGATACGGTGACGACTGGCTTCAATCAGAACGGTATGATCGTTTCAGGTGGAATACCTACTTTTAACCAATAATAAGATATGCAAAATGTATACCTATATAGGCATATTATCCCTGTCCTATACCTTTCAGGCAAGGACTTATATTCCCAGTGGGAAGATATAGGTCTCCCCAAAACCCCTGGAAACTGATGGGATACCCCACACCCTCCAATAAATTAGTGAGGTAAGAGCTATTTTAATCACATTACTTAATATAATATATACATTTTCTTGATCTACCAAAGCTGAAAAGATATATCTCCTTTTCCCCTGATAGGGTCCCACTTCAATAAATCCAAGAGATATATACATCGGAAGATAATATTTTCCTGGGAAAAATTAGCCTTTTTTCCTTTTTTCCCTATTTTTCCTGGTTTCGTTTTCTCTTTTTTCCCCTCTTTATATGTCTACATGAAAATCATCATAACAGGTGAATTTTACATGAATATTTTCTGTAATAATGTTTATATACATACTTACATTAACCCTGGATCTCTGACAGCTGTAAATATACTCACTGTTTCAGATACAAAATAAATCTTTATACCTGACTCTAGCTCTCAACGCATGGGAGTTTCAATCCCCCCGAAGGGGAACCTTCTTTTGGGCTCTACTGTTTTGCAGGTATGTCTTTTTAACACAAGGGGTCCTTTCATCCTTCCCCTTTTTCTTTTCTTTTTCTTTTCCTTTTTCCCCCCCTTTCCCTCCCCTTTCTTTCTGTCCCCTCCCCTTTCCTCTTCTTCCCCCTTCCCCCCTTTTTCCTCTTTCCTTTTCAATCTTTGGGAGTAGGTTTCCTCTCTAGGAGTATCCTGGACTAGCAAGAGGCTTTCCAGGACCTCTTTAAGGGCAACATGTGGTCGCAGATGCTAATAATACTTTTTACATGTAAAAAACTTTTCACTGTAAAATGTTTATATATATTCTGTTTCTTGGAACTTACATTTGACCATGTATTTCAGGAACATATGCAGACTCCCTGAGGAAGATTTATGTACTAAAACAAACAGTTTGAAACGCGTTGGACTCTGCTATGTACCTACAACTGTATTGTATCATTCATGCTTTTTCAATTCTATGACCTAAACATGTACAGTTTATGATGATTGTCTGTTACAACCACAACCTTACAAAATAAATAATTTTATAATTACTTCACGTTAAAACTTCTCTTATGAGAGCCTTTACTGTTACCCTTAAAGTCCCACAAACCTAAGGGGGTTTCTCTTTCAACATAAGGTGTTGGTACTTCTGAAGAGCCCAGTAGGAGGGGCGAAACGCGTCAAGCGGGGACGGCAGGCTATTACGTCTGGTGGTTGGAACGCACGCTGAGAGGCGAACCTCACTAACATCTTAATGCTTGAATTTATGCACTAAATTGTAGGTGTATCAATCTGCCTTTAATATTTTCTTTTTCTTATTTACATTTGCTGGATGAGAGCCTCAGGATTGGAGGGATTTTGGAGAATCTGTACCAACTTCAGGAACTCCACAATCAACACCTTATGTTTGGAGAAGGAGGGGAATTCTAATTATTTATGCATTCCAGATTGCACTATGGTGTTTATTGATTTTTATATTATGATTTTTTTTTTACTGGGATTGTTGCAATTTAGAAGCAGCGCTGTATGATTTTCTTATTTTGGTTTAGCATCTTGAGGTTTAGTGCCTTTCACTATAGCAGCAGCTTCATTTCACATCACTGAGCGCTTATAATTGTAACTATAGAACGGGTATTCCATAACCAATTACCAGTGATATGAATGGACCTATGTAATTAGACCTAGATTTGTATAACAAAAATAAAAAAATATTTAAAAAAAGGCAAAAAATAGGGCAGTAAAACTTTAGAATGAATGACTGAAAGCCCATTATTTCATTAAAGGCAAGATCCAGCCAAAGCATTTTTTAGCTTTGGATCGAGTGGAGGTGGTTTCAAATTTTTGCCTGGTTTTTAGATCTCTCCCAACATGTCACTTGGTGAGATGTCACTTGATGAAATGTCACTTAATAGAGATGTCACTTGGTGAGATTACACCTAGCTGGTTTCTTGTCCTAGTGTCTGAAAATAATGTAAAATGTCTTCAATAGACAAGATTTATAGTACAGTTCAGAAGGTTATAACCTCCATCAGCCTATATTGCTACTCCATTGGCAACCATTCCCCTCATTTCCTGTAGCAGTCTAACAGAAACAGGAAGTAAGGAAAATCTGTTCCAACAGCGCCACAGACCGCAATAAAAAAAAAAAAAAACGAATTTCTAACACCTGCCTGCTTTAGCCAAACCTAAGTCTGCCTGGAGCTGTTGTCATATGTAGGAATTCAGGGAAAAGCACTGGAAAATGAACAACCCATTCTATGTACAATATAAAGGGAATTGAGCAGTCAAAAACATATGACATCACAGGGTTGCTTAATAAAAATGCCTTGGGGGAACACATAGGTGAGATTCAGCCTTGTGCTCATTGCTCCAGGTCATCCTGACCTTATATAAATGAATAAAATAAAAAATAAACTGGCCAGAAGTTTCTAAATGCTACAATTCAGCATTTTATTCTTATTAATAATGTAGTTCCTTTTCAAATTAGTCTTATGTCATTTATAAATTGAATATATAATAAATTATCTGATGAAAGGAAATTATATTCTTGCAGAAAATACTTTATATAATAATCTGATAAAAAAAGGAAATTGTTTTCCTTTTTAAAAATATAAAAAGGACTATATTGCATTAAGTTAGCACACAATGCTCTTGCAGAAGGGAAATTGTGATGGCAGATTTTCAACAAACCATGAGCACTCTTCTGGGTCATGATCCCAGTGCTGGTGAAGAGTGCCTGTCAATTAAAGTGGTTGCAAACCTCAGACGTGAAATCTGAATAAAGCACATACACTGTATTACCAAAAGTATTGGGGCACCTGCCTTTTCACACACGTATGAACTTTAATGGCCTCCCAGTCTTAGTCTGTAGGGTTCAATATTGAGTTAACCCACCCTTTGCAGCTATAACAGCTTCAACTCCTTTGGGAAGCCTGTCCACAAGGTTTAGGAGTGTGTCTATGGGAATGTTTGACCATTCTTCCAGAAGCACATTTGTGAGATCAGGCACTGATGTTGGAGAGAAGGCCTGGCTCGCAATCTCCACTCTAATTCATCCCAAAGGTGTTCTATCGGGTTGAGGTCAGGACTCTGTGCAGGCCAGTCAAGTTTCTCGACCCCAAGATCGCTCATCCATGTCTTTATGGACCTTGTTTGTGCACTGGTGCACAGTCATGTTGGAACAGGAAGGGGCCATCCCCAAACTGTTCCCACAAAGTTGGGAGCATGAAATTGTCCAAAATGTCTTGGTATGCTGATGCCCTAAGAGTTCCCTTCACTGGAACTAAGGGGCCAATCCCAACTTCTGAAGAACAAACTCACACCATAACCCCCCCCCCCCTTCCACCCAATATTTGGACCAGTGCACAAAGCAAGGTCCATAAAGACATGGATGGGCGAGTTTGGGGTGGAGGAACTTGACTGGCCTGCACAGAGTCCTGACCTCAAGCCAAACAAACATGTTTGGGATGAATTAGACCTTGTAGAAAACCATCCCAGAAGAGTTGAAGCTGTTAAAGCTGCAAAGGGTGGGCCAACTCAATACTGAAGCATATGGACTAAGACGCCAATAAAGTTCATGTGTGTGTGAAGGCAAGTGTCCCAATACTTTTGACAATAGAATGTCTTTCTATAGTGCTTACTTGTCTTTCTCCAAAGCACTTAGCATTCATTCCTAAAATTGGAGTGCGCAAACTCTGGTGTAGCTGTGCATGGTAGCCAATCGGCTTCCAACTTCAGCTTGTTCAATTAACCACTTCCGGGCCGCCTGCCGCGTGTATATATATATATATATATATATATATACACATACATACATACACACTGTGGCAGGGCGGCCTGGCTGCGCAAAATCATGTATATGTATGTGATTTTGTGCAGGAGATGTTGGGTGCGCACATGCGCCGCCGGAGCGAAGCTCCTGCTGTGACTGGACACAGCAGGAGCCAATCAGCGGGTGTGGCTGCTGCGAACGGTGGTCTGACTATGTAAACAAGGCAGACTGCTGTTCTGTCAGGGAGGAAAAGAGAGATCTTGTGTTTCAGCTAAGCACTCCCTAGGAGCACACTTAACCCCTTGATTGTTCCTGGTGTTAACCCCTTTCCTGCCAGTATCCTTAATACAGTAAATGTGCATTTTTTTTTTAGCACTAATCATTGAATTGGTGTCACTGGTCCCCAAAAAGTGTCACTTAAGTGCCAGATTAAAAAAATCAGACAAAAAAAAATAAAAAATCGCTGATCGCCATTACTAGTGAATATAATAGAAGAAATAAAAAGTCCATAAACGTATCCCATAGTTTTTAAATGCTATAACTTTTGTGCAAACTAATCAATTTACACTTATCAGGATTTTTTTTTTTTATCAAAAATATGTAGCAGAATACATATTGGCCTAATTGATGAAAACATTTATTTTTTTTATTTTTTTTATTGGGTATGTTTTCAAGCAGAAAAGAAAAATATTGTTTTTTTCTTTTCCCCCCAAAATTGTGGCTTTTTTGTTTATAGTACAAAAAAAAAACCCTGCAGAGGTGATTAAATGCTACCAAAAGAAAGCTCTGTTTGAGGGGGGGGGGCATCAAATTTATTTGGGTAAAGCATTGCACAACCGCCTAATTGCCAGTTAAATCAACGCAGTGCCGTATTGCAAAAAATAGCCTGGTCATTAAGGGGGAAAATTATTCCGGAGCTGAAGTCGTTAACCTTTGACAAAAAAAAAAAAATGGAAGTGGATTGGTTTTTGTGCAGAGCTGCACCAGAATTTGCACTTTGCAGTTTTAGTAAAACAATCCCATTGTGTCCCTGCAGTCTAGTTCCTCTGTTAACTGTGCGAGTCACTTCTGACAAGTTTTCCTGACACCAAGAGAAAAAAGGTGACGAGGAGGGATCTTAAACAGCCTGTGGCAGCCTCAACTCTGTTCCCGAGTGAAGGTGGGAGGTGTCCTCACTGAGCTCTACAGAGTGTAATTTCTTCTCTCTGCCACCTTATTTCTGACAGCTCAGACAAGATTTATAGATTCTGGACTTTGAACAAATGTAGAGAAGAGAAACTGCAGATAATCAGGTACAACTTATGTAGGAGGCCTAGTTTCATCCCTGTGTATCTCCTGAGACCAGTCACTTCACTGAGTATATGGAAGGGTTTACAATCACTTTAACATTGCAGGGACTTCAGCGATTCACTCCACAATTTCTGCTTTCCAGATGCATTTCTGCATACATGTGATATATTCTGCATGCAAGTGATAGACAGAGATGAAACCAGTCGTCCTACATAAGTTGTACCTGTTTATCTGCAGTTTTTCCTCTACATTTGATCAAAGTCCAGAATTTATAAATCTTGTCTGAGCTGTCAGAAAAAAACCTGCTTTCTGATGCATTTCCCCCTTTTTCTTCATCTCAAATCAGGAAATGTGCGTTCCCGTATGTTTTTGGTGCATTTTGCCACATTCCAAATGCATTCCATACCGGAACAATGCAGCATATTCTACTTTTATTGCCTACACTAGAACACACTTGCACTGGTGCGAGCTAGAGCCACTGAAATCTATAGAAAAACACTGTGCATGCATTTTTGATGCAGATCAAAAACAAACTGGGCTGCATCTAGTGTGAACCAGCCCTTAATGCCAAGGCAAGGAACATTCAAGGTCAAAGCCTTAGGGAAAAAAAAAAAAAAAAAAAGTTGAAACTTGTTACAGATGAGCACACAGCAGAGGCTTTTCAGACAAAGGTCGGAGCAGACATATTGTGAGGTCTGCACTGAGACATCAGCTTGCTATAGGGGCACCAGAGCCGAGTCACAGCTTCCAGTGTCCATTCAGACACAGAGCCGCGGCCCAGCCCCTCTCTCTACTGCTTGGCTCACTAAATTTGATTGACAGCAGCGGGAGCTAATGGTACCGCGCTGCCATCTTAGCCAATCAGGAGGGAGACTCTCGGGCAGCTGAGACACTCCTACAACATCGCTGGGTAAAGATGGGCTCATGTAAGTATTTGGGGGCGCTGCTGCACACAGAAGGATTTTTATCCTAATACATAGAATGCTTTAAGATAAAAAACCTGGTGACTTTACAACCACGTTAAGCCTTTCAGGGTCTACATCAGTGGTCTCCAAACTGCAGCCTGGGGCCAGATGTGACACTGTGTACAGCCCTTGGGACACTATTCCTTTGATTAATACCAATGATGAGGCACCATTTCTCTCACTAATACCATTAATTGGGCCACAAACACCATCGATGGGGCACTATTCCTTCTGCTAAGACCAATAATAGGGCACTACTCCTCTAATTGATAGCAACCATTGGGCACTATTCCTCCTGCTAAAACCAATAATGGGCCGGGTTTACTCCCACTGACCCTAGGACATTTTATACTCACACTGGTCACAGTCCTGCCCCCCTAAAGCTTAAAGGACAGTAAACTGGCCCTTTGTATAAAAGGTTTGGAGACTCCTGACCTACACCAAACGAGTTTAGCATCAAGCAAAATTTGTTAGTCAATTTTATAAGAAAAAAACAAAGTTCTAATTAGAGATCGACCGATTATCGGCAAAGCCGATATATTAGGGCCGATATGCATTATCCCTGATATATCGGAATTGGCCACCAAGGTGACCGATATTTCGGGAAAATGCTTGTACCCGAGTGATGCCTGGAGCTAGAGGCATCAACCCGGTACCGGCGTCCATAGGCGACGGTCTGCTGTCTTGTAATGACAACCGATGCCTTCTGCCACCTTTCGCGGCTCGCCCGGGTCTCCCATCCCACCAGGAGACCCGGGGGAACCAGGCTGCACAGCCGCCGAAGGCCCGATCAAAGCCGCATTCTGCTCTGATCGGGTCTCCGTGCAAAAACCCGGAAGTGATATCATGAGTGACATCACTTCCAGGTACTGTCTGGTGGCAGATTTAAAAAAATGACAGCATTCAAAAACAGCCAAACTTGAAATTTTGAATGCTTTTAAAGCGGTAGTATCGTGTTTTTTTTACACTTTTACCTACAGGTAAGCCTATAATAAGGCTTACCTGTAGGTATAATTAATATCTCCTAAACCATGCCGGTTTAGGAGATATTTGCAGTGCATGCAGCTGTTCAAGCGAGCGGCGTATGCGCTCTGAAGGTCCGGGGGGACCTTCAGTTTTGCTTGCCGGGAGCTCGCCGGAAAGTCACTCCCGCACGCATGTGCGGGAGTGACGTCATCGCGGCTCCGGCCAATCACAGCGCCGGAGCCGCCGAATCCGGAAGAGACGGCGAGGGATCGTGGCGGCACCCGCAGCAATGTCCGGGGGTCCGTGTCGGGGCTTCGTTCTAAGGTAAGTAATACATAATGAGCTAGTATGCGATGCATACTAGCTCATTATGCCTTTGTCTTGCAGGTTTTTTTTTTTTTTTTTACTTTTTGGGTTTACAACCACTTTAAGTGCAGAGGAGGGGGTTGGCGTCTTTTAGACCCCAAGATACCTCCACAAGAGTAGCTGTCAAAAAAATATATATATATATTTTTTTTTTTGTACGAAAATATCAGCCGTTACCGATATGCATTGGCCAAAATATCGATATTGCCAACGAAAAACTGATATCGGTCGATCACTAGTTCTAATAGAGCAGTGTTACCCAAAGTACTGAGTCAGTTCTCTTATTTATGTTAACTATAAGAAAAAGGGAAAAATCTGCAAGATAATCCAAGGAGAAACATGCATTTCATATTTCAAAGGTGGTACTTTGCTCAGTTCTGACAGATAAAACAATGGCTATTTGCCCAGTCAGGTAGTCCAAGCACCCCTATGTACTGAAACAGATGGCAACTGTTGTAAGAGTATGTGCAGGCAGCAATGAGCCCCGGGGAAACATTTTCTTTCATAGCACAGCAGTTTCCCATACTGACATTCCAGTATTAAGCATGACACAGCCGAGGCAGCTCGATGCATACAGGCATCTATGTAATTTAGCACTGCAGCATATATTTTAACATAATGAATATTCATATGTCACAGCCACAAGCTTAGTGACTACAGAAAATATCTAGGACAATAACATGCTGTAGGTGGGAGGATTATTTATTTTACATCTGCATATAATTCTAAGATGTACAGAGAGATGAACAGGGGTCAGAGACATATGAAGTATGAATGCTGGAGCTTTAATGTGGTGAGATGAAGGTATGAAGGATTGGCCATTCTTCCCAAACTGAGCAAAAGCGGGCGGCTTGAGCAGTGATGGAAGCAGAGCAGCATGACAGATATAGGTCAGATGAAGGTTAAGGAACCAGCAGCACATAAGAGGCAAAACAAAATTAACGGTAAAAAAGGAACAACACGGACTGCACGAGTGCTGAGCAATTCACTGAATCATGACAGAAAGAAATGACATTTAAGAATGTGGAGAAAGGAGGCCATAAACATCAACAGTCATGTGGAAAATTTAATTATATTTATAAAAATTATTCAATGTATTTCTTTTTGACAAGCAGTGAACCAGATTTTAGACAGGCCTCACATCAACTACATTTCATTTCTGTGAGGCCCCAACTGTCTGTTTTTTAAAAGAATAAAAAAAACAGGATAAGGAAACTGCATGGAAAAATAAGGAAAGAAAAAATAAAGACCATTTCTACCAAAAAAATTATATTTCAGGATAATCTAGGTGGGTTACCACTTCTGGACCGGAAGATTTTCCCCCTTAACCACCTCCCACCCGGGCCATTGTAGATATACGGCCGGGTGGGAGTCTCGTCCTTCTGAATGGACGTTCCGGAACGTCCTTCAGAAGGAGAGAGATCACGCCGCCGCGGGCACGCGCAGCGGCGCGATCTCGATGTGCCTGTGTCCCTAGGACACAGAGCAACAAGACTCGGCAGGAGGGCCCTGTGATTGGCCCTCCTGATCACATGACGGCTGTGACCAATCACAGCCGTCATGTAATGTCAATACAGCCGTTGTAACGGCTTCGATCTCTTCTCCTCCTGACAGATCCTGTCAGTGAGGAGAAGATCAGAGGATCGATTCTGCAGCCGGGGTGATCAGTGAGTATTTCTAATTACTCACTGATCACAGGGGGGGGTCTGTGCTGGTAATCAGATGATTGATTACCAGTGCAGCCCTGGGGGGAGGGGATGCCACTAGAGCCACCAGGGATGCCCACCCATGACCACCAGGGATGCCCACCATGGCCACCAGGGATGGCAAACAGGGCTCAGAGAGCCTGCCAGTGGTGCCCCCCTATCAGTGCTGCCGACCAATGCCATCTATCAGTGCTGCCCACCAGTGCCCGTTATTGCCATCTATCAGTGCCGCCCACCAGTGCCCATTATTGCCCACCAGTGCACCCCATCAGTGCCGATCAGTGCCGCCCATCAGTGCTGCCTATCAGTGCCCATCAGCGCTGCCTATCAGTGCCCACCAATGCTGCATATCAGTGCTATCTATCAGTGCCCATCAGTGCTGCATATCAGTGCTACCTATCAGTGCCCATCAGTGCTGCATATCAGTGCCACCCCATCAGTGCCACCCCATCAGTGTCTCCTCATCAGTGCTTGTCAGTGCGGCGTCATCAGTGCAGGAAAAAACGTATCTATTTACAAAATTTTATAACCTAAACAAAAAATTTTTTATTTTTTTTTCAAACTTTTCGGTCTTTTTTTATTTGTGCACCAAAAAAGAAAAAACCTGGCGGTGATCAAATACCACCAAAAGAAAGCTCTATTTGTGGGGAAAAAATGGCATAAATTTGGTTTAGGTACAGTGTTGCATGACCGCGCAATTGTCATTCAAAATGCAACAGCACTAAAAGCTGAAAATTGGTCTGGGAAGGAAGGGGGTTTAAGTGCCCAGTATTGAGGTAGTTAATGACCAGGCCATTTTTTGCAATTTGGCACTGCGTTACTTTAACGGACAATTGCGCGGTCGTGCGACACTGTACCTAAATAAAATTGATGTGCTTTATTTCCCACAAATAGAGCTTTCTTTTTGTGGTATTTAATCACCTCTGCAATTTTTATTTTTTGCGTTCTAAACAAAAATATAGCAACAATTCTGAAAAAAAAAAAAAAAAAACATTTTCACATGCTATATGACATTCCAAAAAAATATATATATATATTTTATATATATTTTTAACATTTTAGGCCAATTTGTTTTTGGCTACATATTTTTGGTAAAAAAAAAAAAAGCAATAAGCGTAGTTTGATTGGTTTGCGCAAAAGTTATCGCGTCTACAAACTACGGGAAATATTTATGTAATTTTTACTAGCAATGGCGGCGATCAGCGATTTTTAGCAGGGCTGCGACATTGCTGCGGACAGATCGGACCCCTAACTGACATTTTTGACACTTTTGGGGGGACCAGTGACATTACTACAGTAATCAGTTCTAAAAATATGCACCGTTACTGTAATAACGACACTGGCAGGGAAGGGGTTAACACAGTGGGTTAAATGTGTACTTAGGGGCGTGTTTCTAACTGTATGGGGGCAGGGCGTATGGAATGACCATAAAGACCTGTGATCCTACATAGAAGGATCACAGGGGCTCTGTGATCATTCCAGAGAGAACAACGGTCGGCTGTGTTTACAACAGCTGACCGTTCTCTCCCAGCGGGGAACGATCGCAGGTGTCAATCGGAGCCACCTGCCCCGTGCATCGGAGTCCCCGCTGCCACCCCCTAGCTGCAGATGCGCGACCGACATAGACCTATGTTGTTTTGCGCAGGAGGGCTGCCCTGCCGCAGTAAATTGACGGTGGGCGGTCCAGAACCAGTTAAAAGTATTTAAAGCAGTAATAAACCCAAAAGCTAACATTAATTTTGCAGCTTACCAATTCTTAGGGCTCTTTTACACGCCTGCTCAGTGGGGGGATCTCTACTCTGATCCCCGCTAAGCAGGCGGCATACAGGTCTGTGCCCGCTTCGCTGATGCAGAGCACACAAAGCCCGTCCCCTTTCCTCTATGGGCGGTTGGATGTAAACGGACCGCCTCTTCGCTTCCATCTGACTGTTATTCGATTAGATCCCCCTTCTGTCCATTTTTAGCGGATAGGGTCAGATATCTGCGGGTGTAAACAGACACGTCCGTTTACATATCCGTCGCTCCATAGAGGGCAATGTATAGTCCGATCGTGTCCGCCTAAAAAAACTGACAGGCGGAATCGATCAATCCCGTGTGAAAGGGGCCTTAGATGCGATTGGCTAAATTAGTTCTCTTTTTAAGGATCTTTCTTTCTTTCTTTTTTCATCTGGTGATCGAGCCAGCAAATCTGTTGTTTTTAAAAGCGCAAGCTCTCCAGCAGAATATATCAGTTTACATAGATAAGAGAAAATATTTAACACTGGCCGGGGTGATTAAAATGATCCACTCATTTATTCCTGCAAAACCTTTATCCCAAAAGGAAAACAACGGTTAGCTGTAACTGCTAATAAAGTGTGAGCTGGAGTTTGGCTTCAACATGTTAGTGTATCTAAATCTGCTAATACATTTAACAGTCCCTTACCCCACACCATACTGACTGCTGTGCATCCTGTGTTCATTCCTTCAAAGTTGTGTCTCACTAATACCGATGGTGGGTTCCCAATCAGATAACCAGATGAAAACAGTGGGGAAGAAAACAAAAAGAAAAAAATGCAGCCACCACATCTAATGATTGATAAGCTGCAATATAATACATTTTTGGTTTTAGGGGTTAATGCTGCTTTAAGATTTACGTAAACCTCAAAAAATGCGATTTTTGACTTACCGTAAAATCAATTTTTCTGATGTTCATTGACGGACACAGCTCCTGATCTTCATAACCATTGGGTTATACTGCCCCCTATAAGAGTAAGACATGAGGCAGAAAAAGAATCTGGCTACGCCTATTGGAAGTCCAAGGGGATATAACTCCCTCTCTCTGCTATAGGTACTCAGTTTTGTTACAAGCAGTGTCAGAAGAATTACAACTCCACAGAGGGGTGGGTACTGTGTCTGTCAATGAACATCAGAGAAATGGATTTAATGGTAAGTCAAAAATCACATTTTCTCTTTTGTTCATTGACAGACAGAGCTCCTGATCTTCATAACCATTAGGACGTCCCATGGCAGTGTTAAACATGAGGGATGGGAACAGCAAAAAAATTCCCAAGGCTAAACAGTAGCCAACCAGGCAACAGGAAATATAAACAACTGGAGCTCACCTGAAAAAAAAAAACAATACACCCTCAAAGAGTCCTCTAAACAGCAGCCTACAAAACCTTGCGGCCAAAAGAAGCATCCGCAGATGCCAACACATCCACTTTATAGAACTTTGTGAAAAGTGTGCACCGACGACCAGGCCATCGGTGCACGCCTTGCAAACCTGCTTCACTGAAGCCTAATGATGGAAGGCCATCTGGAAATGGTTGCAGAGGAAGCAGACAACCCTTTCCGAAGCCCATCCGCAAGCACAAATAGTGAGTCTGACTACCTAAAAGACTCCGTAGCTGCCAGGTACACCCCAATTGCCCGGACCACATCCAAGGCATTCAAGGTCATTTCCTTCAGATGTTTAGGCTTGGGACACAGGGAAGGAAACACAATGTCTTCATTCAAATGAAAATCAGAGACAACCTTTGGAAGGAACGACGGACAGGGGCGAAGAACCATCTTATCTCTGTGAACCACCAAGTAAGGTGAACAACAGGATAACGCCACCAGTTCTGACACCCTGCATGCAGAGGTAATAGCCACCAAAAAAGCCACCTTCTGAGACAGGGTAAGCAAGGGAATCTCTTGAAGATTCTCAAAGAGAGGCTTCTGGAGGACCGAAAGCAACAAATTGAGGTCCCAAGGCGGCAACAGAGATCGCACTGGGAGAACCAAATGTCGGACACCCTGAAGAAAGGAAGGTTTGTTGGAAGAAGACCGCCAAAGCTGACACCTGGCCCTTGATGGTACTCAAGGCCAATTTCTGTTCAACCCCCCATTGAAGGCAGGTCAAGATCCGAGCAACCGAGAAGAAGCGAGGATGAACCTCAAGAGACTCACACCACGCAATGTACGTCTTTCACGTACAATTATAGATCTTCCTAGAAGTAGATTTACTAGCTTTTAACAGCTTTGGAATCACCGACTCAGATAAACCAATATCCATCAGCACCTGGCGTGCAACAGCCAAGCCGTCAAAGCAAGTGACTGTAAAGCAGGATGGAAGATTGGTCCTTGAGACAGTATATCCTCCCTGAGAGGAAGCTTCCAAGGAAGGTCAGTGACCAGCTGCACCAGATTGAAGTACCAAGTCCAGCGAGGCCAGTCCGAAGTCACTAAGGTGACCGGAATCTCTTCTGCCTCAATCCTGCGTAGAAGTCTTGGCAGACAGGAGAGGAGGGAAGTCATAAATAAGACAATACTGACCCCCATGAAGCCACCAGCGCGTCTGTGGTGTCCGCTAGAGGATCCCATGACTGAGCCACAAACCTCATCACCTTTCTGTTGAGCCAAGACATCAAAAGATCCACCTCCACCTGATCGCTCTGAGTTCCAAGACATTGATCAGTAGTCTGGACTCTTCCAGTGTTCAGATCCCCTGAGCAGAGAGTCTGCAGAGTCAGGACCTTGTATGGAACTGTATAAACCGAGCCGCCTTGAAGGTAGAAACCATCAGGCCCAGCACCTGCATGCAAATCCAGAGGGATGACCATCTGCTGGACAGCAGGAAATTAATTGCAGCCTGCAAATTCTGGAGTTCGACCAGAGGAAGGAGCACTCTGGCTAAGGCCGAGTCCAGAGTCAGACCTAGATAGTCCAGCTTTGTGGGCGGAACCAGAGCAGACTTGTGAAAATTCAGAATCCAGGCAAACTCCTCAGGGTTCATATGGTGACTTTCAGGTTTCAACCAAAGCAGTAGGGGACTGCTCGTAGAAGGTCGTCGTCCAAGTAGCCAGGGGATGGAGAGGGGCTCCTACCACCGAAATCGCCACCCACAGGGCTTCACTGTCATGGCTGCTGCCATTTTCAATAGGAAACCACCGCAAAATGGCCGCTGGACTAGACAAACATGGCCACTGTGTAGAAACACACAGGATAGAGCAAAATGGCGACACCACAAGGTCCCCAGGGACCCGGGGGGATCCCTAGGCCTCGAGGACAGGCCCAAGCAGGATGGGGGGCCCTGGCAGGAGCCCCCCCCACCAGGTACAACCCCCCCTCTCGCACAGCCGATCGTCCAGTCGCCGGCGGCGCACCTGTCCCCACCCCAGGAAATGGATCAGACCACCCACACAGCCCAAGCATAAGTGTAGGGGGGGGGGGTAGGATGGGGGACAGAAGAAAGGCGGTGCCTGATGGGAAGGAGGGGGTTAGACCATCCCAAGGAATGGCCCACTTCCACCCAAGGGAGAGGGGGGACAGCTACTCGCCATACTAGGAACTAGGCGGGCACCTCTCCAGACAGAAGCCCTCGCCATCGCAATGGGGGGGCTGTCTGCCAGGAGGAACGCTGTGACTCAGGCCGAGACTAGGTCGTATGCAACCCCGCAAGGCGTTTATCTTGCAGGCCAGCCCCCGTCCGGTGGGGCTATGTCGTGGCCGACCTAGTGTGGAGCTGGCCAGACTGGGGTGACCACTGGATCTAGATTATCCAGCCCATCGCCCAGTCCAGCAGTTGATTGTAGATCTCACAGGAAAAGAAACAGGAGAAAAACCATCTTAAAAAGGAAAAAATTTGCCAGGACCAGAGATCCCAGCAAGGAACTAGGTCATTACTCCTGACTAGGCAAAAAAGCTGAGTACCTATAGCAGAGAGAGAGAGAGTTTACCCCCCTGGGACTGCCCATAGGCGTAGCCAGATTCTTTTTCTGCCCAATGTCCTACTCCTGTAGGGGGCAGTATAACCCAATGGTTATGAAGATCAGGTGTCCGTCAATGAATAAAAGAGAAATTAACGTTTATTTTCTTACTTTTGGTCTGTTAAAGTGGTTGTAAAGGCTCAAGGTTTTTTACCTTCATGCATTCTATGCAGCAGCCTCCCCAAAAATGAAAAAAAAAAAAAAAAAATGCAATAAACACTTTTTAAACAAAGCTTATTGTTATTGTTTGTATAAATGTGGCAAGTAGTCTGTTCTGTACCCAGTATTTGATTGCTTGCAGCTCTATTTCCTTATACAAGGTGATGATGCAGCTTCACCCCCAACTAAATGGCTGCACTGTCACCCTTGATATCGGGGCTCATTAATGTGTGCTTGTCAGTCATTGTAAAAGTCATGCCTAAGCCTGGTCCATCTGCTGTATGTATCCTAAGATGCAGTTTACTAGGGGAGATGGAGCAACTAGCAGAGCACTCAGAAAGGACATGCTAACTCTACATAACACTTTCCAAAAATAATATGAGATTCATTAGCAATGACACTTGAGGCTAAGGGTGAACTACACATTAGGATTCTTACTGAGGTAAGAATCAATGCTATGCTAAAATTAAGTTACATCTGTGACTTTTACAGGTCTTACTGGTAAGATTCAATGGACACATACTTCCTTTAGTGGTTATAGAAAGTCTCACTTCCATTTTTATTAATGTGCTCTTAGTCTCCAGGGGATAAGAGTACATGTAGTACTTTGCCCCATCTTCATATGTGCTCTGCAAGGTTAGCTGTGAGTTTGGACAAAGCACCCCTCCTCCCTCCACAGACGACCGACAGCATAGCTATCAAGATGATGACTACCTTGACAGATGGCATTTCCCTGGAACATTTCATCTTTGATAGCTGTAATGTTGAACAGCCGTGGAGAGGGGAGGGGTGTCCTGTTCAACCTCACAGCTAGCCTTGGGAAACAGAGCACATTAATAAAAATGGAGATGAGACTAAGGATTCTTCAGCAATTTATTATTTTGAATAGGAATACTGACATTGTAATGGCTATGGCAGCTGAGCAGAAGTGCAAAATATAGTGGAAACAATTCACCACTGTAGTCCCTGAAAGGTTTGATTTAAAGTTGAAATTTATGTCGCTGAAGTCCCCCCAATGCAGAATAAAAAAATCCACCAAGGAGCATCATATAGTAGTGTCAATGGTCTGTCCGTGGGAGCAGTGATTCAGGATGGCTCCAGCGGTCTCAGACGCTTGGTAACAGCCGATGGATGTCGGCGCTTCCTGGTAGCTGGAACGAAGGGGCACTCTCCCTTTTTTTTTTTTTTGGAACGCAGAGTGCCCCTGCGTTCCAGCTACTAGGAAGCGCCGACATCCATCAGCTGTTACCGAGCGTCTGAGACCGCCGGAGCCATCCTGAATCACTGCTCCCACAGATGGACCATTGACACTAATTATATGATGCTCCTTGTACATACTCGTTTGTGAGTACATTGGTGTTTAATTGCCATTTTATATCAAAGCCTTCCTACTGCACTTAGAGTGGCGCCTGTTTTTCCTTTAGTTTTCTCTCAAAAATTATTTGAGCATGGTAATAAGGCGGGACGATTGCTTATCTGGCACGTCCGGATTTCTCTCCTACCTCAATCCCAAGAATTTGTGCATCTGCAGACTACATTGTTAACACTCCTCAAGCCATTCTGGATGCCTTCACATGCTTCTATACTCGACAGCTGTTCAATATGACGACCATTCATTAACTGCATATTTAGCTGATATCTCCCTTCCTTCATTGATGAGAAATGTAGTAGGGAGCTGGATGCGCCTCTCACCAGGGGGGAGATACAGTTCACCCTCGGGCAACTGCCACCACATAAAACCCCTGGTGGCTTTCCTACTAAATGTTACAGTACATTTAAACACACACTGAGTCCATACCTCTTCAGCACCTTCGAGGCAGCTTTAGAGGCAGGAGTGCCCCCCCCCCCCCCTCCATGCGAGAGGCTGTAATTGTCCTAATTCTTAAACCACATAAGGACCCTTTGGACTGTGACTCTTACAGACCCATCACTTTAATTAATGTGGAGGTGAATATATTGGCGAAGGTGGTTGCTAACCGATTAAATAGAATTCCTTCCCTGGTACAGAATGACCAGGGAGGTTTTATCCCTGGCCACGCTACATGAATGAACACTCTTTCAGAACATACAATATCCCCACACTGACTCCTTCACCCGGGTGATTGTGTCTTTAGACACTTGTAAAACATTCAACAGTGTGGAATAGCCCTACCCGTTTAGGGTCTTACAACTTTATGGATTCGGACCTCGGCTGACTGCCTGGATCCGTCTCCAATACACTAACCCCATGGCCATGGTTCATATTAATGCCTCGGTCTCCCCGGCATTCTCCATCTCCAGGAGAACGAGACAGGGATGCACCATTTCCACTCCTTTTTGCATTGCTCTGCATCTGGTATACGGGGTCTCATTATTGGTACCATAGAGGAGCGAATTTCACTGAATGCCGACGATACCCTCATATACTTGGCTGACCCCTCTGAATCCTTGTGTGCCCTTTTGCAGGAGATGGAGGTTTTCGGTGGATTCTCGGGCTTCCGGATCAATTGGCCCAAGTCCAGTCTCTTTCCAGGGGCAGAGCAAGTGATTCATCTGGGCTCCCAACTCCAAGCGGCCCACACATTTTTTTACTTAGGTGTGATGGTGCAACTACCTTTATACGCTTATGTGACTAACAATTTATGCCCTCTCATCACACAACTTAAGCACTGCACAAATCAATGGATGAATCTCCCACTAGATCTCATGGGTAGAGTCAATATACTAAAAATGATTTTCCTCCCAAAGCTCTTATATGCAATAGCTAATGCCCCCTGTAAATTCCCGAAGACTTTAAGCTAAATGATTCCCTCTGTACAACTTTCCTCTGGAATTGACAGGCCTCCAAGATAGCCTGGAAGTTCTAAAGCTGCCCTCTCAACTAGCCGGCTTAGCCTTTCCAAATATTTATCCCTATTATCTAGCATCCCAACTGGTGGTGGTGCATGACTGGCTGAATCCCTCTCCACACAACGCTTGTAATACTACAGAAGCTGCTTTAGCTTCCTCACTCGAATCTTTACACATCATCATCTACTGTAGGCAACCCCCGGGTGGTGCGGGTACAACAATGTTACAAACCACGTTATCCCTCTTTAAAATAGTGGTGACCCGCTTTTCTAAGGAAACGTGGCTCTCCTCTCCCAATGATCCACTCTGGCATAATCCCATGCTGAACTAATTTTTAAAGACCATTCATCTACAATACTGGATTGTCAAGGGCGTTAAAATATCTTTGAAAATTTGACATGGCACAAGGTCTGAAGTCCTTTAATGAATTACAGGAAGATTTAGGCCTCATCCCCGTCTTTATTTTATTTTCAACTTCGACATGCACTACAAGTACAATTTGGTTTACTCCCACTCCCACTACGGATGGCCCCCTTTGAAAAGTTACTTAGGAACTCAAACACCACTAAACTGATCCCTCAATTTTATTCCACATTGATGGCTGACTCTAATCCTAGGTTTGTAATGGCACAACCTCGATGGGCTGCTCTGGGCATTCAGCTCACTGAGGATGACTGGACCGAATTTGCAGATACTTATAAAAGCTCAGTTATAGCCTCTAGAGAGTTATACAGATAAAAATATTCCATCACAGTCATCTCACCCCCTATTGAATGTGTAAAATGGGATTAAGATCCACCTTTTAGTGCTTCAGAGGTTTTAGAGCTGAGGCGGGTTTTTGTCCATTGTTTCTAGTCCTGCCCACTGGTCTTCTCATTCTGATCCGCAGTCGACTCCTTTTTATCTACTGTCCTTGGTGTCCCCAATATCTTACATCCTAAAAATTGTCTACTGGGTATCTTTGGCAAACTAATGGTCTCCAAATACACTAAACGATTGTTACGTATTCTGTACTTTTTTGCTAAAAAGGCTGTCCTCCTGAGCTGGAAGAGAACCTCAGGACCTACTAAAGCCACCTGGCTTCAATTGGTCAACAATAGCCTACCTCTATTTAAACTCACCTTAAACTACAAAAATGCCCTCTTTTTGACAAAATATGGAACAGATGGGTGTCCAGCCCCCTTACCTTGTCGCCTCCGGGCTCGGGAGGATAGTCTATAATGTCACTATTACCCATCTTTTCACATGGCTGAGTGATCTGCTGTATGTTGATATGCCTTTACCAAATGTCAAAATCAGACTTCAATGCTAAAAATGTATTCCATTTAATGTATATAATTTGTGAATGGGACCTGGGAGGCACTGTTGAGTTTTGATTGCAGTTGCAACTGCTTTTTTTTGCTGTCTGTTTTTCTTTTACAAAATCTTAATATATATTTTTTAAAAATAAAATGCACCATATAACTTTCCCCACAGGCCTTCTGGCTGGTTTGAGGACATCACAGGTCCTACCTCTTCCTTTCCGCCAGTAGTGCAGGGAGTTTTTTTCTGCTGCACTGAATGACACACACCTAATGACATGCAAGTGCAGTTACACTCTGGGGTACAGTCTGACAACAAAGCCCCAGAAGATGGGTGCAATGCTGCCTGAGCTCAGCAGATGTGGGCTGAATGACACTGGAAGTCATTAACCCTTAAGGCTGATGATATCTAGTGGCAGCAAGAAATTGTATGGAAAGCAAAAGACTGAAGGTGAATATTAAAGCAAAAACCTTTTCTATTTCTATTACTGGGTATTTAATTTAAAAACAAGAGGTTAGGCTTTATTAATTGTAGGACCTAGTTTGGGATCTAGTTGCAAAGACTGCACAATCCACCTTGAACAATAAGTCCTTTCTCATGGGAGCCAGTTAGCAATTCAACATTCTTGTACCCAAAAATGTATAGTTCCGTCATCCATACCTGAATCATTGCTAGGGGCAACTGAACGTTCTCATGGCCTAAACCATCAAAATTACCATTTAGTGTTAATCTATGAGAAAAGAGGCTATAACCTGCAGATGGAGATTACAAACCACTTCTTAAGCAAGCCACTGCAGAGAAAATGCTTATCCGTTTGTAATGGATAAGAAACTCAGGACCAAAAGGACAAGTTAAAAGTAGAAATATAGGCAAAACTTTTTTTTTTTTTTTCATTTTTGACAGAGCAAAAGGAGGGTGATAACCCGTCAGACTTTTTTTTTTCACCATCCGTGTCTTATTGCAGAGATTTTCTTTCACTTCCTGTCCCATAACCAAAAGAAAGCGAGAGGAGATCCTTGCAAATTAACAGAATCCCTTCCCTTGGGGCATTGTTTGGTAACAAGATTAGCAAAACATGATTTCCATTGACTGGTGTGGGTTCTTGTACAGAACTGTTCTATGCACTGTTTACTAAATTAGATAAAAACCTTAACTGAATGACATTTATGCCTCTATGTATAAAGCAATGGAATGGCCTTATGGCAGAAATACCACTGCATTAAAATAAAAAATACATACTGCACAATTATAAGGAACAGCAGTGTACTTTAAAAAAATGTGCATTGTGCTCCACTTGCTTTAAAATGCCAAAGCAAAAGAGTGATATTGACATGAAAGGAAAAAAAAGAAGTATAGTTATGTGACCTGTAAAGGCCCATTCATACTATTGCAGTGTATAGTACATGGGCGGTAACGAGTGCAATAACATGCGCTGATTGGAGGCAGATTATTAGCACAATTTCTGGCACCACACTCCAGTGGAACGCATTTTGAGCTGTGCTGCAATGTGCGGTGCCATTTAAAATGTGTTTCTGCAATGCAATACTGTGAATAGGTCCTCAAGGTCAAGTGACCAGCCTTGCCTTTTATCACAGAATTCTCTCTGCAGCGTAAAGTAGAAAAAAAATCCATGGGACACTACAAACTCCACACTGCAGCCAGTATTTTTAAATGAAGTGTAAAGTATAGGCAGCAGTGTGAAACTGCTGGACATTGTGGTGTCCAGCAAAGAGTGCTATATGCTCTGGTGTAAATAGGTGCCTTAGTTTGCTAAATCATTGTGTATAAACAACCACCATTAAAAACCTTAAGAGCCCATTCACACAGGGGCGATACGACTTGCCGGGGCGACCTGTGACATGCACGGACTTCATATCATTGAAGTCAATGCAAGTCGCCTTCAGGTCGCACCAAAGTAGTACAGGACGCTTTTTCTAAGTTGGAGCGACTTGTGTCGCTCCTATTAGAACGGGTCCTGTGCTAATCAATGGCAGGCGACCCACCGCGACTTGTCAGGCCACCAAGTCGCCTGACAAGTCGCACTAGTGTGAATGGGGACTTAAAGAACAATAAAAAAAAAAAAAATTTCAGCCATTTTTAGGCCCCATGCACACAGGGCGTTTTTGCAGCTGCTGTTAGGAGTGTCAGAGTTTTTGTTTTGCAGCTTAAAAACGCCCCTTCATGTTATTCTATGGCCTCATGCACACACAGGGCTTTTAGGAGCTCCAAGTGGCATAGGTATTTTTAAGCTGCAAAAAAAAAATACAAAAAAAAAAAAAATAAACCCAGGACCAGTGCATTCTGAAGCTGCAGCATCAAGCTGTATAAACATCTGACGCTGCTAAAGGCTGATCCGACTTGCGCTCTGATAATCTTGAGGGGGAACTCCAGGCCAAAATAGGAAAAAAAATGGGTCTGGGGTCCCCCTCAAAGTCCATACCAGACCCTTATCCGAGCATGCAGCCCGGCAGGCCAGGAAAGGGGAGGGGATGAGCGAGCGGCCCCACCCACCCTGGACCATACCAGGCCATATGCCCTCAATATGGGGGGTGTGGGTGCTTTGGGGAAGGGGGTAACTAGATAGTTATCCATCTAGTGCACCTATTTCATTAACACCAAAGCAGCTGAAACTGATTAACCCTCCCTCTGCTACTTAACTTACCAGATCAATATCCCAGGTGTTGAATTGACTTGAGGTTATACTCGGATTAAAAAGTGTTCCTTTAATTTTTTTAGATATACATATATATATATATATATATATATATATATATATATATATATGTGTATATATATATATATATATATATATATATATATATATATATATAGACAGACACACACACACTCTTGTATTTTATTCGAGTTTACTCCTGCTTGTTGGAAGCAAGTTTAACCTTTATTAAAAACTTGAGTTTCTCCTGTGTTTCCCCTTCTCACTGAATGCACTGCTGGACCATTTTAACTGCATGGTCTACCCATCTTGGAACCCTTACCCTTGCCATCCATCCCATAGGGATATTGGGTTTAGGTGCAGTTATACTTCCACCTTTGGTCCCAGCAGTTGATTGTCGATCATCCTGTTTGCTTGGTTTTCTCCATTTTGGAATCCTGGCTCCTGGTATTCATCCATCCCAATGGTTTATTGGAATAAGGCGCAGCCTGACCTCCTTCATGGTGTCCTAATAGCTGGTAAATGGCTAGTGAGTGGGGTGCGCACTGTCTGGGTGTGAAGAACCCTTCTTCATTCACTTTTGGAGCAGTGGCTTTTGCTACCACTTAAATGTTTATATGAACTTTGTTTGTACTTAAGCACTTTATTTCCTGGACTTTACAGATTGTTTATGGATCTTTTTATTACTTGCACATGTTTTGAATCACATAATGTTTATTTTTTACTTAATTGTATGATTATTACAATGATCTTATGAACTAATGATAGCGCCACTCAACATTTGTTTTTATACCCTATGGTTTATAACAGTGGACCTTTACAATATGCTCCAAAAAATCATCCAAGAGATGCTGGGACTTTGATGTGAGTTCATCTAAAGTAGTGAGATGGCAAAAACATTTGATGAGTTTACTGGATCAGGTTAGGCTGATGAAAACAGACAAGGCTACCCTCTAGTGCAGGGGTCTTCAAACTATGGCCCTCCAGTTGTTCAGGAACTACAATTCCCATCATGCCTAGTCATGTCTGTGAATGTCAGAGTCTTACAATGCCTCATGGGATGTGTAGTTCCGCAACAGCTGGAGGGCCTTAGTTTGAGGATCCCTGCTCTAGTGGGTACCCCAGAAGGTTACAAGAAAAAAAAAAAACATGCAGAAATGGGAGGAGCACCAAACCAAAGGATAAGCGAGTCCAAAATAATTTGTTAGTCTGTACTTAAATACAGTAAACCCCCGCTCCATCGCGGTTCAGTTTTTGCGGTCCCGGTATATTGCGTTTTTTTTTGTAATGTTATTTTACTATATAAATCATTAAAAATGAAATATTTTTGTGTTTTCCATAGCTCTTGCTATGTCTCTCAGTATCTTTTATGTGTTTAAATGAATTTCTATTGTTTTAAAAGTGTGTTTAAAGACCTTAAAATGCTTTTACACGTACAGTGGGTTTTTCTATTTTGCGGATTTTCACTTTTCGCGGCTGGGTCCGGAACGTAACCCCCGCAATGGAGGGGGGTTTACTGTACTCCACCGTGGTGTTTCAGGGGTCAGAGACACTCCCCGTTCATCAGGGCCTTAGTTAAAATAAGAACCCTAAATGGACTCAAAATAGAGCTTTCCTGTGTCCTTTCTGAGCAGGGAAGCTAAATTCTGGATCAGAAGAGTAAAGTACACACGAACCAAATATTGGCTGGTTCAACAGCAACTGTCCGACATTCGGTCAGTGTGTACAGCTGTCCTGACAGAAGGCGGTCTAACGTCCAGCTTTTGTTGAAGGGACATGCTGGAAAACCAGCATCCGAATAGCACTAGCAGACAATAGCTGCCAGCGCTAATAAGGCGTGTTCTGACAAACCAGATCGCTACACTAACATCGCTTAGTAAATACGGCAAACTCGTTTTTTTTTTCGTTGAGCCCACTGGGTTGAACGGTTGAACAAAATAAAAACTTTACATGTTTACCCAGCCTTACCGGCCAGCAATATCTGTGTGAGAAATCAAGATAAGTGCTATCTTGATTGCTCACATGTATACTGCTGGTTAGTAACTCTCTTGATCCAGCAATTAGCTGCCCTGCACAGGTTAACACAGGAAAGCTCTATATTGAGTTCAAGGTTCCTATTATAACTGAAGCCCTGGTGAAAGGGGAGTCTCTCTGGCCCCTACACAAAGCTATGTTCTTTGGTACAAACCAATACATTTTATCGGACTCTTCTATCTTTTGGTCTGGTGCTCCTTTACAATATTCACCAGCACAGACGCTTGTAGTGTTCATTGGAAGATGGAAGTTTCCTTTGGTTGATGAAGAGACAGGTTGACAAAGCAGGAGAAAAGCTGGTAGACACGGACAGAGCACTGTCACCCTAGAACAGGAAGTGCCTGCACAAGAATCTTCATGGCAGAATCACCAGTTATATTAATACAAATTTAACAATGACTTTATGGATTGCGTTAACATACTGTATATTTTAGGAGCTCAGCCCAGACAAAACTCCTTTCCTGATTTTTAGTATGGAATTACTCATCTTGTTCTTTTATCCCTCATCCCGGTCTTCCTGCTGGAGCTTCTACCTCGGTTCTCACTACCTTTCAATATCAGTTTTCCTGTTGCATCAATGGAAGTCTTGCTTCTCCTGCTGCAACAAGGAGATTCAGTCTTCTCTCTTTTACAGGCAGGGGAGGTCTCAAACATGCAGCCAAGGCAGAGAGAATTCCCATGTTGTCCACAGTGGCCAAACAAATGCTACTTTTTCTTTTGTGGAAGAAGCAGTCTCAAGTCTTCTGCTGCAATGGAGATGGTCTTACTACTGCTGGTGCAGCAGAATGCCTCTTTCTTCTTGCTGCCTTAACCCACATATTATAAGAAATTAAAATGACAATAGGGAGCATGAGACCTCCTCATAATTGCTGTAGACCAGTTAAGAGGACTTAAAAAATCAAACTAAAATCTTACTGGAATATGCTTGGGAGACAAAAGATAATCAGCTGGCAATTCAACTCACTAGCCTTTACCAAAAACCAAATACTTGCTATGTTTTGGACATATACCTCCCCTACATTCCTACAGTGTACATTCCAATAATAACAGCAGCAGACAGCTGCGAATGTCACATAGAAGCAACACTTGGCCTTACCTGAATCTCGCTGGTCCTCTTCTTCACCGTTTCCTCCTTCTCGTTCAGTTCTTGCTCCACGTTCGTCTTCTCCCTAGAAGACCAGCAAACCATACAGGAATATCTGAAGACATCAGTCACAGCAGGCATGCTTATCCAGCCACCCAGGCCGGAGTCCCACTTTAAATACATTGCTTCTTTTTTTTTTTTTAACACGCCGTTAGAAAGCCTGGGAGAGACACCGGCCTAGGTAGCACTAAAACCAGCACCTCATCGTGGGAGAACGGCCAGGGTAAAATGGGAAAAGCTGGAGGAGGAGAGCGAGAAATCAATGAAAGAGTCTGTGATGATCTCACTGTTGCTAAGGAGGAATGGGCAAATGCACAGTGCTGAGGAGTCAGGTGGGAGGGGAGGCAGCGGACAGCAAGCTGTGCACTTAACTCTGCACAAGCCTAGCTGTCAGCTCAGAACACATAGCATCAGACAGGGGGAGCTTAAATCAGACCGGAAACACAGTGATGCTCATTGATTTGCAGGATTATGAAAAAATAAAATAATAAAATGTGTTGGCAGGTATTGAATGGAGCATTTGAATTACTCCACGCCATAGACGCTGAACTTCCCCGTTGTGACTGGATAAAACCTCCCCAGTGTGAATTTGGCTTTCAATCACGCTACAATTGTTTCTGACCAGCAATGAATATTCTATGTGCAGTTATCAATTCTAAACAGGAACACGTACACAATTATGGCAGCTACAAGCCAAGTACATTATTTTACTGTTAATAGAATATGGCAATTCCATAACACTGTGTAAAAGTAGTCATAGGCATTGACCAATTAGACATCAGCAACAACACACTTATGATATCTTTGCTATTGCAACTAAAGTGTATCTATGAAAAAGATAGCACTTATGGTGTATCCCCCGCGCCTAATGGAATAAATTTATTCGAACGTAGATGAAGATGTGAGCAGCAGCTATAGGGGTAGGGTTAATGTGTCACAAATAGTCTTGTGAGGCAAGACGATCTACAGCGCTTGCTATTGGTACTATGTGCAATATTCAAATAAATAAATTATTTATATATAAATAACTTGTGTTGATAAGTTAATGTGCAAACAATTAAGTGTCACAATTTAAAGTATGAATAAATGAATAAAAAAGGTCACATAAATGTATGCAATATACAGGTGAGTATTCCAGTGTTTAACCATACAATAGTGAAATGATCAATAAATATGACAATAGTGCAAATACCCCATTGCAGGAGCAGCACAAGGGAATCCATCTTGGCCCGGAAGGCCTGCAAGCGTGATTGGTCTAAGTGCTATATGGCACATAAGACTCACTACTTCAGGTAAAAGATCCATCTTTATAATATCACTGGAAAAAGGAACCCATGCCACCAAAAGTCACGAGCCATATTGGATAAATTGAGCACAGAGCACCTGCACTTTGATTTAGGAAATGGAAGATTTTTATAATAAAATCATTTGGACTCTACTAACCATTGTCACTATTTTGATGGACTTTCAATCTATTGCACTCTAATTAACCATTTATTTTTACTATTGTCATATTTATTGATCATTTCACTATTGTATGGTTTAACACTGGAATACTCACCTGTATATTGCATACATTTATGCAACTTTTTTTATTCATTTATTCATACTTTCAATTGTGACACTTAATTGTTTGCACATTAACTTATCAACACAAGTTATTTATATATAACGTGTATCTATACCCACATTTCCTTTCTAGTTTTAGATACAGCAGGGAAGAATTAGAATCCCTGTCAGGTTTTACTGCTATGCTGACCATACAAGGACCAATCATAATACCTTCAATGAAATCAATCTGTTTTACATAAAATTTATCACCGACACAGTGTGCGTCTTTTCCATAATTCATGGACTGGATCATATTATCAGATTCTGTGAAGGTTCAGTCAGTGTGTTACATGTATGGCCCCCATTAGAAACATGTCCCCTCATTTCCTGTTCTGGTGACACAGTTTTATCAAACAGGAAATGGGGAAAACTCACCAACAGCAACACAGATAACCGACAGGTTCTGACCTTTCCCCACTCCATCCTCAAGCAGAAAAAAAAAACCTTCTTCGTAAAGCAATACACAAAAAGTATTCCTTGCGAGATTTCTAAAGTGACCAAAAATGTAATAACTGGTTTTAATGCTGCGGTTTTAAATTAAACAGTTTTCTAATTTCCTAAAACCAAGAATAATTTTTTTATTTTATTTTAACTTGGCTACAGTGGTACAGAGAGGATTTATGTCAGCTCCCACTGACATCACTGCGAACATCACAAAACTGCAGAAGCCTACACAGTCCTAACAAATTTTGCCAAAATCCTGCCAAGGGGGACACGTCATCTAAGTCTAATCATTAGCTGTTTGGCTGGAAGTAAATCCCTAGGCAAGTCCAGAGAAATACGTAGATCTTTTAAGCATTCCCTTTGTAAGAACATGATTTATGTGAATATCTCATTAATGTTCAAAGACCCACGCCTAGCCTCTTTAAAGCAAAACTCCAGTCATAAATAATCATACAAAAATGAATAGCAAATTAAAAAATGAAATGAAAGGAGAAAAAAAAAAAATGCAACAATTCCCAACCGTTTTGCTGGATATGGGTCCCCCTGGGTTACCGCTAGTAACCGCATATTTAAGCATGTTTCTCCAAGTGTGAGCACTGAGAGACAATGACCAGTCCAGTATCTTTGGGTTTTTTGTATTTATTTGGTAACTTGGAAGGGAGAAGGGATGAGTGGGATACTCCTGGAACTAAGCTAGGCTCGTTTGGCGGAGACACTTGAATACTGCTAATTGGCGCTGACTTGACACTGGCCGAATGCCTATCAATGCTGACTTGACGCTGGTTAACGCTGGCTGGATGCCTGTTAAACGCTGAAATGACTTGGGACTGCTTTCTGACTAAAAGAGTCCTCTTCAAGCTCCCCTAAGCACTCCTGCTGAGGTAGCTACTTGAATATACTGCAGCACTGCTGAACACTTCAGGGCCCGCACCGGCGCCCCCTTTCTCTCAATTATCTTCAGGGCTTAGACACAGGCACCCCCTTTCTAAGCCACCACTACTGGCTAGCTGGCTCACGGATCACTTTGACCTTATGGAGTGGTCCCCTCTCTCAGGCAGACCCATGGGCAGTTTTGAGTACTTACAACACTGTTTTCCAGGAAACTTCTGCCCAGCAGCTCCACTCGGTCCACAGCACTCTGGATCTTTTCTGTAGCCCAGCTCAGCCTCCGGCCCTCTAGGCCGACCGCCCAGGACACCCTCACTTGCTCTGACAGGAGGAGAGACAGCCGTCAGCCTCCTCCTGGGACTCTGTTTCCCGCCAAAGACACGCTGTCATGTGCTCCCCTCAGGCTTATACCCAGTCCTAGGGTGCAAACTCCGCCCACTGAGACAGATATAAGCCCTGGTGCGCTATTGGCCAGGCTTCCTCCACTGTCCAACAAGAGCCCTCATTGGATACAGTGGGGAGACTCCCCAGATTCAACAGACCACACCTGGGAACACATGACAGCTTAACTGACTGATCAGGCCCCTGATCAAGAAGACAGGGCCACATATATGCTTTTCCTAGCACCTACCTAGGAGGGTGCTACAAAAAAAAAAACTGCAATACTCACCTTCAAGGCAATAGATACAATTTTCTTTTCTGCAACCATGGGGGAATCCCTTCCACTAAGTTGTTTTCTCAATGGATCAATTTGGGTACAATCAGCCTGCCCATACAAGGTTCATCAGGGACTGGTCAAGATTCAAACCGTCTATGGCCAGCATCATTTAACTCAATTCCTCTGAACCCAAGTTGCCCAGGACTCACCCCAGCCTGTGACTGGACAGTGAAAATAAAAGCAGCACATTGATTAGCTCATTTCCTAGCTTTCTTGTGAATGAATTGGCAGTCTTTATTATGCTGCAGTTCTAAAACAGTTTTCTAATTTCCTAAAAATGTTTATACAAATTGATGAGCTTCTTGTACTGCTTCTTCCTCTTCCACTCTGAGATCTGCTGTACAGGGATCACAAGAGGCTCATACCAAGTTAAAGAACTTTAGATCCTTGATATGTTTGCCCCAACCCCACCTCTCTTGTGCCATCATGTTTGATTACCTCGAGGGTGCACCGATGTGCCAAAGGCCTCTGCCAGGTATTCTGGACCAGGCAGAGACCAGCAGCATATATGAATGCGTGCACGCACACAGATTTCCTGCTCATGTGCACATAACTCTGGGTATTTGGGACCTCGATACCTGCAGCTTCTGTGCACATGCACAGGAACCCCCCGCACATGTGCACAAGCTTCTGCTGGATCCCAGAAAAAACTGCAGCACAACTACGCACAAGTTGAATCACACGTGTGCACCCATCAGCAACACTGCCTTCTGGGATATCCTTGGCACTGAGAACCACTACATCATTCTCGCCTAGGCATGCTTTAGTGCTGCAGCAACAAAAAGGTCAGAAACCTTTTAAAAAAAAAAAGGAACTATTATTCAAATGTGGGAGAGGAAAAACTTGTTTTTACTGGGTGACGGTCTACTTTACATTCAAGTACGTAGAATACTTGCATTGCTTACATGCCAATACACCCGAAGAAATACTGTGTGGTGCATTGCAGTGCAGGTGCATTATGGAGGTGTGTTGGATGCCATTTAAAATGAATGGGAAAACAAACACCAACATGCCAGACACAGCAGTAGGTGTTTTTGGAATTCCTTTCCTATATCATAAAATGGGGTTCCAAAACCACCAGATTGGGGAATGATGAAATGCAATTGGGGGTGGGAAGTGTTGGGGAGGACCGGACTGTTAATTTGCACCAATAAGTGACTTACAAACTAAATTACCTAGCAGTTAGGCTATGCTTCCTGCAGGCATCTCAAGGCTTAAAGTATATCAAGACCAAGAAGCTTTTTCTTTAATTTTGGATAAAAAGGGGAATAAAAACCCTGTCATATTTGTGTGGTCTAAGATTTCCCCTGCCCTGTAGACATAACAGGAAGTGGGAGGAAAATGATTCAAAGTAAGGTGAATTTAATCTTTGATAGGTGTACCCCATAGGAGGAGTTTACTTCACTTCCTGCTTCAGTCACAGCTGTACAATGTTGGATTTCCCCTCACTTTCTGCCCCAGGTACAATCTCCCCAGCAAGGCCAGAGACAATAAAAACCTGACAGTGGTTCCACATCTTCCCCATTCCATCCACAACTTATAGGGGTATTAAATTCAAAAGTAAATCATTATATTGCAGCTCCTCACTAATTCTTAGATGTGAGAACTGCATTCGTTTTCTTTTTAGGCTCTCTTTTCACCTGGTATTCCAGCCAGTAAGTTGTTTTTCAACAGAACAAGCTCTCCTGCAGATGCAGCAATTAGGAGTGTCGAGACAAACCATTTACCACTGAAAGGGGTGCTTACAATAAACGGCTTTTAATTATTCATGTAAAACCTTTATCCCAAAAGAAAAAAAAAATGTTGCCGTTACGGTTTGTGTAACTGCAGTGTGAGCTGGAGTTTGACTTCAATTTGTTAGTGTACCTAAATCTGCTAGTACATCTAACACTCCCCTTCACCCAGACCAACAGCGCTGCTGTTTGTTGTGACCCTGTGCTTCGTCATCCAGAGTGGGGGCGGCACTCTAATACAGGAGGTGCGTTACTAGCCAGTTCACCAGGTGAAAACAGAGGTAAAAAAGAAAATCAATGCAGCCACCACATCTAAGGATTGGTAAATGGCAATATATTACATTTTTGGTTTTGGATTCTGTGGTCTGTGCATTGCTATGCATAGTGTACATACACATTAATCCCTGTCCTCAGATTACACTCCAAGGGTGCGATCTCACATACAAACACAGGTCAATTAACCCTTGTTAGGAGCCAATTAACATACCTGCATGTCTTTGGCGTGTTGGATAAAAACAAACTATGAAAACATACATAAATGTACAGGAAAAGCATGCTGAAAATCCATGAAGATAGTGTCCTAACTGGGATTGGACTGTAAACACCAGTGCTGCAGCCAGAAATGCTAACCACTAAGTCACTGTGCCGTCCAAGGCCTTGCAGCTCTCTCCAGATTGGGGAATCCTTGTAGATACTATAAGCCAGATAGAAAGCGCATGGGCAATATATAATACGGGAATACGCAACACGGGGAATATGTAATTACAGGGAATACGGGCACAGTGGTGTAGTGGTTAGCACTTTCACCTAGCAGCAAGAGGGTCGCTGGTTCGAATCCCAACCATGACACTACCTGCCTGGAGTTTGCATGTTCTCCCTGTGCCTGCGTGGGTTTCCTCCGGGTACTCCGGTTTGCTCCCACGCTCCAAAGACATGCTGGTAGGTTAATTGGATCCTGCATATAAAAAAAAAAAAAATTGGTCCTACTATGTATGTATGAATGTGAGTTAGGGACCTTAGGTTGTAAGCTCCTTGAGGGTAGGGACTGATGTGAATGTGCAATGTATATGTAAATCGCTGCGTAAATTGACAGCTCTATATAAGCACCTGAAATAAATAAAAATAATAAAAATATATAACTATGGGTTGTGAAGGATTCAACAGCTGGACACTCTCGGTATCCATTGTATACAACTGGTCTCGTCTTTTATATTATAGGCATGTTTGTCAAGCACTTTTGTGAGTAGAATACAATTTATAAGAAATTTTTTATTTAAGATTTCAGACCATGCTGAAGCAATTTCTATATGTTTTAGAGAGGTGTAGTTATGAATGCAGATATTTTTGTCCAATAAAGAATACTAGCTCGTTTTAGAACCTTCATCAAAATGATGAAATATGAATTAAATGTGTCCAACATAGCAGGCCCTTTACATTGACCCTGAAATCAAAGGGCACTATGTACAGAAACAAAGCTGAGGCTATCATAAGATCTCAATCAAAATATAAGCCAGCAATAATGTATTCCTGTTATATGCAATGGTCTATTGCACAAACCAAACTGCAGCAAAAGCTTTGGAAATTGAATACATCTGCAAATTCATGGGACTTCTTCCATCAAGCCAATTATACCAGAAATAGAAACCCAGACAAACAAAAGCATGATCTCCACTAAGCTGTAACAGCACCTGCAATTCAATTGAAACACAATTCTGCAACTACAGCAATGTACATCTCAAAATGGACAGCATTAAAGAGATGAACCTCCGCACAAACAGTATTTATTACTTAGCTTATTCCCATATGGATATACAGGATCGTGACCTATGCATTGCGTAGAACGGGAAATGTTCAAATACTGCTTGTTGACATGGGGGAACTGTACACCACGGTGAACTCTGGGTCTATGCCAACATTCTTCAGAAATGAATGATGACTGTGTCTATAATTTATATAAAGCAATAACTATATACAAAGGCATGTCGTTGAGGGAAATAAAGGTCTACAAACTAAAAATAAAATAAAAAATGAATACTTTCTAACTATACTGCCTTGGGCCAAATACACTTGGGCATACATTGTAATGTAAGGATGTATTTCTTTGCCTGAGATACACAGCTGCTGTGTTCTGAATAGTACTGAGTACTCCTAGTACTGAAAATATGTGCATGACTGTATGTAGGTTTATGCCACTACTTGAGTAAACCCGTGCAGGCGTAACAATGTACCATCTTGGACAGAGACTATGCCCATCCAGGGTTGTAAATCCATATACATGGGCAGGTTTACCCAAGAACCCAGGGACAGCCATTCATTACTCTGGGCGGCTGTTTGCAGCAGCTGTGAATTTTGGGTGCAGAAATGCTCCCACAATCTACGTTCTTAAAATCTCAACTTTTTCAAAAGACAGCTATTGCATGACTGGACAAAGTTAAAAGGATTAAAAGGCACCCTGGGGATCCCTTAGTAATTCTTCAAAGTTAATAGGGTAGAATTTACCATATTAGGGGAAGTATGAACTCCTTAGAAGGATCCCAGGATTTTACCAGAACTCTAATCCAAATTTAAAATGTTACTTGCATTGCAAACTGCCGGTGATATCGGAGATTGTTAAGAAAGTACAAAACAATTCTCTGATGAAACCGTTTTATTTTTATAGTCTGACTTCCATCCACCAAACATTAGAACAGAAGACTGTGGAAGGAGATAGCTCTGATATTAAAAGGAAGAAGTCCCTAAATACATTTAAGGATTTTCATTTTTTAGGGGGAAAAAAATAGATTTTTGTCTTACTGTAAAATCCTTTTCTCTGATGTTCATTGACGGACACAGCTCCATATCTTCTTGACACTTGAGTTTATGCTGCCCCCTACAGGAGTAGGACACTAGGCAGAAAAAAGTTTGACTACGCCTATAGGGCAGTCCCAGAGGGTATACTCCCACTTCCTGCTATAGATCTTCAGTTTTGTAACAAGCAGTGTCAGAAGAACATATAACCCAACTCAATGGAGGGGTGGGTGCTGTGTCCGTCAATGAACATCAGAGAAAAGGATTTTACAGTAAGACAAAAATCCAGTTTTCTCTTTCATTCATTGACGGACACAGCTCCATATCTTCTTGACCCTTGGGACATCCCGAAGCAGTGTCAACATGAGGGGTGGGAAGAACACAGCTATAAACATAATCCCCAAAGGCTAAACATAGCCAACCAGGTAAAACAGGAGCTCAAACAGGAAACAACTAGAGCTCACCTGACTAAAAACTACACCCTCAAAGAAGACTAATCCTCTCCAACCGCGGCCCGCAAAACCTTGCGGCCAAAGGCAGCATCCGCAGATGCCAACACATCCACCATATAAAATTTAGTGAAAGTGTGCACGGACGACCAGGTGGCCAACACTGCAACCTGCACCACTGACGCCTGATGACTGAAGGTCCAAGAGGCACTAAGTGCCCTCGTAGAATGCGTCTTAACAGGGAATGGAGGAACCTGACTCTTAATGGAATAGACCTGCAACCCCACCTGCCTGATCCATCTTGAAATGGTTGCAGCAGATGTGGCCAGCCTCTTACAGGGTTCAACTGTAAGGACAGACAGGGAAACCGATTTTCGAAAGGACTCGGTCACCGCCAAGTACACCCCGATTGCCCGAACCACATCCAAAGAATGTTAGGCAATTTCGTTAGGGTGCTTAGGCTTAGGACACAAGGTAGGCAACACAATGTCTTCACTTAAAAGGAAACCAGAGACAACCTTAGGAAGGAACGACTGGCAGGGACGAAGCACAGCTAGCTCCGTGAACCACCAAGTAAGGTGAACGACAAGACAAAGCTGCCAGCTCCGACACCCTACGTGCAGAAGAAAAAAAAGCCACCAAGACGGCTACCTTCTGGAACACTGTAAACAGAGGAATCTCGTGAATATTTACCAACGGCGGTTACTGAAGAACCAATAGCTCCAAGTTGAGATCCCACAAGGGCAATGGAGACCACAATGGGGGAGCCAAGTGGCAACCCCCCTGAACAAAGGTGCGAACCAAAGAATGCGTAGCCAAAAGACGTTGAAAGAAAACCGCCAAGGCCAAACCTGGCCCTTAATGGTACCCAAGGCCAGACGCTGCTCAACACCTTTATTAGAGGAAAGCCAAACTCAGTCACCGAAAAGCAGCGAAGGTGAACCCCAAGAGATTCACACCCGCAAAGTACGCTCCTCCAACAGGATGGTAAATGGTCCTAAAAGTAGATTTACTAGCTTGCAGCAGCGTGGGAATCACGTATTCAGACAGCCCTCTATCCTTCAGCACCAGGCTTCCGACAGCCAAGGCATTAAGACAGCGACTGTAAGGCAAGATGGAAAATTGGCGCATGGGCCAACATATCTCCTCTAAGAGGAAGTCTCCAAGGAGAATTGGCGGCCAACCGTATCAGATTGCGCACCAAGGCCAGTCTGGAGCCACTAGGATGTCCATATCCTTTCTTCCTCAAACCTATGAAGGAATCTGGGCAGAAGTTCTAGAAGAGAAAAAAGACATAGATGAGGATACTGGCCCCAAAGGGGCCACCAGTGCGTCTTATGTCAGCCAGAGGATCCCGAGACCGTGCCACAAACCTAGGCACCTTCCTGTTTAGACGAGAGACCAACAGAACCACCTCGGGAGTTCCCTACCGGAGACACAACTGATGAAACACCTCCGGAGGAAACCTCCAGTATATCGATCCAGACCAGACCCCCTGAGCAAAATCAGTGCCAAAAAACGCCACCCCACTCGGACAGGCTGGAATCCGTGGTGACCACCGTCCAGTACAGGGGAAGGAAGATTTTCCCTGTTGAAGCACCGGAGAGCGAAGGCACTGAATCAAAGACCCTCTCGTATCCCGGCTCAACAGGATCAGATTTATGAAGAGACTGTGGATTCTTGCCCCACATGGCAAGAATATCTCTTTGCAGAGGTTTTGTGAGGAGCTGTGCAATCGGAACCGCCTCGAATATAGACCCCATCAGACCCAGCACCCGCATGCCAGTCCTGAAAGACGACCGACTGCTTGACCACAGGAGCCAAATTCATCCTGCAGATCTTGGAGCTTTCCCCATGCGAGGAATACCCTTGGCTGAGGCCAAGTCCAGAGCAGACCCAGATAGTCCAACGAAGTGGATGGAACCAGAGCCAATACCTGGAAAATTAATTTCCAACCAAACTCCTGCAGCTCCTCACCCACGGCAAGCGGAGGAGGCGCGGATGACCAACATACAGTATCTCACAAAAGTGAGTACACCCCTCACATTTTTGTAAATATTTTATATCTTATGTGACAACACTGAAGAAATTACACTTTGCTGCAATGTAAAGTAGTGAGTGCACAGCTTGTATAACAGTGTACATTTGCTGTCCCCTCAAAATAACTCAAAACACAGCCATTAAGGTTTAAACCGCTGGCAACAAAAGTGAGTACATCCCCCAAGTGACAATGTTGAAATTGGACCCAATTAGGCATTTTTCTTCCCCAGTGTCATGAGACTTGTTAGTGTTACAAAGTCTTAGGTGTTAATGGGGAGCAGGTTGTGTTAAATTTGGAGTTAGAACTCTCACTCTCATACTGGTCACTGAAAGTTCAACATGGCACCTCATGGCAAAGAACTCTCTGAGGATCTGAAAAAAAGAATTGTTGCTCAACATAAAGATGGCCTAGGCGATCAGAAGATTGCCAAGACCCTGAAACTGAGCTGCAGCACGTTGGCCAAGATCATACAGTGGTTTAACAGGACAGGTTCCACTCAGGACAGGCCTCGCCATGGTCGACCAAAAAAGCTGAGAGTCATATCCAAAGGTTGTCTTTGGGAAAAAGACATACAAGTGCTGTCAGCATTGCTGCAGAGGTTGAAGGGTAGGGGGTCAGCCTGTCAGTGCTCAGATCATATGCCGCACACCGCATCAAATTGGTCTGCGTGGCTGTCGTCTCAGAAGGAAGCCTCTTCAAAAGATGATGCACAAGAAAGCCTGCAATTTGCTGAAGACAAGTAGACTAAGGACATGGATTACTGGAGCCATGTCCTGTGGTCTGATGAGACCAAGATAAACTTATTTGGTTCAGATGGTGTCAAGCCTGTGTGGCGGCAACCAGGTGAGGAGTACAAAGACAAGTGCGTCTTGCCTACAGTCAAGCATTGTGGTGGGAGCGTCATGGCCTGGGGCTGCATGAGTGCTGCTGGCACTGGGGAGCTACAGTTCATTGAGGGATCCATGAATGCCAACATGTACTGTGACATACTGAAGCAGAGCATGATCCCCTCCCTTTTGAGACTGGGCCGCAGGGCAGTATTCCAACATAACGACCCCAAACACACCTCTAAGATGACCACTGCCTTGCTAAAGAAGCTGAGGGTAAAGTTGGTGAATAAAACCCCCAAAAAAGTTCCAATTCTGAGACCGGAACAAATCACCCCTAGTAGTAGCAAGTCTTGCATTGCTCCGAAGAGACCTTACAGGCGGTCTGGGGATAAACGCAGGTAGGAAGGAAAGAACGTTTCTAGAGGATAAGACCGAAACTCGATCTTGTGGCCGGACAGAAGCAGCTCATGGACCCACCTGTCTTGAATCAGGGAGGTCCACGGGTCCAGAAGGACCCGCTCTTAGCTTACCAGGCCAGAAGGCGGATGCCCGTCCGTCAGCAGCTCTGTCCGCTTGAGCAGTTCGGATAGCTTGGTCAGCAGCTCGGTTCGTCAGCCGCAAGTAGGCCGCAAAGTCGCGGCCTAAATTTTTGGCACGATCCGACAGCTTAAGGCGCGTACCCGCGGATGATAAAACATCCGCTCAAACTCCCCGTTTTGCAACCAGGTCAGCAGCAACAACATCCAACCCCCCCTTCTGGAGCATGTGGCAAAGCCAGTTCCTACCTCATCCAGTGGGGCTAGGTTGCGGCCAACCTAATGCGGAGCTGAGGTCGGGTCGTGCTCGCTGTTGATAATAGTTCTCAAAAGGGACACAATTGAATGTAGTTCTCGCAGGAACAGAAAATAATAAAAGAAGCAAAAATATTACATTTAAAAAAGGAAAGAATGCTAGGACCAGAGAGATCCCAGCAAGGAACTAGGTCCTGACTAGGCAGAAAAAAAACTGAAGACCTATAGCAGGAAGTGGGAGTATATCCCCTGGGACTGTCCTATAGGTGTGGTCAAACTTTTTTTCCGCCTAGTGTCTTACTCCTGTAGGGGGCAGCATAAACCAAAGGGTCAAGAAGATATGGAGCTGTGTCCGTCAATGAACGAAAGAGAAAAAAGTAATTGTTATTAGCAATTAAGCATAGTCTAGAAGAACACTCTACAGTAAACAAGATACAATGGGTTTCACCAAAAAGAATTGAGGGGACTGAAAAAAATTCAGACTACAGATGATACAAGTAGGATCTTTTGGGCTCACTGTAAAATCCTTTTCTATGCATTCATTGGAGGGGCTCTGCTTCATCAACTACTGAGGATAGTGCCACACGCAGGAGAACAACACTAAGTATTATTAAAGAACAACATACAGTCTGGGGGCGGCCCCTGCCGGTATTCAATCACTCCAACCTGTGGAGCAAGCTGAGTTACCATCATAGCATCTCAGAGTTAGAACATAGAATATTTCTCCTGAAATCTCAGTTTCTTTGGTTTTACTTCAAGCAAATCACTGGCTGGATGACAGGCCAGATTGATAATAAAGATCCTGGCAGTCTCCTAAGCTTAAGGCATCAAGCGCATGCATTCTTATGTTTTGTGAGGGTTTGGCCGTGACAGCCATGGCTAGAGAAGCCTGTTAAGTTTCACTACTGGAGAAGCATATGTCCGGTCAGCCTTGGGCTGTCCTGTCACAACGTCCCCCTACTGTGCCTCGGCTGTGATGGGTGGCATCCTGCTCCTTCTCCCACCATACTCTCATGATACTGGCCTGGGTAGCAGACAAACAAAAGGAAGTGAGTGGAAATCTTTCTAAACTATTGGGATGCCCCCTCTAAGGCATTTGCCAATGAGTGTCACCATTGTTCGATTTACCGTCACCTTCTGTTTCTGTGAAAAATGTTGGATTCCCCATAACTCCTTTTGACTATGGTCACAGGAATAATAGAGAAAGTGAATGTTCGCAGCAGGGACACACTTTAAAAAAAATAAAAAACAAATAGGGTTTTGAATCCTTCCACACTTCAGAACTAAAAACAAAGTTTGGGCTACATATATACTTTAAGCCTTTAAATTGCCAGAGTCGTACAGACAAAACATTCAAGTCTTCTGCACACATTACCCCATCTCTGCACACTCACCCTTGAAAGTCTGAAGAGCGATGGCGTGGAGATTTCAAGCAATCGCGCACAGCGCGTAACATTTTAATTGATCATTACTCACGCTCCATTGTAATTTAAGAGAGAAGAATGCCTAAATAATGTAAAAACAGATAAAGACCGAGGTAATGTAGGCTATGAACTGCAGACATGAAACAAAATGCTGGAAGGCGGTTTCTTTGAAGGCTCATAATCCTTGAGAGACCTGGTCCCAGGGCTGGGTACAAACCACAGCAAAAATGTTGCAGACTAATGGCAGGAGATCAAAGGTTTAACGAATCCCGGGATCCCAGAAATGTCCAACATCAGAAGGTCAGAAAGATGCTATTGTCAATATTTATCGGAAGGTAATGAAACTGGCAACATAGAAGTGCAGCTCAAAAGCAGTTAATGACTGCATCGCACCCAGGGGATGTGTGACAGAAGTCACAAGTGTCTAGTAAGCATGGAATCCCATAGCAATTGTCAGATTAACAGTAAGAACGGGTTTACTGCTCACCAACCCTGCAATTTTCTGTGACAACTTGAGCTTAACTTAGCAAAGAACAGCGGTACTGCGGTTTTATCCTAATAACACTGATCGAAGTTGATTGTATCATAATGAAGAGAGAGATGTGAAACGTATAAACATGTACCATACAAGGTAGGTCTGTATTTTGTTATGGGCCAGATCCAAGCATTTATTTGTCAACTCTCATTACCAGTTGCTTGAATCTAACCAACAAAATGGTTAATTGTATATCTAAGCAAAAAATAAAAACATATGAAGTACAATCTGTCCAATACATGCATAACTTTCCATGGTTATTCCCTCCATTCCGTCAGGGGTACACATATAATTGGCAGAATGCTGGTGGGCTTTAAAGTCAAGCTGTCACATATAAAAGTACAGCTAGCATCGCTGTTTTGTGCTGGGAACAAACTCCATTGTGCATCCCTAGCATAATGATCAAGCTCTCACCAACAGCTCCCTTTTACAGTTTACAGGAACCAAGGGCATGGGCTTCTGATCACGTTACTACTGTCACATACAGTCAGTGATCAGGAAGCACATGAAAATACCTCCAGCAATGTCCTTTAAGACCTGGCTCTCAAGGTAATAAGGGGCTAAAACTATACAAGATGGTGGATACCGGTTTGTCTGTCTAAAATTCAATAAACTCTTAACTTCCTGTAGTCAACTGAAAACGGTGTCTAAATGAAATCTTAAGCATTGTTGGCAGCTCTGTCTACTGAGCTTCAGAATTCGATTTCTTTCCAAGCAAAAAGATTCTGCTACCTTGACTTACAATCTGTGTAGGTTAAAAGGCTCTTAGGTGATGTATTTCTGAGGGTGTGTCTACATAGGAACGGAGTCCCCAGCAGCTGCCCTTGCAAAATAAGCAGTTTCTTGCTGCAAGAGCAAGGTAAAAAAATGATAATGCTGGGACATGCTCTAGAGGAGGGAAGGTAGGTTTGGGGTAAAGTGGTTCTAAAGGCTCAAGGTTTTTTACCTTCATGCATTCTATGCATGCCCCCTAGAGCCGACCCCCCCCCCTTGCCTGAGCCCCATCGCGATGCAGCGATGTGCACAAGAGCCTCGGCTCTCCCTCCTCATTGACTGAGACAGCAGTAGGAGCCATTGGCTCCCAGTGCTGTTAATCACAGGCAGTGAGCCAATGAGGAGAGGGGGCAGTCCCGAGTCACGGATGTGTGTACGTGAATGGACATACAGAGCAGCAGTTTGGGAGGGGGCCTGCTTGAGTGCGCCCAAAGCAAGCTGCTTGCTCTGGGGAACTCGGCAAGAGGGGGGCGGGGTGCAGGAGGATCGGCAGAGGTTTGCCTTTATCACTTTAAGTTTGAGTAATGTCTGAAAAATGTGCTTAGAGGGTTTTCAGTCTTAAACAAAAAATAAATTAAAGCCAAAAAACACTAGTTTCCGACACTTGCTTATCTAAGAATCCTGCACTGTCCTCACCTGGGCTGGATCGGCATGTTTACAAAGGGAGGCCATCCGACTCCTTGCGGCTTTGCAGCCGGCTTCCAACTGTGCATGCGTTAGAAATTTCGCTCAGATCGTCTAGGCGGTTGCAGCGGAAGAGGGAAAAGGTACCCGCTCCCCCTCAAAAAAATAAAAAATAAAAAAATTGCCGAAAGTGGGAGAGCAGGGGGGAGGAGGTGTTAAAGCAGAACTTCCCTTTTAGGATGAATTGGACGGGTCTTATCTGTAGTTTCTGGTGCAAGCATTTCAGAATGGGACTTGTAGCTTTAATTAAGCAGAAGTAGTTTTATTAGTTTCAGTCTGCATGCATTCTATTATATGGGAGAGCCAAAGGCCTATAAGAAACTCACAAAGGGGCTATAGAAGCAAATAGGCAACTTTCATCACTAATGAAGAACAATTAGGACTATTTATGAACAAAAAAAAAAAAAAACAAGAAATAATCTGAAATTTTTCCTGGAATAACCAGTCAAATTTCATTTTTTACTAACTGGGAAAGTGAAGAAAAAAGAAATGAATAGGAGTGTTACCTGTAGACAACAATGTATTTTCCTCCATTTTTGTTCTATAGGGTTTTTATCATCGTCGTCCTAAATTAAAACAGCTAGGTAATTGACTTTTTGAGGGTTTTTTTTTGTGAAATGAGCTTGTACTAGGGTATGCACTGATTACAACAATCTTTTTTTCCAGCAGCAAGCATGGGGAGTATCAAAATAGATTTCCATTTTCTCTACAAAAGACTTCATCCCTCCTTTGTTTCTGCGTAAGAAAGGAAACAAAGGACAGATGGGTGACAAAATGCTAATGTGTATCTGTGCTGAAAATCATTAGAAAAAAAAAGACAGGAAAAAAAAAAAGACTCTGCAACCCTAAACAATCAACATCCACAAGTAAACTCATCAGGAGAGAAAAACAGGCTGCTATTGCCGACTCCATTCTGAAATGCTAGCTGCTTGGTTCTTTATCGAATTCACTGGTTTCAATACTTTCTAGGACTTGACATGGAACAAGTACACCAAGAGAGTGAGTTTAAAGATAAAGACTGTACTGAATTATTCTATATCAGTGAAAAAGTATTGAAACTAAAGGGTGCCATTGTTGATGTTCTGGTTCTCGTTCCCACTGACAGCGGTCACCCAAAGCGAAGATTCTAAATACCACCAATTTCCTCATGAGTACAGCTAAAGGTGACAAATAGATATATTTTTTGACCCTACTATGCAATGTATAGATGTGATATCTTAGTTTATCTGTGTCATATTTCATCCTCTTCTATATTCAGGGTAGGGTAGAATACATATGAAATTGTTTTATAGTAGTTCGATACTGGATTTGTGATAAAGGAGATGTCTTTTTTAGAAATTATTTAATGATTATGTATTGTCATAGTATCCTTGTATTGAGATCAGAGGTTCTGATAACACAGCACTGAGAAACTGAGAAGCTCGGTTGTCATTACAGGGAGCGGGTCCCTCCCCCCCCCCCCGTCGCCTTCAGCGGCTCGCCCGGGTCTCCCGTCCCACCGGAAGACCCGGGCAACCAGCCTGCACGGCTGCCGAAGACCCAATCAAAGCCGCATTCAGCTCTGATCGGGTCTCCATGCAAAAACCCCGGAAGTGATGTCATGAGTGACATCACTTCCGGGTACTGTCTGGCGCCAGTTTCAAAAAAGTTACAGCATTCAAAAGAGCCAAACTTGGCGTTTTGAATGATTTTAAGTGCAGAGGAGGGGTTTGGGGTCTTTTAGACCCCCAGATCCCTGTACAAAAATACCTGTCAAAAAAAAAAAAAATGTTTTTTTTAAATGTAAAAAATATCGGCCCATACCGATATGCATTGGCCAAAATATCAGTATCGGCAACGAAAAACCGATATCAGTCGATCACTAATTTTATACACCATTACATTGCCTGTCTATATCATACCTAAGGAGGTATATACGAAGTCCCACGCTCTTTGCAGTTTTTGTATAGAATCTAAATACCAGTTGGTGTTCACCAAAGCTTACCACGGTGGAGATAGGCAGGAAACCCTATTGGACCCTAACTTTCCTTGCTGTAAACTGGTACCAGGTCACAGCCCCCAGGATTACCCCACCATGGGATTTTTGGAGTACAAGGGCTTTTGTGTAGAGACAGTTCACTAGGTGGTAGAAAAAAGCAGTTGGGTCCAGGCAGAGGTCATGGCAGGTTGCAGACATGACCGTAATCAGGTTCGGACAAAGGTTTTGGCAGGTGGTAGGCAAGGGGGTAGTAAGGCCTAAGCAGGGTTCCTGGTGGACATCAAGCAAGAGAGTGGACAGGTTATTCTGGGTCAGGAACAAGTAGGCAAAAGGCAGGTAAATGTTACATCACTTCAGTAATGACCAGAAACCAATATGCAGATCAGGTGTGCTGAGTTCACAAATGACTGAACTGGCTGCATACTTGTTCTAGTGATGTTGACAAGCAAACTAGCATTATCAAAAGGAAGTCAATGACTGACTCGTGCGCTAAATATGGCTCTCAGTGAATCTTTCCTTTTAATTCCAAGGAAGAATTGTATTTCTATATTATTATTTTCTGTTCAAATCCTGGAACACTAACTTAAAGACATCACCATGCACTTGTTAGAAAGGGAAATCCCTGGGGTACACTGTAACCAGGGAGATAAACCATTAAGTCACTGTGCTGAGAGCAGTTATAGTCAACAATCTGTTTTCATTACAATAATATGGCTAAGGATATGAATGAATTGTAGTCATTAACTGGTGTTCTGGCACCTTTAAGTGCCAAAAAATTTAGACCTGGCGTCAAAAAATATAGTTAACACTGGTTGACACACCAGGGGCCATCACAGGTTTTTCCCTCCGGCAGCCAAAGCATCGTTTTCAGTTTTCCCCAGGCCTTGCCATAATGGGCATCTGCGACTGAGCTCAACACACGTATATCCAGGCAGATCCTCCTATTCCCTGGCTGGATAGGCCTGGTGTAGGTAAAGAATATTAACCCTTTCAAGTCTGGGGGCTATCTATACCTTTGTGACCAAAACGCTTTTCATCGTTTTGACCTGAGAAAGTTGCTGCTTATCCTTATCAAAGTATATTTACCTACGTTCTTTGTTGGACAGATATGACCTTCTGTTGGCAGAATAGTGAAGCCGGTAGGAAATTTTATATATTATATATATATATATATATATATATATATATATATATATATATATATATATATATATATATTATATGATATACACACACACACACTATAAATCGAGAACATTTATGTTACATGTATAGTGCATTTAAAATCTGGAGAAATATAACAATTTCTTCCCTCATTCATTTTTGAGTTATTCTGACAAAAGAACCGTGTTGAAGTCCAACTAAACACTCATTTATTTCTGAAATGCAGCCAGGCTGCATATATAGAACTATACCTGGGGCTTTTTTTTTTTTTTAACTCTGGTAATTGCTACAGCATTGGTTATAAATACCCTGTACTGACCAAGCATAGGAGAGATAAGCCACTGTTTTCTCTGAGAGAGACATTGGAGAACGCAAGTACACCCCATGGAAATTATTTGCTTTTTAAGTCCTATTTGAACAGATATACATTAGATGTTCATTTAAACTACGCCTTCAGTGAAATTCAATACAAACACATGGGAAACTTGCCTCTTCAATTATTTAATCCAATTGAATGACCGAGCCACGATGACGTCACAGCAGCGGCACAGAGCTCTGAAGGAATGCAATGAGTATGCCGTCCCTTCATAACACATGACATGTGACATCACGGGCTGCAGAAACAGTGAATATCTCCTAAACAGTGCATGTTAGGAGATATTCTTTATAGCCACAGGTAAGCTTTGTCATAAGCTTAGCTTGGAGTCACAATACTACCATTTTAAAAGGTCTGCTTAACAATTGACTTCTGTTGAACAGGAACAGATACACAGAGCTGCACGATTCTGGATAAAATGAGAACAATTTTTTTGCTTAGAATAAAGATCACGATTCTCTCACTATTCTGAAGGACTTTCATATTTTAAAGATTTACAACCCCTGAACATTAGGTTATCAAACAAGATGGCAATAAAATAAGACATAATACTCTTTGCTTCATTAAAATTTAAAGAAATGCAATGAAAAATGTAAAGAAATAAAAAAATTACCATTAAGTTATATTAGGGTCTTTTTTTTTTTTTTTTTCGTTTACCGCAACTTTTTTGTTACACTTCAGCTGTCAGCAATATTTCAAACATTGAAGTGTTATTTTACAAATGAAATAAATGTATTTTGTTTACATTTTGAGCTTTTTTCAATGTGAAACGTGTAAATATATGTTAAAGGCATAAAAATTTTAATGAACAATGAAAACAAATAAAAAGTTTTAATTATTAATAGTTTATAAAATACAAATAAAAAAGCAGGAAAATTAAATGGAGAAGGAGAATAAGGAGTTAATAAGGCTGATTAGAGTAAAGGGTTAATAGGGGTTAAACAGAGGAACAATAACCCCCCCCCCCCCAAAAACTGGATCTTTGACTTACCGTAAAATCCTTTTCTCTGAAGTTCATTAACAGACACAGCTTCATATCTTATTGACCATTGGGTTATGCTGCCCCCTACAGGAGTATGACACTAGGCAGGGAAAAAAACGTCACCACAACTATGGGGCAGTCCCTGCAGGCATAACCCCACACACACTGCTACAGCCCTCAGTTTCGTTGCAAGCAGTGTTTAAAAACACACCCCCATTCCACTCATAATTAGAGGGGCGGGTGCTGCGTCTGTCAATGAACTTCAGAGAAAAGGATTTTATGGTAAGTCAAAAATCCAGTTTTCTGTATCGTTCATTGACAGAAGAAGCTTCATATCTTCTTGACCATTGGGATGTCCCAAAGCAGTATTTGCATTAAGGGGTGGGAAAAAACAACGCAAAGAACAACGTAATTTCCCAAGCCTAACATAGCCAACCAGGTAACAAGGAGCTCAACCAGGAAAAACTGGAGCTCACCTAGAAAAAACATACACCGTCAAAGAGAAAAAAGTTCTCTTTTAGACAGCAGCCTGCAAAACCTTGCGGCCAAAAAAGGCATCCGAAGATGCCAACACATCTACCTTGTAGAATTTTGTGAACGTGCGCACCGACGACCACGTTGCCGCCTTGCAAACTTGCATCACTGACGCCTGATGGCAAAAAGCCCAAGAGGCACTCCGCGCTCTAGTAGAATGCGCCTTCACTGGGAAAGGAGGAACCTGACCCTTCAGTGAATAAGCCTGAACAACCGTCTGTATGAGCCATCTGGATATGGTCACAGCAGACACAGCCAATCCTTTACGAGGTCCTTCGGTAAGGACAAAAAAAAAAAAAAAAAAGTCAGATTTCCTGAAAGATTCAGTAGCCGCCAGGTAAACTCTAATTGACCGAACCACATCCAGAGAATGCAAAGCAATTTCCTTGGGATGCTTGGGCTTAGGACAGAGTGAAGGCAGCACAATGTCTTCATTCAAATGGAAATCAGAAACCCCCTTAGGAACGACTGATTAGGTCGAAGTACCACCTTATCTCTGTGGACTACCAGATAATGGGAATGGCGGGACAACACCGCCAATTCAGACACCCTGCGGACAGAAGTGATAGTCACCAAAAAGGCAACCTTCTGCGATAACATGAGCAGGGGAATCTCCTTAATGTTCTTAAAAAAAAATTAATTAAATAGCTAAGACCCAAGTCCCAGCAGGGAACTAGGTCCTACTCCTAAACTAGGCAGAATAAAAGTGAGGGCTGTAGCAGAGTGTGTGGGTTTATGCCTGCAGGGACTGCCCCATTGGCGTGGTGAAGTTGTTTTTCCTGCCTAGTGTCCTACTCCTGTAGGGGGCAGCATAACCCAATGGTAAAGAAGATATGACGCTGCATCTGTCAATGAACGATAGAGAAAATACGTTTTTATTTTTACTCTACAAGGTTGCTTTAAACTGACTTCATTTACAGACCTGAGTTAATATCTTTGATCTGTAAATGAAAAAAAAGATACAATGTTTCTTTTTATCTCGTTTTCAGCACTGACCAATGTTGTTGATAAATATTGACTACTGCTTTTTTTTTTTTTTTGACAGCTGTGAGCAGGGAACTGCTCTGCACTTGTTACATTAATTGTGGAAATGCTGGATTAAGATCGTGGGGGGTTGAATAGAGATCACAATCTTTTAATGTTCAATCGTGCAACTTTACTACACATGTATTGAAATTTTGCTGGTTCATCTATGGCTAGCTTTATCCTTCCCCAATTTATCTAAAACAATCAATCAATAGATGCCACTGCAGAAGTCACTGTTGCCTGAAGGTGGCAGTATTTATCTCTAGGTTGAAGCCTATTTTCAGTGAAACCTCTAGGCTGCATGTGATCAAAACTTTAATCGTAATTGCATGATTGGTAACCACTCTGCTTTGATTCTATCATCAAGCAGGATTGAGCACTGTATAAAGAACAAGAAGATGGCGCACCGACCTTGTGCTTTACCCAAATAGAGTTTATTTAAATGAAATGAGAAGAAATATACCCACAAACATAAAAATGTTAAAAGCATATCGATCCACAATGGACCCAAAGTGACCAGGTAATCAGAATAGTGTCCAGCACGCCGGAGGACCTTCAAAAGGTCTGACACGTTTCAAAGGGGGATCCCCTCCTCTTCAGAGCCAGTCTGGACCACACCCACATGCAGGACCAAGTTTCCCAGCAAAACATTGCCCAAAGCATCAAACTACCTCCGCTTGGTTGCTTTCTTCTCATACTGCTTCCTGGTGCCATTAACTCCCCAGGTAAAGGACGTAGACACACCAGCCATCCACATGATGTAAAAGAAAACGTGATTCATCAGACCAGGACACTTCCTTCCATTGCTCCGTAGTCCGGTTCTGATGCTCACATACCCATTGTAGGTGCTTTTGGCAGCACACACGAGTCAGCATGGACACCCTGACTGGTCGGCGACTACACAGACCCATATACAAACAAACTGTGATGCCCATATTTTCTGCTTTCAACAAATCAACTTGCTGCCCAATATAACCCACTGACTTTCTGATGCCATCGTAACAAAATGTTATTTGCTTAAACGGATATTAAAAAAGGTACATTTCTAAAAAAAGAACATAACAAACATGTTATACTTACCTGCTCTGTGCAATGGTATTGCACAGAGAAGCCCTGATCCCCCTCTTCTCTGGTCCCCCCACCGGCGCTCCTGGCTCCTCCTCGTCTCCCTTTTCTTAATGCCCCCATAGCAAACCCAACTCTTGGTGTCCAAAGGACACACAGAATGGAGCTCAGCCCCATACTCTGCCCCCTCCTCACTGTCTGTGATTGAAAGCAGTGGGAGCCAATGCTTCCCACTGCTGTCTCTGTGCCAATGAGGCAGAGACCCAGGACAGCAGCTGCACTCAGTGCAAATGCTGGATCACGATCAGGCAAGTATTAGGGGGGCTGCAGGGGGAGCTGCATACTGAAGGGCTTTTACCTTCATGCATAGAATGCATGAAGGTAAAAAACCTTCAGTCTTTACAACCACTGTAACTTGTCCATGGTCATAACGTTATGGCTGATCGGTGTATGCCGAACTGTAGGAAAATGCATCTCCAAAGCCAAAATAAAGTAGTAGCTCTAAGTTGAGCATAACTTAGCAACAAATAGTGCTGTTCCATATAAATAATATATTACTTGCACTCACCTTTGCAATTCAACAATTTCATTATTTAAGGAGTCCAGCTCTTTGATGGCGGAAAAATCTGCAACAGGACTAGGAGCTGATGGGACCTATAGGAAAAGAGCATTGTATTATAAAAGGAAAACTATAATCTTTTAAACCATTTTCATTTTTTTTTTTATTACCAAACTGTATAAATAGGATCACTTTAATGTTATTTATCAATGTGTTAATGCTTAAATAAAACTTACTTGCATGCATAGTTTATATACTGTAGGTACATGTACTTATTACACACATACATTTTGCTTCCTAGTGGTGTCCTGCAGATATTATAATCTTGCTGCCAAGTCCACCTAACAAGGTCTTCATGACTATAATTTGCAGTCTTTAATTATGTGAAACACCCACTAAGCACATGGAAATAGGGAATCATGTGATCTTTGCCCAGGCTTTAGGATACATGAAGGAATTTGGAAGAAATATTACTGGCAAGAAACATTTTTCATATAAAAATAATTAAGTAATGCTGACACACACCCTGTTGGCTTCAGGCAAGTGTAGCTTTAATGGTTAGGCCTAATTAAACTCTGCAAAGGTCCAGTGCAGGAATACATTTGTTCTCTGGATTTAATCAGCATCATTTTTCTATGTGGATGTAAGAAAAAGATTAAAAAATAAAAAACTTGGAAAATATCTGCATTTGATATCTGATTTTATTGGCACCACATGCAGGTGAATAGTTTCTTACAGAAGCTGTTTGCTTCCACTCATTACGGAGATCTTATAAAGCACAACAGATCTAAAATACAATTTAAAATAAACATGGAGATGACATCAGGAAAAATTGGTTGCAGGAACCCAGAGGTGAAAAATTCCTGCAGCAGCCTCCAAAATCGCTCTCTTATGGGTACATGTCGGGGCTGTTTTGTGAAGCTCAGACATTTCCAAGTATTGTCAGAAACTGCTTTTAACCCCTCCCCCAACCAACCTTTTTGGCCTATCACTGATGGGCAGCGTCACCGACCAATATATATTTGATGGAGGCAAGAAGAGGCGAGCCAGCTTTTTAACTATCAGGAAGTCCTGAAGCTTTGTATGTCAGAATTGTCTGGGATTCAGAAGGGTATGGGAAGCAACTGCAGGTATGCCAAGCTCCTTAAGGGCTCTTTCACACGGTCCGCTCCGTAGGCGGATCCGTGTTGCTCAGCGGGGATCGATCCGCGATCCCCGCTGAGCCGGGCGGATGACAGCTCCGTCTCCGCTTGCAGAGCGGAGAGGGAGGTGTCTCAGCACCCGCTGCCCTCTATGGGGGATCGGATGAGAGCGGAACGCTTGTCCGCTCTCATCAGATCCGCTCCGATTACTGAACGGATGGAAAAATAGGGTTTCCATCCGTCCAGATTTCACGCACAGGATCGGATGCGGGGATGCTGGATGAGGTGTCTCCGCTGACACCCGCTGCCCCATAGAGCTGCATGGAGGATCCGATCAGATCCGCCTAAAAAACTGACAGGCGGATCTGATCGGACCGCCCGTGTGAAAGAGCCCTTAGGGGTCTGGACTTTAAACCTACTGCAGTTTTTCTCCCCATTACAGTCTCTCTTTAAAAGGACCCCTGTCATAAGGGAACTGTAGGGCCCCAAAGCTGACTGCTATATTTTATATATACACACACACACACATATATATATATATATATATATATATATATATATATATATATATATACACACATACACAGTACACACTGCTCAAAAGAATTAAAGGAACACTTTGAAACACATCAGATCTCAATGGGGAAAAATATGCTGTATATCTATACTCCTAAGGACTGGGTAATGTGTTAGGAAGGAAAGGATGGCACATCATTAAAAATAAGTTAAAAATGATCACTTACAGAGGGCGGAATAAAAAAAAAACCCAAAAATCAAAGTGAAAAAATGATGCAGTAAGCAAGTACATTTTGCTGACATTTTATTGCAGCAATTCAAAATGGTACTCTGAGCTCCTGAAAAGACTCAGGTGCAACCTTGGCAGCGTTGGATAGACCAAAACATAATGTCCCAGAGATGTTCCAATGGATTTAGGTAAGGCAAGTGTGGGGGCCATTCAATGGTATCAATTCCTTCATTCCCCAGGACTTGGCTGGATTTTCTCTTCACATGAGGCCTTGGCATTTTTGTGCACCAGGAGGAACCCAGAACCCACTGCACCAGTGTAGGATCTGACAATGGGGCCAAGTATTTCTTCCCGATACCTAATGGCAGTCAGGGTGCCATTGTCAAGCCTGTAGAGGTATGCGTGTCCCTCCATGGAAATGCCTCCTCAGACCATCACTGACTCACCACCAACCAGTCATGCTGTACAATGTTACAGGCAGCATAACGTTCTCTACAGCTTCTCTAGACCCTTTCACGCCTGTCACATGTGCTCAGGGTGAACCTGCTCTCATCTGTGAAAAGCACAGGACGCCAGTGGCGGACCTTCCAATTCTGGTGTTCAATGGCAAATGCAAATCAAGTTCCATGATGCCGGGCCTGTTCCTTCTTGCACAAAGGAGCAGATAATTCTGCTGTTGGGTTAAGGACCTTCTACGGCCCTGTCCAGCTCTCCTAAAGTAATGGTCTGTCTTCTGGAATCTCCTCAATGCTCTTGAGACTGTGCTAGGAGACACAGAAAACCTTCTGGCAATGGCACGTATTGATGTACCATCCTGGAGGAGTTGGACTGCCTGTATAACTGCTATAGGGTCAAGGTATGGCCTCACGCTACCACCAGTAGTGACACTGACCCTAGCCAAATGCAAAACTAGTGAAAAACAGTCAGAAAATATGAGTAGGGAAAAAAATGTATTGGGTTCCACCTGTAAAACCATTCCTGTTTTGGAGGTCATCTCATTGTTAAATTCATTATCACCAAAGCTGCTGAAACTGATTAACAATCCCCCCTTGCTACTTAACTGACCTGATAAATATTCTAGGAGTTCACTTGACTTGAGGCTATCCTCTGATTAAAAAGTGTTCCTTAATTTTTTTAGCAGTGTATACATAAAGCAAACTACATGCCTGCCTTTGTCTGGCTTCAGTATTTTCTGAGTAGCTGACCTGGAATAATCCTGCAGTCAGTGAATGGAGGTGAGCAAGCTGGCATAAAAGATAAATTGCTTTTTCAGAGAGGGAGAACATCAACGGCAACCTATATCTCTTTCACAATCAGTTGCTTTTAAGGCGGTAATAAAATACTGCACATCGTATAATATCAATATATGGTGAACCAACAATTGTATAGGAACCTGGCACTGCTACAGACTATGTGGGTTGGAATTGTTCATCAGTTCTTCCATTATTTCTCTCCTGAGATAACCCAGCTCCCCTCATTACTGCCAATTTATAATACAGAACAGTGTGGGTATATCTTGGGTGAGTATAGGATCTTTCAGGGGGGTCCTAAAGCTGAACTCCAGGAATTATATTTACTGCATATTTACATTGGGCCAGCTTGGCTCGATGCAAGTATGCATATCTGATATTCAGAGAGCTTCTGTGCAAGTGGCTTTCCCTCTATATACTGACCACGGGGGTTTTTTTTTTTTTTTATGAATACAAGATGTTCTTTGGTTGGTTTATGTGGAGAAGAGAGATGGTGATGCCACATTCTTTACCTGTTCCAATCAAAGAAGGCCTTGCATTCAATGGAAAAAAAAAAAAAAAAGCCGTTCTCTAAATGGCAGAAGGGGAAACCTTTCATACAGCATCCAAAAGATCGCGGCTCTCACTGTATGTAGCTTGGGCTAATACAGTGATTTACAGCATTCCCAGCAGCCCAGATAATACTAATATAGAGCCAAGACATGTAAGTATGCAAAAAACATAACTCTTGGAGTTTAAGGGTTACCACACAATTTACAAACTGGCCATGCAATTTTTGTATATTCAACTTTAACTATGTAATATGAGGACCCATTTATTCAATCCAATCAATTTGTATACAATAAACCAATAGTTGTAGGTAGATCTGAAGAAGATTGTACAACCCGAATGCCATACGTATGGTGACCCTTAAGCCTGGTACAAACTTTTTTTTTTTTCCGTTCAACCAAATGGGCTAAACAAAAAAAAAATAAAGAACGGAGAGGCTCGGGAGCAGCCACTGTATCAACTATCAGATGTTAGTACAGCAATCTCCACTGCTTAGCAATTGTGGCTGAGAGCACTGGTCGGATGCCAATCAGAAGACCTTTTTCGGTCATGCCCCTTTAACAGAGGTCGGACATTAGCCGGCTTCTGTCAGTCCGGCTGCCGTACACACAGGCCGAATGTCAGCAGGTTCAATAGAAATGCCGCCCAACAGGGGCAGACTGAGCGGTCGGGCACTTCGGACGTGGTCCGAGAGCCCGGCCGGGAAGGAGGGCCCGGTCGAGAAAGCGACCCGCCGCCCACTACAGCATTAATTCACCCGATGTTGTCTCAGAGACAACATCGGGCTATCGGGGCCCGGCGTTATGGAAGTGGGAGGAGGGGAGGGGCCCTGCGGCCGACGCAGTGGAAGTGAGAGGAGGGGAGGGGCCCGGAATCAGGTGTACACCGGCGCTTTGGAAGTGGGAGGAGCCCTGTGGCCAGCGCTGTGGACGTGAGAGGAGGGGAGGGGCCCGGCATCAGGTGTACACCGGCACTTTGGAAGTGGGAGGAGCCCTGCGGCCGGAGCTGTGGTCGTGAGAGGAGGGGAGGGGCCCGGCATCAGGTGTACACTGTCGCTTTGGAAGTGGGAGGAGCCCTGCGGCCGGCGCTGTGGAAGTGAGAGGAGGAGAGGGGCTCGGCATCAGGTGTACACCGGCGCTGCTTCCATGGGAGGAGGGGCCCAGCTGGGGTTCCCATGGTGTCCTCAGTGAGCTGGGGCGCGTCTGCATCGATCTCACGATGTCCACACCACAAGTAGGTAATTTCTCTAAGTAGCAAGCCCCCAACTAAATGCCAGATCCACTGACACCCTCACCAATATGTGATCCCCCCCAAATTCACCATGGTACAGCAGTGGTGAATTTGGGGGAGATCACATATTGGGGGGGGGGGTTCAGTGGTGAATTGAGTGGGGGGCATGACACAGCGGTGAATTTGGGGGCAATCACATATTGGTGGGGGTGTCAGTGGTGAATTGAGTGGTGGGGTATGACACAGCTGTGAATTTGGGGGCAATCACATATTGGTGGGGGTGTCAGTGGTGAATTGTGTGGTGTGGGGGGGGGGGGTATGACACAGCGGTGAATTTGGGGGGGAGATCACATATTGGTGGGGATGTCAGTGGTTGTGGGGGGGGGGGTATGACACAGCGGTGAATTTGGGGGGAGATCCCATATTGGTGGGGATGTCAGTGGTTGTGTGGGGGGGGGGGGGGGGTTTGACACACCACTGACACCCCCACCAATATGTGATCTCCCCCTAAATTCACCACTGTGTCATACCCCCCCACACAATTCACCACTGACACCCCCACCAATATGTGATCTCCCCCCAAATTCACAACCGCTCTCATTCCCCACCACACAATTCACCACTGACACTCGGGGCTGATGATTCAGCACTGTCCCCCTCCCCCACACCAATATATGATCTCCCCCCAAATTCAGCACCACACTGTGATCCCCCAGACCTGATCATTCACTACTACCCCCACCCCCAATATGTGATTCCCTTCAGATCTAATCATTCACTACTACCTATTCCCCCCCCCTTTCCCTGCCAATTCTCTGTCACCCCATTCCCAACCTCCACTGATACTACCTGACTTTATATTGGTGTATCCATAACATCCTATTCCATCAGTCCCTTTAAATGCAACACCATCTGTCCTACTGCAAATACCACTTATAGGTGTCTGCACAAACCTGCATATGTGACCGACCCCCCCCCAGACCTGGTAATTCTCCACTGCCTAAACCCCCCCCCCACTGCTACAATGTGATTCTCCCCCTGACCTAACAATTCACTATTGCACCTCACCCCCATTGCCACTATTTAACCACTTTACCACCGGAGGATTTTGCGGTCTTACGTCCAAGCCACTTTTTGCGATTCGGCGCTGTGCAACTTTAACTGACAATTGCGCGGTCGTGCGACACCATACCCAAACAAAATTTACGTCCTTTGTTTCCCACAAATAGAGCTTTCTTTTGGTGGTATTTGATCACCTGTGCGATTTTTACTTTTTGCGCTATAAACAAAAAAAGAGCGTTTATTTTGAAAAAATAACAATATTTTTAACATTTTTTTTTTATATGAAATTCCTCCCAAAAAATATGTAAAAATCAATTTTTTTTTAAATTTTTGGCCAATTTGTTTTCTGCTACATATGTTTGGTAGAAAAAAAAATCACAATAAGCATATTTTGATTGGTTTGCGCAAAAGTTATTGCGTTTACTAACTAAGGGAAAGATTTCTGTCATTTTTGGTGGTTTTTTTTTTTAACGAGTAATGGCGGCGATCTGCGATTTTTTTTGCGGGACTGCGACATTGCGGCGGACAGATCGGATCCTTGACTGACATTTTTGACACTTTTGGGGGTACCAGTGACATTACTGCAGTAATCAGTGCTATATATATGCACTGTTACTGTAAAAATGACACTGGCAGGGAAGGGGTTCATTTTATTGGAGAGGGAGGGGTTAATGTATGCCTGGTGCTTACTAACGTGTGGGGGGGGGGGGGGGTGATTGAGTGAGCCAGGGACAGATCGGATGTCCAGCTATGCTGAACACTCCGATCTGTCACTCCCTGTCACTTAGGAGATCCGCCCGCTCTGTTTACACAGGCGGGCGGATCTCCAAACTAGATTCCCCAACGATCGGGGAAGAGCGGCGGCGATCGCCACCGCTCCTCCCCTGGCCCGACTCCCGCTGTGAATGAAAACAGCGGGAGCGCGCCTCCGGCGGCGCGCGAGCGCCGCCTACAGGGGGAGGAGTCCAGCAATGTAGGTCTACGTCGCTGGACGATAACGAGCCACTGTGCCGCAGTAGCAGCACAGTGGCCAGAGCTAAAGTGGTTAATTCCCCCCTCATCCCTTTAACCACTTAAGCCCCGGAAGATTTTGCCCCCTTTCTGACCAGGCCCTATTTGCAATTCGGCACTGCGTTACTTTTACGGACAATTGCGCAGTCATGTGACACTGTACCAAAACAAAATGTACGTCCTTTTTTTTCCCCCACAAACAGAGCTTTCTTTTGGTGGTATTTGATCACCTCTGCGATTTAAATTTTTTGAGCTATAAACAAAAAAGCGACAATTCTGAAAAAAAAAAAAAATATATATATTTTTCACATTCTGCTATATGACATTCTATAAAAATTTTTTTTAAAAAAATCTAAATTTTTTTAACATTTTAGGCCAATTTGTTTTCTGCTACATATTTTTGGTATAAGAAAAAAAAAAAAAAAAGAAATCGCAATAAGCGTATTTTGATTGGTTTGAGCAAAAGTTATCCCGTCTACTAACTACGGGAAAGATTTATGTAATTTTTTTTTTTTTTTTTATTTTTTACTAGTAATGGCGGCGATCTGCGATTTTTTTTTTTTTTTTTTTTGCGGGATTGCGACGAACAGATCGGACCCCTAACTGACATTTTTGACACTTTTGGGGGGACCAGTGATATTACTATAGTAATCAGTGCTAAAAATATGCACTGTTACTGTAATAATGCCATTGGCAGGGAAGGAGTTATTACTGTTGGTGATCAAGGGGTTAAATGTAAGCCTAGGGGAGTGATTCTAACTGGGGGGGGTTGGGCTTGTGAAATGATCACAGAGACATACGATCCTATATAGAAGGATCACATGGTCTCTGTGATCATTCCAGGGAGAAGAACGGTCAGTTGTGTTTGCAACATCCGACCGCCCTTTTCTCTCAGCGGGGAGAGATTGCAGGTGTCAGGCGGCAATCGGAGCCGCCTGACACACGTGCTGGCTTCTCCGCTGACGAGCGGGGACGGGAGTGCGCTGGCAGCGGCACGTGCTCGCCCCCTAGACTCCCCAGAGCGACCACCGCACATGTACGGCAATTTGCCTGGGAGCGGCTACCTGCCACAGTACATCTGCGGCGGGCAGTCGGCAAGTGGTTAAACCAGGACACATATTAATTACATAGGTTCTGTGGCTGATTACGGTTGTAATTCAACTCATTTGGTGCCTTATGTGACATTATATCAGCCTCAGAACCTGTGTAATTCATGTGTGTCCTGGATTAAAGGGATGAGGTGGCAACCTTAGTCCAGCTAGACCTGGCAATTTACCATTGTAATGATCCGGTTTTATCTATTTATGATTTTGTAATGCACTGGTCTTGGTTTGTCTGTTTATTATTGGTAATGTACTTGTCTTGGTTTGTGATTTATTTTGGACAGTTTGGTTTTGGCATTCGTTATTTATATTGCACTTGTTTATAAATGATTGCAATTTTGTTCCTTGTGTCTAAAGATTGTGTAGAGTGCGGCTGGAGGCGGGACAAGGGTGTGGCTGGAGGTGGGAAATGGATGGGGCCTGGGAAGGGGCCCTTGATTTATTTTGCCCGGGGGCCCTGAGGGTTCTCAGTCCGCCCCTGCAATATTCAGCCTATGTGTACAGCCCTTAAAGTTTAATTTCAACTGATCTGATTCCCTTGTTTATGGGTAGCTTTAAAATGGTCTCAAGCACTCCCCACCCAAAAAATTATATCTTCTGTAGCAAAATCATCAACTAAGCAAAACCTATTATTAGTAATACCCTACAGTTCACATCCCTCAATGAAGCTTTCATAAATGACAATTGATAGCCAAATGTGAGATTAATCAATTTACATCACTTCCCTGTACAATCTTTAGAGAAGTAACTGGATGGAGACTGTGATATCAGAAGTGACAGAGCACCCCCTGGTGGTGATAGCTCAGTACATTCCAACCAGCAGGGTAGCAGTGTTACATTTATTACTCATTTTACATTTTTTTTTCCTGTGAAAAATATCAGATGCAGGGTTTTTTTTTCGGCTTATATAACACCTGTAATATTTTCTGCATTTGACTTTTTGCTTCCAACTGTCCCTATTTTAAAGATGGCATATAGATTGGAATAAATACACTATTTGGCTATCAAGTGATTATTTTGCTTCTTAAGAGGAACTACAAATATTACCAGTATGCGTGTATGGGGGAGCCATACATATACAAGCCTTGCTTCCTGGCTAGTAGTGCTACACAATGTTTGTATTTTGCTGATGGCCTTTATCACGTTAAAACACATTGATGACTAAATATAACAAGTTCTTTCAGTTTTGGATAGAGTGAAGAGGGAATTGGCATTTTGCCTAGAAGAGAAAAAGGTGCCGATAACGGCACCAAAAAACACATACGATTTTACCACAATTTTGCTGTGCTTAGGTCTTGTTTTTCATAGGTCATGAGGCTCAAAAATTTAACACAGGTGTTTTATTGATGTGTTTTTTTTCTGCATTTTCAATGCATTTCAATGGGGAGGTACGTTTTTGGTCTGTTTTTTTTTACCAAAAATGCAAGCAGGATTTTTAACACCTCAATGGAAGCGTAACAGACCAGTGTGAAGACATACGTAGAATTTAAAGGGATACATTTTTCTAGCACTTAAGGTGCCAATAATGGGCAAAAAACTAATATTTATTTAAATTCACGATAACAATTTAAAAGTAAAAAATTAAAATTAAATTAATAAATATAAAAAAAAACCAAAAAACTGTTATTTTAGATAAAAGGTCAGAAAGTAAAGGGAAATCTCCACAAGGGGATGCAGATGGCAAAAAAAACAACAAGGGGTTTAACCCTTTCTTACTCCATTCAAATTATATATAAAAAAAAAGTAAAAATTATAAATAAAAAAAATTAACTTCAATATAAAAATGCAACATTGTTCCCAGAAGCCAGAGACCTTTTTTTTTTTTTTTTTTTGAGATGTTAGGTCAAGTTAGTGTTTTAGCATTTATGGCAAGAAAGTGGTTTTACGCAAAATAAAAGGAATTTCTGATTGCTTTAGTCCCTTCTCACCTTAACCTGTATGGTTGTACTTACTCAAAATAACACGCAACTTTGTAATGCTGTCCTGAAATGTGTTGTTGCGTATTATTGTGAAAGTGAAAAGCAGTGACTAGAAACCAATAAATAGTTTTCAGGACTCCAGAGACATGATGCAATGTAGTTGCTACAGCCAGCAAAACTAAGTAAAAAAAAAAAAAAAAAAAAAAAAAAAAAAAAAAATACACAATGTGTATTAACTTTTTGCTGATGTTGATCATAGCAGATGTTTGTAAAAGGCATGAAACCCTTTCTGCTGCACAAAGAGAACTGGTGGTCTGTCTGATTTACCTGCCAGAAATGACTAAACGGCTAGCAAAGTCTTAACATTCTGGACAAACAGCACATTCCAGAGCCAGAACTCTCATACTGGTATTTTTGCATAGGAAGGGATGGTGTGTGGCATAGACAGAGAATCGCAGTGCTGGGATGCTTAATTGTGTGTGTGTGTGTGTGTGTGTGTGTGTGTGTAGTGGGGAGTTACACACTACACACACACACTGTGTGCCTGTTAACATATATAAACACATGATATCTGCACTTCCGGGCAGGGGGGCGGCTCACTCCCGCTGTGATTATACACAGCGGGTGATGTGGACTTTATGTCCACCGTCAGCCACCGATCATTTGGTACAGAGGCAGAACGGCAGTCCGTCTATGGAAACAAGGCAGATTGCTGTTCTGTCAGTAGGGAAGGCATGGATCCTGTCTTCCTGCAAAGCAGGGACAAGGATTTATGTCTTCCCTAGTAAAAGCACCTCCCACACAGTACATAAACACTGGCTAGGCACACAGTTAACCCTTTGATCGCCCCTGATAGTAGCCCCTTCCCAGCCAGTGTCATTAGTACAGTGCATATTTTAGCACTGAACATTATTATTGTCCCTGGTTCCCAAAAAAAAAAGTGTCAATTAGTGTCCGATTTGTCTGCCCCAATATCACAGTCCTGCTATAAGTTGCTATTTGCCGCCATTACTAGTAAAAACTAAATAAATAAAATTAAACAAATATATCCCAGTTTGTAAACAGAATAACTTTTGCGCAATCCAATCAATATACGCTTATTGGGATTTTTTTTTTTACCAAAAATATGTAGCAGAATACATTATAAGAAATTAGATTTTTCTTTCATTTGGATATGTTTTATAGCAGAAAGTAAAAGATTAGGATTTTTTTTACTCACGGTTCGGCGAACACAGCGCTCCATTAATCACAACTATATGTTTATATCGGCTCCTTCAGGAGTAGGACTAGACCGAACAAAAAACTTGGCTACGCCCATGGGCCGCCCTCAGCTGGTAAATAATCTCCCCTGGCCTCTGCTATAGGTATTCAGTTTAGTAGCAAGCAGTATTAGAAGTATCAAAAACTCCTTAGAGGGGTAGGTGCTGTGTCCGTTGAAATCTGAGAAATTGATTATACAGTGAGTAAAAAAAAAAAAAAAAGTGATTTCTGACTTAACGTAAAATCCATTTCTCTGAGTTCATTGATGGACACATCTTCTCCATTATTCAGAACCACAGGGTTATACTGCCCCATAAAGGAGTAGGACACTAGGCAGAAAAGAGACTTGGCTACGCCTATTGGAAGTCCCAGGTGGTATACTCCCCTCTCTGCTATAGATACTCAGTTTATTAACAAGCAGTGTCAGAAGTATTACAACTCCATAGGAGGACTGGGTGCTGTGTCCATTAAAGTCAGAGAAATGGATTTTACGGTAATTCAAAATTCCCATTTTCCCTTTCGTTCACAGTTTCTCTATTATTCAGAACCACAGGGACGTCCCCAAGCAGTGCCAATCATGAAGGGTGGGGAAAAAGAGGGAACAGACCTTCCTAACAGCAGCCTTCAAAACTTTGCGGCCATAGGAAGCATCCAGAGATGCCAACCCATCCACTTTGTAGAAATTTGTGAAAGTGTACACCGACGATCAAGTGGCCGCCTTGCAAACCTGCGCCACTGACGCCCGATGACCCAAGAAGCACTAAGTGCCCGACAAGAGTGTGCCGTTACAGGGAAAGGAGGAACCTGACCCCTGATATCACCTGCCTGAGTCACCGCCTGTCTGATGCATCTTAAAATGATTGCAAAAGGAGCAGACACAGCCCTTTTCTTGGCCCGTCTGAAAACACAATTAGTCAGCCTGAGCTCCGAAAACACTCTGTGGCAGCCAAATACACCCAAATCGCCCGAACCAAATCAAAGGCATGCAAAAGCAAATTCCTTAGGATGTTTAAGCCTAGGACACAGGGAAATGGAAAAAAAAAAAGACTACCTTACGAAGGATCGATGGACATGGGCGAAGAACCACCTTATCTTTGTGGACCACCAATAGGGGGCACAACAAGATAACACTGCCAGCCCAGACACCCTGCGAGCAGAAGTGATAGCCACCAAAAAGGGGAATCTCCCAATATTCTCAAAGGGAGGCTTCCGGAGGAAATAAAGCACTAAAGTTCAGATCCTAGGGTGGTAGAGGAGACCGCACCGCTGGAGTCAGATTTTGAACCCCTTGAATAAAAGGTACACACAAGGGAAAGCGTGGCCAGGGGTCACTGAAAGAAGACCGCCAAGGCCGACACCTGGCCCTTGATGGTACTCAAGGCCAATTTTCTCTCAACACCTCGTTGAAGAAAAGTAAAAAACTGAGCCACCAAAAAAGCAGCATGAACTCACACCACAAAATGTGCTTTTTCCACGTACTATGGTAGATCTTTCCAGGAGGTAGACTTCCTAGCCTGCAGCAGCATCAGAATCAACAACCCAGGCAAACCTCTGTCCTTTAGCACCTCGCTTTTAACAGCCAGGCCGTCAAAGTCAGCTACTGTAAAGCAGGATGGATGATCAGCCCTTGGGACAGTAGATCCTCCCTGAGAGGCAGTCTCCAAGGGACGTCGGCGACCAGCCACACCAGGTCGGCGTACCAAGACCGACGAGGCCAATTCGGGGCCACTAGAATGACTGGAATCCCCTGGACCTTAATTCTGTGCAAAAGCCACGGCAGGAGCTTGAGAGGAGGAAAAAGCATAGATCAGAAGATACTGGCCCCATGGATCCACAAGAGCGTCTGGGGCGTCCGCTAGAGGATCCTGTGACCTTGCCACAAACCTTGGCACCTGGTTCGACGCCTGCCGACTGAAATAGTCTGCCTGTCAGAGGCTCCCCTGTCATGGCCGCTACTCCATTAGCATGCTGGACCAACAAAAAATGCCAGACGGAGTACACAAACATGGCCGGCAATAGAAAGACATAGGTTACGACAAAATGGCTGCCGCATGTGGCTCCACGGGGCTCAGCAAGGAGAGGGGGGACCGGGTACAACACCCCAGTGACAGCCAGTTCCCCCCCCCCCAATTGAGAAGCCCAGCTGCTGCCCCCCCCCTCCCCCACAATCAGTACAGTGCAGCAAGCACACCAGGCCCAGGCTATGTCTCAACCTACCACACTACCCCAGATGGGGGGTGGAAGCTAGGATGTACCAGATGGCCTACGGGGACCACCAACGACCAGGGGGGGTCTGACGGGAAGGAAGGGAACCCACGGGTCCGACCGTCCCAAGGAGGGGCCCCCATCCACCCCAAAACCCTCCAGGGGGAGAGGGGGGATAGCTACTCACCATACCAGGAACCAGACAGGCAGGGCCCGAACCTCCTCGCTATTGAAATGGGGGGGCTGTCGTCAGGAGAAACGATGAGACTCAAGCCGAGGCCCGGTTGTATGCGACCTCACTAGGCATTTAACTCGCAGGCCAGTCCTGGCCAGTGGGGCTACATCGCAGCTAACCGAGCATGGAGCTGTGGTCTGCACGCGCTCGCTGGCCAGATTGGGGTGACCACTGGACATAAATTATCCAGCCCGTCGCCCAGTCCAGCAGTTGATTGTAGATCTTGCAGTAAAAAAAAACAGCCATTTAAAAGAGGAAAAAAATTGCTAGGACCAGAAATCCCAGCAGGGAACTAGGTCCTTACTCCTGACTAAGCAGAAAAAAACTGAAGACCTATAGCAGAGAGGGAGAGTATACCACCTGGGACTGCCCATAGACAAAGCCAAGTCTTTTTTCTGCCTAGTGTCCTACTCCTGTAGGGGGAGGGAAATCATTTTTATTGCTTTCTGTACCCTTTCTGGGAAGACTCACCCTCTTTATGAGACCTGGTGACCACAGAGACAGAGAATGAAACGGAAGGAAAATCCAATTTTGAGTAGCTGCCAGAAAAGGAATAGAGTAGAAATCTTCCAATGGGAAGACTTATTGCGGTTAGGATTATCCAAGAGCCCAGTCACACTACTGCACTTTAGTATGATGTGTTATACATGTTGGTGCAATGCACAGATTGTTGACGGATGTGTTGCAGCGCAGTAAGCGTAAATGCCTTAAAATGGTTGTAAACTGCCTTCTACTGTTTGTCATTATAGGTAAGCCTATAATAAGGCTTCCCTATAGGTACTGCAAATATTTCCTAAACTTTCACTGTTTAGGAGATATTTACTGTATGCTGGGCCGATGACATCATCGGTGCATGTTGCTCTGAAGGACCGGTTGCCCGTGCCGTTTCTTCAGAGCCCTGTGCCGTGACCAGCGGCTTACATCACGCGGCTCTGGCCAGTAGCACAGCCTGAGTCTGCAGACCCTGAATGAAGAGGGAAGTGGCCTCCAGCGAGGACAACATGGGCTTCATTTGCATATACAGTGTGGTCCATAAATATTGGGACATCGACACAATTCTAATCTTTTTGGCTCTTTACACCACCACAATAGATTTGAAATGAAACAAGATGTGCTTTAATTTCAGACTTTCAGCTTTAATTTGAGGGTATTTACATCCAAATCAGGTGAACGGTGTAAGAACTACAACAGTTTGTATATGTGCCTCCCACTTTTTAAGGGACCAAAAGTAATGGGACAGATTAACAATCATAAATCAAACTTTCACTTTTTAATACTTGGTTGCATATCCTTTGCAGTCAATTACAGCCTAAAGTCTGGAATGCATAGACATCACCAGACGCTGGGTTTCATCCCTGGTGATGCTCTGCCAGGCCTCTACTGCAACTGTCTTCAGTTCCTGCTTGTTCTTGGGGCATTTTCCCTTCAGTTTTGTCTTCAGCAAGTGAAATGCATGCTCAACCGGATTAAGGTCAGGTGATTGACTTGGCCATTGCATAACATTCCACTTCTTTCCCTTAAAAAACTCTTTGGTTGCTTTCACAGTATGCTTCGGGTCATTGTCCATCTGCACTGTGAAGCGTTGTCCAATGAGTTCTGAAGCATTTGGCTGAATATGAGCAGATAATATTGCCCGAAACACTTCAGAATTCATCCTGCTGCTTTTGTCAGCAGTCACATCATCAATAAATAAATACAAGAGAACCAGTTCCATTGGCAGCCATATATGCCCACGCCATGACACTACCATGCTTCACTGATGAGGTAGTATGCTTTGGATCATGAGCAGTTGTTTCCTTCTCCATACTCTTCCCATGACTCTGGTACAAATTGATCTTGGTCTCATCTGTCCATAGGATGTTGTTCCAGAACTGTGGAGGCTTTTTTAGATGTTGTTTGGCAAACTCTAATATGGCCTTCCTGTTTTTGAGGCTCACCAATGGTTTACATCTTGTGGTGAACCCTCTGTATTCACTCTGGTGAAGTCTTCTATTGATTTTTGACACACATACACCTACCTCCTGGAGAGTGTTTTTGATCTGGCCAACTCTTGTGAAGGGTGTTTTCTTTGCCAGGGAAAGAATTCTTCGGTCATCCACCACAGTTGTTTTCCGTGGTCTTCCGGGTCTTTTGGTGTTGCTGAGCTCACCGGTGCATGCTTTCTTTTTAAGGATGTTCCAAACAGTTGATTAGGTGTGGACAAATGTTTTTGCTATCTCTCTGATGGGTTTGTTTTGTTTTTTTTCAGCCTAATGATTGCTTGCTCCACTGATAGTGACAGCTCTCTGGATCTCATATTGAGAGTTGACAGCAACAGATGCCAAATGCAAATAGCACACTTCAAATGAACTCTTGACCTTTTATCTGCTCCTTGTAAAGGGGATAATGAGGGAATAACACACACCTGGCCATGGCACAGCTGAGCAGCCAATTGTCCCATTACTTTTGGTCCCTTAAAAAGTGGGAGGCACATATATAAACTGTTGTAATTCCTACACATCTTGTTTGTTTCAGTTCAAATCCATTGTGGTGGTGTATAGAGCCAAAAAGATTAGAATTGTGTCGATGTCCCAATATTTATGGACCTGACTGATTGTCACATAATTTGCTAGTATGCGATGCATACTGGCACATTAGGCCTTTACTTTGCAGGTAAAACCTTTAGTGTATTAGGTAGACCATTTACATAAAAAGGCTGCATTAATGTCCATGCGCTGACGCACTGCAATGGTATAAATGGGCCCTAAAAGTGGATTTCCTTTACTTTGGAAAAATTTCCTCTCACATTCTGCTGCATCCACTGTACATTTTCCCACAACAGACAGCAAACAAACCTGACTGGGGGTTTAAACTAAGACAGTGGAGGTTGGGCATCTACAGTTAAGGATCTGATTGTGCTGTCTGGCAGGGGTTGGATCACAAGAATAACTGCACAGAAGTACAAAGCATTTGAATATGAAAACAGATCCAATTTCATACTTGTCTCAGGAGCCTCAAATATAAGCTGGGTTGAACAATTCACAGATCACATATTAGCTCCATGACAATATTCTTGACCCAAAATGGGAAAATTGCTGTGTTGCATGAACTCTTTAGGGCCCCTTTCACACATGTGGGCAGCGGAGCTGGGCCAGTACAGAGTAATTACATATTCCCAGAAGAGGAGGGGGCTAAGGAACTGACTGAAGTCTTTGCAAGTAAAAGTCACTTATGGAATTAAAAAAATGAATTAAAATACTTGATTTGTCGGTTATTACTTGCTTTTTTTTTTTTTTTTAATTACCAGGGTCTCTTCAAAGTGCACTGCAATCTTATTCAAATAAAAAGGCTTCTAAAGTGTTAGAAAGCCCTGAAATATAAAAAGCCTCCGGTGCTGTAGACCTCAGCATTTACCAAGTTTGCTCCTTGTTTATTTTAAAATCCTGTGACTGCTTTGCATTCCATGTGTGAAAAGTGACTGTTTACTAGCTCCTGCTTTAGGTTGGCTCCATCCAATGAAGCCACTTCTGCATAAGCGCTCTGGGATGGAATTGCAGCTGAGTGTCCCTGTGCTGCTTGAGTCCACACACCCATAGATAGCCCAGAGGCATACAGCAACAACAAGCTTCTTCTAGCAAGTTGACTGACAGCAGCTGGAGCCTGCGCTGTCCAAGTGACTTGCTCCCTGTGATGTATTCAGTGCACGTGATTCTGGATGTTCGGGGGAAGCGGTGTACAGTGAGAACACTGTTGGGCACAAATATGCTGCACATAATGTGCGGAGGAATGTTTTACTGCTTGATTAGAATGGATTTACTAAAAAAAAAAAAAAAAGTTGTGAGCATTCATTACTTTAATGAACGATAAAGCATTGTGCTAATGCACTTGCGTCAACGCAAGACATTGTCCACATTTGCCCTTTAACTTTTAAAGGCTTCATCAGAGAGTTCCTGTTTCCATGGCATTGTCCAATGTAAAAGCACAAAGACGACAAATGAAGCAATATTAGACATATTTCTACTAAAGCCAGTGATTATCTAAGGGCAGGTGACTCCAGCTTCACCAAACTCACACATTGTATTACCTTGTTCATTCTGGACTAAGAATATAGATTGTGGATACACTGCAAGCAACATAAAGGACCAGATGTTTGCAGAATGATAGAGGAAAAGACCACTATATATGCTGGAATTTTGTTTTTTATTTTTTGTGCCAAATTCATTTTTGTTCCCTTCTGCATGCAGAGACGAGTCTTGCATGGAATACACACTTGAAGTGTATTGAACAGAATATTTGCACTTTTGCAAAGTCATAACTACTTGAGTGCCTTTTACAGGTATTATCACAGCTGTCTATTTAACAAAATATTTATTTAAAAATCTTTTTTCTATGAACCAATTATCTATACATTGGAGAGGCTAGGACATGCAGATAGTTGCAAAAGTCATTACCATATTACAAGCTGGTCTGAAAGGAATTAGCTGGAAGAATAAACAGCAAAAGCCATGACATAAGCAGTTTAACATGCAGCAGTCACTCCGCATTCATGCAAGCTATTACACTCTTTGTTCTTCACTAAAAGAGAACTAGTTATTGCATTATTTAAACTTTTTATTAGGAACCAATATCTATCAGTCCAAAGGTGGAAAGCAAGTACGGTAGGGGGTTTGGCTCCCCTCAGGTTACTGCCAATTGGCAAAGTCCTTTAAAACTGAGTATAAACTATACTTTAGAAAAAATAAACACAACTACAAAGCAGTTTGAGGTCACTGGTCCTTATAAATAATACCTTAAATTGTATGCAAATCCTTACATGGGATGGGAATCTACTGTACAAAGAAGCCTGTCTACTTATTTACACATAACCAGTACCTTATCCCACCCCAAAAATATGATCTGGGTGGAGTTTCTCTCAAGATCTCCAATATATGGCTAAATTTTGGGGTGCCCAGCTTGCGTGGGAGAAAAAATATATAATTGCCCTCTGCTAACAGCGTGGAAGAAGGAATCTCTATTGTATGGTTAGGCAGCCCTGGGCATATGCTGGTACTAGCAAACAGTGACTGCATCTGTTCAGATGCTAATTTCTAAACCTCAATTTAAGTAAATTTAATTAATCTTTTTGACAAGCCAGGTGTTGCTTACAGAGTCACACATGGCTCAAATTTTAGGCCAATTTAGCAGTCATAGGGACCTTAAATGCTTGTGCCCAAAGGTTTGAGACCAGTAAAAGGAAATGCAAACCCCAACAATTGGCTTATTTAATTTTCTCCCTTTTAACCTGTTAAAAATACAATTGAAAGTGGTTTGCCTAATCTGTTCAATAAGTGCTAAAGATACCTGTTGGTCCTGCCAGAAATCCAGTGCTGTCCTGTGTACTCTGCAGTGTTATCTAAAAGGATTTGTAACCCTAAACCATTGCCTTGCTGCCATCCCGTCTCTTTTAATCTCCTATCCTGCATTGTTTAACTATTTGTATGAAACGATGCCTGTAAATACCTTTTTGAGAGGTGTCTTTAGGTCTGTTAAGTGACTCCTGGCTGCCCTGATAACACAATTCAGGGCTACAGCAGGAGGAGCCGAGCTCTCCCTCTGATGTCAGCCGGGAGTCACGTGACCGCCGAGCTGGCCACTCGGCTCCTCCTGCTGTAGCCCTGGATTGACTTATCAGAGCGGCCGGGAGTCACGTGACAGACCTAAAGACCCTTCACAAAAAGGTATTTAGAGGCATAATTTCTTAGCAGTTATACAATGCAGGATAGGAGCTTAACGGAGAGGTGCTGGCAGTGATATTTAACTGGTTTATCATAAGCAGCGAGGGGAGGGAGGGGGCAGAGACAGAGACACAGACACACGTATCTGACAGGCAGGGAGGGGGTGAGCAGAGAGGAGAGCTACGGATGATGGAGGCACACAGGCAGACCATGGTGGTCAGGGCACATTAGCCGTGATTATCATGGTCAGCACAGAGAGGGGGGACACAGGAAAGGACAGGATCAGCCAGGTTTTTTACAGCTTCCAGAGGGGAAGGCTAGACAGCACAAGCACTGTGCTGTTTAACCATTTAAGGACCAGGCTTATTTCTGACACTTGTTGTTTACAAGTTAAAACCAGTATTTTTTGCTAAAAAATTACTTAGAACCTCCAAACATTATATATTTTTTTTTTTAAGCAGAGACCCTAGAGAATAAAATGGAGCTCACTGCAATACTTTATGTCACATAGTATTTGCGCAGCGGTCTTGATAAAAGCTATTTTTTTTTTTTTTAAATACACTTTTTTTAAATTAAAAAATAAGAAAAACAGTAAAGTTAGCCTAATTTTTTTCTATAATTTTAAAGATAATGTTACGCCAAGTAAATAAATATTCAACATGTCATGCTTGAAAATTGAGCACGCTCGTGGAATGGCGACAAACATGGGTACTAAATATCTCCATAGGTGACGCCTTAAAAATTTCTACAGGTTACCAGTTTAGAGTTACAGAGGAGGTCTAGGGCTAGAAGTATTGCTCTTGCTCTAACAATCGCGGCTATACCTCACATGTGTGGTTTGAACACTGGTTACATATGTGGGCGCGATTTGCATATGCGTTCGCTTCTGCGAACATCCCTTGTAATAGAAATAAGCAGGACAGGTCCTTTTTAATGTGAGATCTGGGGCCAAAGAGACCTCAGATCTCACATCTATGCTAAAAAGCAAAAAAAAAAAAAAAAAAGTAATTTTTCTTCATTATGAAAAAAAATGGGTCCTTTAAGGCCGTTGGAAGGAAGCGGCGTATGACGTGTCTCCAGTCCTCCAAGGCCAAAGAGTAAAGTGGGGGCCAGCTTGCCCTCTTTCGACTTCCTGCCTAGGAGGTGAAAGGACTGAATCGTTTCCCCCTGCTACCGACAGCTCCAGTAAGCGGGGAAAATGACTGGGAAGCGGCAGGGGGGGCACCTCTCCCGCCGCCATTAAAAATGATCCCGTGTCGAATCAGCTGCTGGGACCACTTTAATGTGAAAGAGAACCGCCCGCCCTGTAAAAAAAATACCAGCGTTATGGCAGCTATCTGCTGCCATAACCTCTATATTTAACATCAATGTAGCGATGTAAAACTGCGGCGGGTGGTTCGGAAGTGGTTAACCCGCTATATGGAAGCAGGATTTTTTTCTTTTTTTTTTTAGAGTAACAAACACTTTAAGCAGCCTTTTTAGCCCTGCCTGTTCTATGCCTGAACTACAGGACACCTTTCCCCTAAGTTATTTGAGAAGAGAGGGAGGTGCTGCTCTTCCACACATACAAAACAACAAGTCAGAATTGTCACCCTAGGACAGGACATGTGTTGCTGGCAGGATCACCAGATGAAAAACTAAAAGCAACTAAAAAATAAATAAATGCAGCCACATCTAAGGATTGGTAAACTACAGTATATTGATAGTTCTTAGATTTAGATACTCTTTACCATACTGTACTGCGAGGACATGGACATTCCCAGACATAATTCTCAGTCACAAACACAAAAGGATACAGCATGGTCACTTTAAAAGGCCACTCCAACCAACTCTAAATGAAAAATGTAAGGTTGGGGCTCCAGACATGAGAGCTCTGCATCTGACTTCCAAGCCAATTAAAACTGGGTTGTCCTAGACATTTCATTATTTGGATGTCTATAAAGCTAGGTAAACATGAGTCTGACAAAAGAGTGTAAGAGATGGTCTAACCTTGCAAAGCCAGAAGAGGAGAGGCGAGAGTTAGGAATATTAGAGCGAGGCTGAAAGCAGATTGAGGCAGATGGAAATAAACAGTCCAGCAAGCTAGAACGAAGCAAAGAAAGCAAACCAGGATAGTTGGTTAGTGCAAGGAGCAAACGAGCCTTCAGACGAGCCAATTCACTGCAAAAGGAGAAGTACAGTCAAAACAAAAATAAAATCAGTGAACTCGCATTAAACCAGGTTATATCCGATTAGCATTTATGGTTTTAAAACAAACCCCAAAAGTCCCTGCAGTGCCTAGCTGCTATATAACTTGGGCTTAGACAACACATTGTGCAATAACTTGCATGGACATACAACAACCAACCAGATGTCTTGTTTTTTTTTTTCCTAGTTCAAAAAAGATTAAACTCGATAAGTCACTTTGGGTAAATTCACCAATTTTCGTGGAACAATTGTTTCTCTAATATGTCCCAGAAATGTCTGTATAGTAGGGCTTTGAGGAAAATAGTAGGCCAAATTTGGTTCAGTACTTTCTTTGTCAAACATTACAGACAAAAGTATTAGTTCATACAATTTGTCCAATTTCTGAATTCCATATGTTCTTGGAGTTCTCCAAATTTACTCTCCAAACTAAGGGCAAGACTTACAAGTAGGGTTGCACCGGTGCCGATACTAAGCATTTGCACTCGTACTTATGCAAATTATCCGATACCCAAAAATGATACCTTCGGCCTCGGTTCTTTTAGCTGACAGCGGGATTACCCCCGCTAACAGCTAAAATGTAAAGAAAAGAATGCCTGCAATTATTGGCATGATTCTGCAAACTCAGTGGGGGGGCTGGAGGTAGAGCAGACGGGGACTCCAAAATTCTGTGTACCAATGATCTAATCCCCCACTGTGCAGTTATTTGGCACTATTTTTTAAAATAAAACTTCCCTGGGACCCCTATTGTTCAGTGGGTCCTGGGGGACAGACAGTGAACTATTTACTAAACCTATTTACTAAAAGTGGTTTAATAGTCCACATTCTGTTCCCTGGCACCCACAGTTTAAAAAAAAATAAATAAATAAGTTGCACAGCAGGGGGTTAGCTCACTGATGCACAGAATATTTTGAGTTCCCGCCCAGTCTACCTGTGGTTCACCCCTGAGTCCCCCTTAGCCCCAGTTGCCCAGGAGGAAGGGGCAGGAACAGATACATTAGCAGTACTCAGCCGGTCCCAGGCTCCCAGCTCTAGAAGATCCGCCTGCATGAGAAGCTGCATTCAAAACCACCCCAGCCCTCAACTGCCCCCCCCCCCACCTAACTCCCTGCAAACCCCTTCCCCTCCCTAAACCAACCCACTACCCTACTCTTCCTAAGCAATAGGTATCGGTAATTGGTATAATAAGAAAAAGTACCAGTACTCATACTTTGAGTTAAAAAAGAAAAAAAAAGAAAAAGTGGTGTCAATGCATCCCTACTTACAAGCATTCCAAAGTGACACAAAGGCCAAAACTCCATGCAGAGGATAGTGAAGTTTGGAGTATTTTGCAGGGAAATGCGTATGCTTCTGTGTTCTCTGGTACAGTTATTGCACAATTTGTCTTTTGGTCCCGAGTTCAAGTTCCACCAGGAAATTATTTCCATAACATTTGTAAATTCTCACCCTTCCAGTATTGGCTTCTAACATGTGATCACCTTCTAATTGCAGTCCGGTGTACTTCCTGGAAGGCAGTCCAGCCACATCCACAAGGAATGGTACTCCGTTGAGTCAAAGCAGCAATTCCTGGTAGAGTACCAGCAACACCAAAACAAAAATAATCATCTTTTTTTTTGGGTGTCGCTGGCCAGGGTAATAGGAGGGACATGATGGATTTACACAAAATATTTGGCCAAAAGGTTGCAGGCTCCTGACCATGACTTTTTTAGCAGCTTGTCTGGAAAAGACTAGCCGCTTCACAAAAACTTTATTTTTCTGCACCATGACTAAGTCCATTCTTTATGCACATCTGGAACAATAACGTTTCACAGAAACACAGAAGTCATCATTGTGCAGCCATTTTTTTTTTGCAGTGGAGTTTGTATGTGAATGTGGACAAGTTCCATTCCGCTTGCACCCAAGTTTCCAGACACTGGTGTAGCACTGTCCCCATTGGGCTTGCTGTGTTTTGACTTCTTGGGCCTCCCTCTGATTACCTGCAGACAGTCACTAGCAGATTTTTCACACATCCCTCTTTACTTCCGTTTGCTCGTTACTCATACAGTCCAGGGAATTGCGTTTTCTATTTATTGTGGAACTTAGATGGGAGAAGGGAATAGAGGGATACTCTAACGGAACTATTCACAGTAGATAAGAACAGCTCTCACTTGTCCTCACCAGGTTTTTTGTGGAAGAGGACACACTGCTTTAACCATACTGCCACTTGTATGTATGCAAGATTAAATCTTCTTGCCCTCTCTATAGCAGCAGACTTGATGCAACTTCTTTATCTTCAGGACACTCTCTAGCATCCCCATCACTGACACCCGTCCACTGACTCTTCCACTGAAGGGATGGCCCTCACAGGACAGGCTACATGACAGATCTGTACTCACCGTAGGCAGAATCTGATCCTTTCCAGTGTCTCTCTTCCAGTCAGCTCTGCCAGACATCTGGGTTATGCTCCTGACTTTCAGGCCCTCAGGTCGTCTACCCAAGGCCGCATGGCAGCCTATACAAAGGAGGGGCACCCCGCTACTCAGCCGAAGACCCCAAGCATATGTGCCCTTGCCATTTATACAACATGTACCAAGGCACTTTCCACTGCCAATCACCAGCTCTTTAATCATGCCTGTGCGTCCACTTGTCAGGTTTCCTCCCACTGTCCAATACGCCTCCCTATCGGACCAGTGTGAAACATTTCAGACAAGCTGAGCTGCACCTGACCACAATGAGCAGACCCTACAAATGGATCTTGCTCTCTGGTAGGCAGAGAGCAATCTAAATTTACCTGGCACTCTCTCTGGTAAGCAGAAAGACCCAAAAACAATACTCTCTTCTAGCACCTACCTAGGAGGGTGCTACACTGGCATATGAAGAAGCTTTGGAGCGGTGACCCTTCCTACTACAAACCAATATGAGCTTGTTAGACATCCCATTCCAAAACCATATGGAGTGACAAGCCACTTTGCAAGTTTAACAACCTCCACTTTTCTGGGAAGACTTTCCACAAGATTTTGATTGTGTCTGTGGATATTTGTGCCCATTAGGCCAAAAGAGTATTTAGTGAGGTCAAGTGAGGATATTGGAAGATAAGTCTTTGTTCCACTCATCCAGAAGGTGCTCTATAGGGTTGAGATCAGAGCCCTATGCAGGCCAAACCATTGCACCAATGTTATCAAGCCATATCTTTATTGACCTGGCTTCGTACTCAGGAACACAGTCATTCTGGAACAGAAAAGTCCTTCCCCAAACTGCTACTACAAGATTATAAGCACACAATTATCTAAAATGTTTTTGTATGTTGTAGTATTAACAGTACTGGTCACTGAAACAATGTGTACATACTTTCGTCCCTGTACTTAGGTGTGAACAAGTGATGCTCAGATGTCTGCAGACTTTTAGCCAAATAATGTATACAAGGTGCCTCCAATTATCATTCTAGGGAAGATGGAGCAAAATCAATGTCTAACAGGATGACAGAGTAAAAGAACTGACACATTTATGACTTTATATTCACCCAAGAGTGGTCTGGGATTTTTTTTTTTTTTTACACGTTTTTAATAGAAATTGAACAAGCAAAGATAAACCAAATATATGATGAGCATACACACACTATATTAAAGTAGAACTAAGGTCTCCTATTAAAATACAAATATATGCTGTACACTTTATTATAAGCACATCTACACTGACAGATTTCTCTTAGTCCTCTTATAAAAGTTGCGCAAATACCTGCTGAGCCTGTCAACGTAGTCCACTGCTGGTCCATAGCCTGTAGCTAGTCAGTCAGCACCTGGCCCCACATAGTCCTACCAACTGCTTCTGGATTAACAGCACTGCCCGTTGCTGAAACCCTCCCAAGGTGAGCTGCAGTGTCTCAGAGGGGGAGTATGTGAGAATCAAATGAGGGCGGATTTCACTCAGTCGGGAAAGTAAAGAAATTTGACTTTTGTTTTATGAGATCTGTGCACCACATAGTAACTGCATTTGGTACGTATTTAGACAGTCAAACAGGAGCCTTTAGTTGTACTTTAAGTGTTAAAACACTTTCCAATAAAAATAATCACAGCAAAAGAGGAAAGTAGGATGTTAATATACTTTGTAAATTCTGTTACAAAGCAGAATCCTTATCCAAAGCATAACAAAGTTAATCAGTAAGCCTGTTATTGAATGCAAACTCCCTCTTGATTTACACAGTGAGGACCTGGAGAAAAGGAATAAGGTACATTCCATACCGGGAAACGATCAGCTCTCTAAGGCAATTTGAAGTATAAACGATAAGAAATTTTATTTTGTTTATATGAAAAAAAAAAAAGGGTCTTAAGAAAAAAAATAAGTTTAAGTACACAAGCTCACTAATTACATACTTCTCAATAATGCATGCTTGAAACCAGAAAAGTGGAGTTTGTATTATCACGCAAGGTCTGCGTATAATGTCTGGGCCCTCTCCACATGTATATAATCGCTGGTTATTTCCAAAAAACTGGATTTTTTACTTACCATAAAATCCATTTCTCTGATGTTCATTGACAGACACAGCTCCTGATCTTCCTAACCATTGGATTACACTGCCCCCTACAGGAGTAGGACACTAGGCAGAAAAAAAGTCTGGCTACACCTATGGGCAGTCCCAGGGGGTATACTCCTCCTCACTGCTATAAGTACTCAATTTTGTTACAAGCAGTGTCAGAAGAATTACAACTCCACAGAGGGGTGGGTGCTATGTCAATGAACATGAGAGAAATGGATTCTTTCGTTCATTGACATACACAGCTCCTGATTGTCTTACCCATTGGGATGTACCAAAGCAGTGTTAAACATGAGGGGTGGGAACAAAGAAAAATTAATTCCCAAGGCTAAGTATAGTCAACCAGGTAAACTGGAGCTCAACCAAAACAACTGGAGTTCACCTGAAAAATACAATACACCCTAAAGAGGACCAGGTCCCCTAAACAGCAGCCTGCAAGGAAGCATCCGCAGATGCCAACACATCTACTTTATAGAACTTTGTGAAAGTGTGCACCGACGACCAGGTGGCCGCCTTGCAATCCTGCGTCACTGACGCCTGATGATGGAAGGCCCAGGAGGCACGCAGCGCCCCAGTAGAGTGCGCCTTGACAGGGAAAGGAGGAACCTGACCTTCATGGAATAGGCCTCAACCACCATCTGTCTGATCCATCTGGAAATGGTCACAGAGGACAACCATTTCCGAGGCCCATCCGTAAGCACAAATAGTGAGCCTGACTCCCTAAAAGACTCCATACCTGCCAGTACACCCTAATCACTCGGTCCACATCCAAGGCATGCAACGCAATTTCCTTTGGATGTTTTGGCTTGGGGCACAGGGAAGGCAACACAATGTCTTCATTCAAATGAAAATTAGAGACAACCTTTGGAAGGAACGACGGACAGGGAAGAAGAACCACCTTATTTCTGTGAACCACCAAGTAAGGTGGACAAGATAACACTGCCAATTCCGACAGCCTGCGTGCAGAAGTGATAGTCACCAAGGCAGCCACCTTCTGGGACAGCGTAAGCAGGGGAATCTCCTGAAGATTCTCAAAAGGAGGCTTCTGAAGGGCTGAGAGCACCAAATTGAGGTCCCAAGGCAGCAAAGGAGACCACACTGGAGGGGCTAAGTGCCTAACTCGCTAAAGAAAAGTACACACCAGGGAGGGTGTGGCCAAGGGCCATTGAAAGAAGACAACTAGGGCCGACACCTGACCTTTGATAGAACTCAAGGCCAGTGTCTGCTCAACCACCCGTTGAAGGAACGTACGATGGTAGATTTCCTAGCTTTTAACAGCGTTGGAATCACTGACGCAGACAAACCTCTATCCATCAGGACCTGGCGTTTAACACCCAGGCTGTCAAAGCCAGCGAATGTAAAGCAGGATGGAATATTGGTCCTAAAGAAAGCAGATCCTCTCTGAGAGGCAGCCTCCAAGGAACGTCTGCGACCAGCCGCACCAGATCGGCCTACCAAGCCCGGCGGGGCCAGGCCGGAGCCACTAAGCTGACCGGAATCCCTTCTGCCTCGATCATGTGCAGAAGTCTTGGCAGAAGCTTGAGAGGAGGGAAGGCGTAAATCAAACCATACTGACCCCACAGGGCCACCAGCGCGTCTGTAACATCCGCCAGAGGATCCCTTGACCAAGCCAAAAAACTCTGCACCTTCCTGTTGAGTCAAAACACCAACAGAACCACCTCGGGGACACCCCACTGGAGACAACTGATAAAACCCCTCTGGATGAAGGGGCCACTCCCCTTGGTCCAACACCTGACGACTGCGACAATCCGCCTGCCCGTTTTCCACGATGGGAATGAGTATGGCGGAAAGGGCTGGAATGAACTGTTTTGCCCACCTTAGAATGCTGGCTACCTACAGAGCCACCAGGACACTTCTTGTGCCCCCCTGGTGTTTATGGACTCTCATACCACTGTGTGTTATGCTTAAAATTGTCAATTTCTAGAGCTGCACTATTGTTTCTTTTATGTTAATTTTTAAGGTTTGGTTGGTTTGACCTTTTTCCAGTGTTCAGCGGCTTTTATGTTAGGTTCTGTTTTGATTTAGCGCTGAATAATTTGTTGCTTTCCCCCCTGGTGATTGACACAAGCCATGGCTGTGGCATTGTCCGACTGAATGCGCACTGGACATCCCTGAAGACAATCTGTCCAATGGTCAAGGCAAAGTCTGACCGCTCGGAGTTCCAAGACATTGATCGGTGGTCTGGACTCGTCTAGAGTCCACAGCCCCTGAGCAGAATTTCTGCTGAGGACGCCTCCCCAGCCGGACGGGCTGGCATCCGTGGTGACCACTGTCCAATACAAGGGGAGGAAGGATTTGCCCAGCCGTAGCGCTGGAGAACAAAGCCACCATTTTTGGGATTCCTTCGATCTTCGGCTCAGCCCAATCAAATTGTCCAGAGACTTCCGAGTCTTGTCCCAATTGGGCAGAATCTCTCTTTGCAGGGACCTCGTATGGAACTGTGCAAACAGAACCGCCTCAAAAGGTAGACACCATCAGGCCCAGCACCCTCATGCAAGTTCAGAGGGATGACCATCTGCTCGACAGCAGAAGACAAATCGCAGCCTGCAATTTCTGGAGTTTGTCCAAAGGAAGGAGAACTCTGGCTAAAGCCAAGTCCAGAGTCAGACCCAGATAGTCCAGCTTTGAAGACGGAACCAGAGCAGACTTATGAAATCTCTAAATCCAGCCAAGCTCCCTCAGAGCTCATATGGTGATTTCCAGGTTTTCCACCAGAGCAGTAGGAAACACTGCTCGCAGAAAGAGGTCGTCCAAGTAGCCCAGTACTGCGATCCCCCATTGGCGTAACAAAGCTAGCACTGGGGCTAACACTTGTGTGAAGACCCAAGGAGCAGAGGCGAGACCGAAGGGTAACGCCACAAACTGATAATGCTCCTTTCCCACAGCAAAAAGGAGGAAGCGCTAGTGAACGGCACATATTGGAATATGAAGGTAAGCATCCTAGCTGTTAATAGAGGCAAGAAAATCCCCCTGATGCAGGGATGCCACCACCGTTCGAATGGACTCCATCCTGAACTTCCTGGTAACTGTAAACAGGTTTGAGTAAAAACCCTGAAAACATCCTGAAGTTGGAACCGGGACAATCACCCCTTGAAGCAACAGGTCTTGTACCGCCCCAAACAGACCCTGTAAGCGGTCCGGGAACAGGCGCAAGTTGGAAGGAAAGAACCTTGCCGGGGGACAAGAGCGAAATTCGATCTTGTAGCCGAACCGAATGACTTTGTGGACCCACTTGTCTTGTACAAGGGAAGTCAACGGGTCCGGAAACCAACAATGACGTCCCCCCAACCCTGATACGGGTGAGGGCGCACCTTCATGCTGAAGGAGCCTTGCCCTCAGGTCTGGAGAAGCCCTCTCTCGGCTTGTCAGGCTAGGTTAGTTTGGGTCCTCCAGAGGCGGCCCTAAAAGGCTTCAAGCCCTTGTCAGTTGACCCTGAGGGACGAAAAAACTTCTTAAGAGCAGAGAAGGAGGGCCAACGTCTACGAAGAGGGTCCTTGCCCTTAGTAGCCTGCGGAATAAAGGTATTCTTGCCCCCCCTGTGAGACCCTTAATGATGTCATCCAGTGTAGCTCCAAAAAGGCAATCTCCTTGAAAGGGGAGATCAGTCAAGGCCTTTTTAGAAGTCTGCTCCGCAGACCTGCATTTGAGTAGGAAGACATGTCGAAGGACCACTGCTGAAACACAGAGTCGAGCCCCTAGGGGAGCCGTATCTAAAGAGGCATCAGAGATAAACTGCAGCCCCTGGACCAACTGGTACACCAGCTCAGCAAAGCGAGGGGGGGAGCTGTTCTCTCTCCAGATCACGGCGTAAAAGCTTAGTCCACTCAGCCAGAATTTGAAACACCCGGGCAATGGTGAATACTGGCCTCAGTGCCGAACCAGCCAGAGTGTGTGTACATATTGCAGGCCACAGCCTCTGCCTTCCTGTCAGCCGGATCCTTAAAGGCCAGGGACTCTTTAACCAGAATAATGGTCACCTTGTTCAATCTGGAAGCCGGAGGGTCCACCACCAGTGGAACAGTCCACTTCTTAAGAAGAGACTCCTCATTGAGGTATTGCCTAGCAAATTGCTTTGGGCGTCTGCACTCTTTAGCGACAATTCTGTCAAAATAGGCGGGTAAAGGAATCGCTTTTCTCACTCTGGATGGCTTGTAAGTGCCAAAGGAAACCTGCGCCTCCGTCGCAGTCCTCCATCCTTAAGGTCTCACGCACAGATGCAATCAGCGCTTCATCCAGCGCCTTTTTGTGCGCGGTTGATGTCGAGGGAATCAACCTCACTATCTGAGGATTCAGGGCGCGTGGTCACAGACCCTGAGGGGAGACCAACGTCTGCAGATTCCAGTTCTGATGAGACAAATGTGGCAGGGGAACGTGGGGTATGCTTTTTGCTAGCCCGTCGCCCAAAAACTGACTTCACCCGGGACACAAAGGACTCCAGGACCACTGTTAGTGCATCAATGGATGGTTGGGACCCAGAGGGCCCGCAGCCTCAGAGAGGAGATCAGGTGGGGAGACGTGCGCCAAAGACTCCATGAGTCACGAGGGGTACCCAACAAAAAGTGTTAAGCACTGCAAAGGGACAACCACCACTGCACTGGCAGCACGACCCAGTCGCTAGGCACAAAGCACCAATCGATCCTCAGCAGAAAGGGAGAGGACCCCACCAGACTCACCAGCCAGCAGAAACAGGCACTCTGAGCACCAAGATAATCTGCACTACACGTGCGGCGATCAGGAAGTGTAAAGATCCAGGAGTCAGCACAAGGGGATGAGGAGAGGTTCCCACCTCCGAAATCGCCACCCTCAGGGCTCCACAGTCACGCCCGCCGCTATTTTCAATGGCAAACTACCGTACAATGGCCGTCGAACTACACAAACATGGCCACCGTGCATTTGAGCACACAGGCTACAACAAAATGGCCCCACGCGGATCCCAGGAGGAATCACAGGCAGGGCCTGGGGGCTCTGGCAGGAGCCCCCACCAGGTACGATCCCCCACCTCCAGGTTATGACTAAGCAAATTTATTTGTGAAATGCGGCAACTGTTCCTTTATTGTTAATAAAGTCCTTTGATTGCCTTCTATGCCGGAATGCAGTCGACATTTTTCTTGTGCTCGTGTCTCGGACTGAGGACTGGACGTGCACCCGACTCCAAGGCTCTTATTATTTTCACCTGGGTGGCTATTGTTTTAATGTTGTCCAGCTTTCTCTAGATGAAGGGGGGTGCCTGACGAGAAGGAGGGGAACCCAGGGGTTCGACCGTCCCAAGTAGGGGCCCATGTCCACCCCAAAACCCTCCAGGAGAAAAGGAGGGGACAGCTACTCACTATACCAGGAACCAGGCAGGCACCGCTCTAGACAGAAACCCTCGCCGATAAAATGGGGGGGCTGACGTCCAGGAGGAACGCTGCGACTAAGGCCGAGACCCAGTCGTATGCGACCTCGCGAGGCGTTTAACTCACAGGCCAGCCCCTGTTCGGTGGGGCTATGTCGCATCCAACCTAGCGCAAAGCTAAGGTCTGCGGGCACACGCAGGCTAGACTAGACTAAGGTGACCACTGTATCTAAATTATCCAGCCCATCGCCCAGTCCAGCAGTTGATTGTAGATCTCACAGGAAAAATCTAAAAAGAAAAACTTGCCAGGACCAGAGATACCAGCAAGGAACTAAGTCCTTACTCCTGACTAGGCAGAAAAAAAAAACTGAGTACCTATAGCAGAGAGAGAGTATACCCCCCTGGGACTGCCCATAGGCGTAGCCAGAATTTTTCTGCCTAGTATCCTACTCCTATATGGGGCAGTATAACCCAATGTTTAAGATGACCAGGAGCTGTGTCCGTCAATGAACGAAAGAGAAATTCAGGCTAAATACTTGTCATAGTACTGTCCTCCACATGACAGGGTGTGATGTTCAAGGAGTGTGGAGAATAGGGCACTCTGGATAACAAGGAGACTTTAAAAATACATGACTAGCCGAAGAAAGTTTGGTTTGAAGAAGGAGCAACTGGGTATGCACTGAAGCATGTCCAGCTTACTCTGACGTCACTTCCGGCTGTCTGTTTTCCATGCTGATCCTGACAGCACCGCTCTCCCTCCTGGATCAGAGACACAGAGTTTCCCACCGCTGGTCGGCTGGAATATTCACCCGCAGCTGTCTTTACTCCCAGGAGGCATCCCACTGGACGTTATGGATTTATTGATATGCCTGTTTTTCACTTCCATCTTGTAAGTGTTTTTTTATTACTGTACTTATAAGTGCAGTGATAGCTCATTGTATGTTTCAGATACCAGAGACCCAATTTCCACCAGAATCTCAGATAACACAATCTGGTATACGACTGCTACAGGTAATCATAAAACTGAATGTATATGGCTAACAACCTCTTTCCTATAAAAAAAAAAAATAATGATATCTATCTATATACATATACTGTACATACAGTACATGTCTATCAACAGCACCTTAGGGCAGGCCATAGGTGATGCGACTTTCTTTCCTGCAACCATGGGTTGCAGGAAAGAAATTGTTTGATTCCCTCAATTGTGTTCTCCTGGCAGGGGAGCCATCCCTGCTGGGAGAACAGAGTGATTATGGTTAGTGACCTTAGCCGCTGGCAATAATATCATGCTACGAATCAAACATGCTGGTTTGCACCCGCCGATCGATGGACTGATTTGGGTACAATCAGCCTGCCCATACAAGGATCATATACAGACATACAGATTTCTGTATATTTAGTGCATTCCACATGCAGCTGTAGATAATAGCAGGCAGCTGTAAATAGATCCCTTTGCTAATGATTAAGACATTAACAGTTCCCATAGTACACAGTGCGTAACTCAAAAGCCTGTACAAGCATAAAATAAAAAACATTGGTAAGGAATAGTACTTACAATACTGCTTTAGGCTAGGTGGGTTTTCCTGCAACCACAATTGCATGGGCACAGCAGCCCATTTATTTGCATGGGCTGCTGTACCTATGAAAAATGCAAGGAAAATGGTCCTGCACCTTTTCAAAAATTGCCGCTGTGGGGAAACTGCATACTGATATGTAGTTCCCAGCATAGGAAAACAAGATGCAGTTTCCAGTTCTTGGGGTTGGGGTGCCATTCAAAATTAATGGAAGTGCCCGCCCCCCCACGCATCTGATAGCAGCACGTTTTTGTTACAGGTGCAGAAAAACATGCAATCTACACACAATCCTGTACCTGCTCACATGTGAACCTAGTCTTACAATGCAAAACTTGTTAAGCCTGCAGTTACATCTGTTTTTTTGAACTGCTCTGAACATTGGTGATAAAGTGGAATGATACACAAGAATTTCTATGAGCCATACCTTAGGTGTTGCAGATCTTTCTGACGGTGGGATCATTTCAGGGGTGAGGACTTGAGGAGGATCAGTACCTTTCAGCAACTTCAGGTTGATAAAGTGAAAGGCCAAGGCAAACTGTTCTTTGGTAAGTTTTCCACAATCTTTTGTATCACACAAAGACCTGCAATCGAACAATAAAACAGAAAATGTGTTTCATTCAATAACCAAAATTTGACAGAATAACCATACAGACTATGGTGGATAGAAATTAAAGCAATCAAAAAGCCTTACTGTTAAAAAAGTGTATAGAACAGTAATGCCTGTACAGTAAGTTCACCTTTCTAAAAAATGTATAACTGCAAATCTTTTTGGAGGTAAAAAAATATGCATTTTTTTTTTTTTATTTAGAAGCCTGTAAAGCATTGCACCCACAATCTGCAGATTGCAGGTGCAATCCCAGGCTCCTGCACACTGTGTGTAGCAGTTTGCCCATAGCTCATACAGGCAGGGAGTTACTAAAAGACAGGAAGCATCAATGGACTACCAGGAGTTCTTATTAGTGCCCTGGTCATTCACTAAAAACCTACAAGCAGTCAGCCACAAAGGCTGTCGGTACTTGTAGTTCATTCCTTCACCGAACTCTTTGAATTAATAAAGCGTCCTAGTGGCCGGAGCCCGGCATGGCCGCATTCTTTTCTAATTGCTTGCTATCACTGAACTTTCATTCTCTCTCTCTCTATATATATATTATATATATATATATATATATATATATATATATATATATATATATATATATATATATATATATATATTCTTACATACATACACATACAGTGTGGGAGTGAGTGTGTGTATTCTCACAGAACTACACAGGGTCGTTGAAGGAACTGGTCAAAATGTTCACATAGAGCATTCACAAATGTTGGTTCGCCTACAGAGGAATTGCCACACAAAGAGACTCAAGTGTGATGTTTGGAGAGGAATGCACAGTAGCACTAATGATAATCATTAAAAGGAGGAGGATAAAAAGAACAAAGGTTAACAACTGCCAACAAACCAATTGAAAGCTGCCCAGAGAGGAGCTTTAAAAAAAGTTGAAAGGATTTTTATACTCCTTGCACAGTTTTACATGCTTAGGTTCTGTTAAATCAGAAACATGCATTGCAGTCACTTCTTGAGTGTTTAATACAGCCTCTCTCAACCTTATCAACACAGAGGAAACCGTCAAATAACTTTTCTGTTTTAGGGAACCTCTGTTAAAAATGACTAGAACTGCAACTCATGATACATTATGGTGATGGTCAGTGGGGCAAATGCACCTTTTGCTTGGGGTTATCAGGAAGAATTACCCCCTAACAGATAACAAAAAGCTCAATGATGTCAGCAATTGCTCATTGGTCAAGTAACCCCTAGCTACTTCTGGAGGAACCCTAGAGTAGGTGGGTCTGCCTGCTATAATAACAAGATCAGTCCCAGTAATTATAACAGATAGTGAAAAACTATTAAGTGTGCTGTGCCAATTACAGTGCAGGAAATTACATTTCTGTACACGAACAGTTGAAAGAATGCCCAAATCTAAGAAGTGCGGTCCTAATATTCTCTAGGTCTTCATTTTTTTTTAATAAGGTTTCAAAAAGTTTATCAATAAAATGCGTTAATTTTTATAAAAAGTCCTTGTGTCTAAAAGCATCTTCTAGCAGAATGCCCACAATATGGAGAGTATACAAAGAAGCAACATCTGACTTTTTGCCAGTTTTATCCAAAAGAGTTGCAGATTACAACTGTGTGCTCATTTTTAATAACATTACATAATGGATTGTGTAGCAGCTTTACAAATGCATTTTTAAAGAAGGTGGGAACATCCTTTTAAGGAAAACAAAGCACAGAATACATATCACCAGTAGACTTTCCATATGAGCTGCTGCAGCATCAAACCTGCGATTTATAAACAAACCTCTCTGAGCTAAACGAATGGGTATTGGTACAGTGAGGGAAAAAAGTATTTGATCCCCTGCCGATTTTGTATGTTTGACCACTGTCAAAAATGATCAGTCTATAATTTTAATGGTAGGTTTATTTTAACGGTGAGAGACAGAACAAAAATATCCAGAAAAACGCATTTTAAAAAGTTATAAATTGATTTGCATTTTAATGAGTGAAATAAGTATTTGATCCCCTATCAATAAGCAAGATTTCTGGCTCCCAGGTGTCTTCTATACAGATAACCAGCTGCAATTAGGAACACTCTCTTAAAGGGAGTGCTCTTAATCTCAATTTGTTACCTGTATAAAAGACACCTGTCCACAGAAGCAATCAATCAACCAGATTCCAATCTTTCCACCATGGCCAAGACCAAAGTGCTGTCCAAGGATGTCAGGGACAAGATTGTAGACCTACACAAGGTTGGAATGGGTTACAAGATCATCGCCAAGCAGCTTGGTGGAAGGGTGACAATAGTTGGTGCAATTTATTTGCAAATGGAAGAAAGACAAAATAACTGTCAATCGTCCTTGGTCTGGGGCTCCATGCAAGTTGTCATCTCATGGAGTTTCAATAGGATCGTGGGAACGGTGAGGAATCAGCCCAGAACTACACGGGAGGATCTTTTCAATTATCTCAAGGCAGCTGGGACCATAGTCACCAAGGAAACAATTGGTAACACACTATGCCGTGAAGCAATGAAATCCTGCAGTGCTCACAAGGTCCCCCAGCTTAAGAAAGCACATGTACAGGCCCTCAAGTTTGCTAATGAACATCTGAATGATTAGGAGGAGAACTGGGTGAAAGTGTTGTGGTCAGATGAGACCAAAATTGAGCTCTTTGGCATCAACTCAAACTGCTATGTTTGGAGGAGGAGGAATGCTGCATATGACCCCAAGAACACTATTCTCACCATAAAACATGGATTTGGTTTTTCAGGAACAACTTCACTGCGTCAAATCTTGGGTGAGAACCTCCTTCCCTCAGCCAGGGCATTGAAGAATGGGTCCTGGATGGGTATTCCAGCATGACAATGACCCAAAACACATGGCCAAGGCAACAAAGGTGTGGCTAAAGAAGCATATTAAGGTCCCGGAGTGGCCTAGCCAGTTCTCAAGACCTTAATCCCATAGAAAATATGTGGAGGGAGCTGAAGGCTCAAGTTACCAAATGTCAGCCTCCAAACCTTAAGGACTTGGAGAGGATCTGCAAAGAGGAGTGGGACAAAATACCTCCTGAGATGTGTGCAAACCAGGTGGCCAACTCCAAGAAAGTCTGACCTCTGATTGCCAACAAGGGTTTTGCCACTAAGTACTAAGACATGTTTTGCGAAGGGGTCAAATACTTATTTCACTCGTTAAAATGCAAATCAATTTATAATTTTTTTTAAATGCGTTTCTAGATTTTGTTATTCTGTCTCTGTGCTAATCAAACTAAATGTTGAGAATACCCACTAAAGGGCTACACTAAACATACAATATACAATTTAAAAAAATATATATATTAATATATATATATATATATAGTAACTGTCAGTGTAATAAATACAAAAGTGCAATGTAGCAAATGTGCAAGTAATTAACAAAGATGCAACCACATGTGCAAAAAAACCAAAGTGCAAAAAAATGCATGTGCAAACTGGCAATAATGAACACACTTCATAAATAAATTATAAAAGGCAAGTGGGTAAGTTCATCAATGAGCAACAGAAATGCTCTGAATTAAAGTCTGTATCCAAAGCAAGCTCGTGTTCGGAAACTGGAAACTTGACACCCTGAGTGCAACCATCACCAAAGAGTCAGGAGCGCTTACCAAAGCAAATGGACTCTACCACCAGCGGTGAAGAGTCATACAGGCAGAGAAGTAAAAACCATAAGGAATCTCCCGATAGTTATATCATCTGAATCTCAATTAGGCCAATACAAAGGTGCTCAAGAAAACAAAGAACGCCTCATAGCGTAAAACCATCACTGGTACAATTTATTAAAAAGTAGAACACTTACATGCTTCCAGGAATTTACAAGAGGTTTGAATAGACAATGTTGTGATCACAAAAGGTTCCTAGTGGCGCAATGTGTTGGAGTAGACTCACAGGACTCAACGCGTTTCGTCTGAAGAGACTTCAACAGAGGTACGAGAATACCACCCTCCATTGCACTTAAAAATAATCCTTATAATTAATTCTAAATTGAATGATCAGCACGTCTTACCATACACAGGAAGCGCTGGCAATGAGGAAACGAGGCTTGGAACGTACGCGGCCGGCCACATTGCCGGCGCTTCCTGTGTATGGTAAGACATGCTAATCATTCAATTTAGAATTAGTTATAAGGATTATTTATAAACACAATGGAGGGTGGTATTCTCATACCCCAGTTGAAGTCTCTTCAGATGAAACATGTCGGGTCCAGTGAGTCTACTCCAACACATTGCGCCACTAGGAACCTTTTGTGATCACAACATTGTCTATTCAAACCTCTTGTAAATTCCTGGAAGCATGTAAGTGTTCTACTTTTTAATAAATTGTACCAGTGATGGTTTTACGCTATGAGGCGTTCTTTGTTTTCTTGTTTTTGTTTTCTTGCGCCACTAGGAGCCTTTTGTGATCACAACATTGTCTAGTCAAACCACTTGTAAATTAGTGGAAGCATGCAAGTGTTCTACTGTTTAATAAATTGTACCAGTGATGGTTTTACGCTATGAGGAGTTTTGTTTTCTTGGGCACCTACGTATTGGCCCAATTGAGATTCAGACGAGATGATGACAACTATCGGGAGATTCCTTATGGTTATTACTTCTCTGCCTGTATGACTCTTCACCGCTGGTAGTAGAGTCCATTTGCTTTGGTAAGCGTCCTGACTCTCTTTGGCGCCGGTTGCTCTCAGGGTGTCAAGTTTACAGTTTCAGAACACGGGCTTCCATTGGATACGGACTTTTATTCAGAGCACTTCTGTTGCCGATTGATGAACTTACCCACTTGCCTTTTATAACTTATTTATGAAGTGTGTTTATTGTTGCCAGTTTGCACATGCATATTTTTGCACAAATGTTTTTGCACTTTAACCACTTTGGTTTTTTGCACATTATATGGTTGCATCTTTGTTGATTACTTGCACATTTGCTACATTGCACTTTCATATTTATTACACTGAAAGTTACTTTATATTTTTAGACTGTATATTGTATGTTTAGTGTAGCCCTTTAGTAGGCATTCTCAACATTTAGTTTGATTTAACGCAGCACTTTTTTCTATTTCTCTATTCTATACAACATGGTTGTGTTGCTGTGTCTGCAACTCATTTAGATGTCATTGGCACAGTAATTATTTATATTTAGTTATTCTGTCTCTCACCTTGTAAAATAAACCTACCATTGAAATTATAGACTGATCATTTCTTTGTCAGTGGGCAAACGTACAAACAGTAGAATGAGTTAACCACAGAATGCAATTATATACAATCTAGTTTTTAATTGTCCAGAAGCAAGACATTGCCTAAACAGGACTACATATACAGCTACTGATGCAAAAATAAAAAAATAAATAAAAAAATCAAGGAACAATACAATTTTCTTTTGAAGCGGTGCAGCCAAAACAGACATTTCTATGGATTATGCTTATCTATACCGATCATTTTTAAATGGCAGTTACCCTGCTGCGCTTACCAAATGTGGGCAAGAAGTCCAGAGGGCAATCCAGTCTTAAGGAAGATCTCTCTGACCTCCAGACCAGACACCAGACCGTCCTGGTCGCTGTCAAGTTTCACAAAAATATCTTCATATTTTGTTTTCTCTATATGTGACACAACCCACTGTAAATAAAAATAAAGACCATCAGAGGCAATATTTTACAAAACTCTAACCTAAAGAACATTCATTGACTGACACAGCTCCTTATTCTTCTTAACCATTGGGTTATACTGCTCCTCTAAGGGAGTAGGACACTAGGCAGGAAAAAGCTTGACTATGCCTATGGGGCAGTCCCAGGGGGTATACACCCACTCTCAGCTATAGGCACTCAGTTTTGCTACAAGCAGTGCCAGAAGAAAGCAAACTCCACAGAGGGGTGGGTGCGGTGTCCGTCAATGATCATCAGAGAAATGGATTTTACGGTAAGTCAAAAATCCCATTTTCTCTTTTGTTCATTGACAGATACAGCTCCTGATTCTTGTTAACCATTGGGACATCCCTAAGCAGTGTTAAACATGAGAGGTGGGAAAAAAGAAGAAAAAAATTCCCAAGGCTAACCATAGACACCCTGCGCGCAGAGGTGATAACCACCCAAAAAAAAAAGGCCACCTTCTGGGGCAGTGCAAGTAGGGAAACCTCCCGAATATTTTCAAAGATAGGCTTCTGTAGAGCAGAAAGCACCACATTAAGATCCCAGGGCGGCAACGGAGCACGCACTGAAGGAACCAAATGTTGGACACCCTGAAGAAAAGGTACACACCAGGGAGTGTGAAGCCAAAGGTTGTTGGAAAAAGACCGCCAAAACCGATACCTGGCCCTTGATGGTACTCGAGGCCAATTTCTGTTCAACCCCCTGTTGAAGGTTAAGATCCGAGCCACCAAGGAGCGAGAGAGACTCGCACCACGCAATGTACATCTTCCAAGTACGATGATAGATCTTCCTAGAAGTACATTTCCTAGCTTTCAACAGCGTAGAAATCACCAACTCAGACAAACCTCCATCCTTCAGCACGTGGCATTCAGTAGCCATACCAGTTAAAGCCAGCAAATGTAAAGCAGGGTGGAAGATCGGTCCTTCGGACAGCAGATCCTCCCTGAGAGGAAGACCCCCAAGGAGCATCGGCGACCAGCCGTACCCAAATCGGCGTACCAAGACCGGCGAGGTCAGTCAGCACAGAATCTCTTCTACTTTGATTCTGAACAGGAGTCGTGGCAGAAATTTGAGAGGGCTGGAACGAACTGGTCAGTCCACCTTAGAATGCTGACTACTTACTGAGCCGCTAGGACACTACTTGTGCCTCCTTGGTGACTGACAGACCCTGGCCGTGGCATTGTCAAAATTAATTGGTACCAGACACCCCTGAAGAGGAGTTGTCCAATGAGCCAGACAAAGGCTGATCGCTAAGATTTCCAGAACATTAATCTCCAGTCTGGACTCTGCCAGAGTCCAGACCCATTGAGCACGTCCTTGCTGAGGATGCCTCCCCACCCGGACAGGCTGGCATCCGAGGTGTCAACCGTCCAGTACAGGGGAGAAAGGATTTAACCTGTCGAAGTGCCAGAGAACAAAGCCACCTCTAGAGACCGTGAAATCCTTGTCCCAATTCACCAGAATCTCTTTAGCAGAGATCTTGTGTGGAACTGTGCAAACATACAGCCACGTAGGTGAACATCATCAGGGCCCAAGCACCCGCATGTAAGCCCAGGAGGGATAACAGTCTGCTAAAAAACAGAAGCTGAATTGCCTCCTGCCATGCCTGGAGTTTTTCCGGAGGAAGAAACGCTGGTTGAGGCCAAATCCAGTCAGACCCAGATAGTTCAGTTTTGGTAGACAGAACCAAAGCAGATTCCTGAAGGTTCAGAATCCAACCAAACTCCCTCAGAGTTCGCAGCGAAAACTCCAGTTGATCATAAAGATGATTATCCAGGTACCCCAGTACCGCAATCTCCCGCTGACCCAAACAATGCCAGCACCGGGGCCAAAACTTTTGTGAAGACCTGAGGAGCGGAGGCGAGACCAAAAGGTCCACGCCACAAACCAATAATGCTCCTCACCCATAGCAAAACAGAGGAAGCGTTGGTGACCGACACATATTAGAATGTGCAGGTAGGTGTCCTTGATGTCGATAGAAGCGAGAAAAAATCCCCCTGACGTAGGGACGCAACTACCCTTTGAATGGATTCCACGCAGAACTTCTGTACTCGCACAAGCAGTTTAGCGCCTTGAGGTCCAGAATTGGATGTAACTTGCCTTTCTTCCTGGGAACTGTAAAGAGGTTTGAGTAAAAACCCCTGAAAAAAACCTGAAAACGTTTGAATTGAAACCATCACCCCTTGAAGGAACAAGTCTTGCACTTCCCCAAAGAGACCCATAAGTGATCTGGGGACAAGTGCAGGTTGGAAGGGAAGAACCTTTCCGGAGGATAAGACCGAACTCAATCTTGTAGCCTGACCAAATAACTTTGTAGATGTTTTTTAATACCAGGGAGGTCCATGGGTCCGGAAACAAGCAAAGACATCCCCCCCATCGCAGATATGGATGAGGGCACCCCTTAATGCAGAGGCAGCCTTGTCCGCAGGTCTGGAAGAGCCCGCTCGGGGCTTGCCAAGTCCAGGTCCAGTTGGAACCTCCAGTGGAGGCCCTGGCTTTTGATCCCTTGTCTTGAGACCCTGAGGGATGAAAAAACCTCTAATGAGCCAAAGAGAATGGCCCACTTCTACGACGGGGCTCCTTGCCCTTGGTAGCCTGCAGAAGAAGAGTACTCTTCCCCCCTGTGAGACCCTTAATGTCATCCAAGGAGTCTCCAAACAGGCGATCTCTCACAAGGGAGATCAGCTAAGGCCTTAGAAGTCTGGTCTGCAGACCAGTATTTCATCCTGATAATACGCAGAAGGACCACTGCCGATACAGACAGCCTAAAAATTACAAAACCCAAGAGGCACCAGAGATAAACTGTAGCTCCTGGATCAACTGACCCGCCAGCTCTGCAAAGGCAGGGGAAAGCCGTTTCCTTTCCAGGTCACGGCATAAAAGTTTAGCCCACTCGTCAGAGTTTGCGACACCAGGGCAATAGTAAATACTGGTCTAAGCCGAACCAGCCATAGTAAAACATATGGCGGGCCAGAGCCTCCGCTCTCCTATCAACCCGATGCTTTAAAGGCCAAGGACTCCTCAACCAGTCCACTACAGGTCCACTACAGGTGGGACCGTCCACTTTTTAAGCAGGGAATCCTTATAAGGATACCGCATAGTAAAACACTAAGGGACCACAAGAGTGCGTTTTGGACAACCCCACTGTTATGTGACAATGTTGTCAAAGTAAGCGGGAAAGGGGAACAACCCGGCCACAGTGGAGGACCTATGGTGCCAAAAGGGACCGGCGCCTCCGACGCAGCATCTCTGCGATGTTTAAAATTTCACGCTCTGACACAATCAGTGCATCCACCAGTGCCTTTTCAGAGGAGCAGAGGAAACATTCTCACTGTCTGAGCACTCAGGGTGCATGGACGCAGACTCAGTAGGGAAACTTGTGTCCGCGGCAGCCGAAAAGGATTTGATGGACAGATGAGGCAGGGGAGGGCGGTGGATGCTATATACTAAGCTCACCCAAAAAACATATCAGGGGAGGGCCGCTGACTGCGATCCCGCAAAGAGGACACTGACCCAGGGTCCACGAATAGACCACCTACTGGACCCCACAAAAACAAGGGGGTCACCCTCCGAGCCCCTCCATAGAAGCCCACACAGTAGGAAATAGCCATGATGCGGACGCGCATGCAGGGTATCCTGATGGTCCTGCAGTGCTAAAAGGGATAGGCGCCCTCCACAATAATGGTGGCATGGTAGCCATCAAAAATGAAACCGTCCCCACAGCGCCCCCCCTTTCCAAGGGAGATGCCAAGCTGGTCACCTGGCCTAGTAGGCCGCAAGCCGCGGACTCAATTTGTGTGGAGGTCCAGCCGCAAGTGCACTCAACCCTGCCAGGCTCACTGGGGCCGCCTCCCCCAACAGAGGCCGACTAGGCCTCATGGCTTAGTAGGCAACAAGCTGTGGCCTAAATTTTTTTGGATGCCCAGCCGCCTGGGCGCGAACCTCAGCGGAGCCAACCACCCAGCGGCAGTTGCCCAAAAGGAGAGTACAATAAAGCCCCCTCCATTGCGGGGGTTACGTTCCGGACCTAGCCGCGAAAAGTGAAAATCCGCGAAATAGAAAAACCCTATTAAAATGCATTGTAGGCATGTTTTTTTTTACTGTCACTGTACGTGTAAAAGCATTTTAAGGTCTTTAAACACACTTTTAAAACAATAGAAACTCATTTAAACACATAAAAGATACTGAGAGACATAGCAAGAGCTATGGAAAACACAAAAATATTTCATTTTTAATGATTTATATAGTAAAATAACATTACAAAAAAAACCGCAATATACCGGGACCGCAAAAACTGAACCGCGATGGAGCGGGGGTTTACTGTAGTGGCTTCAGCCACCCTCACTGGGGCCGCCCCACATAGCTCCTGGCCAGTAGGCCGCAAAGCCACTGGCTAAATTTCGGGCCGAATCCGGCCACGTGAGGCGTGGACCCGCTTTTTCATTCGCTGCTGCAACCATGGAGGAATCATCCTCACTATCGGATAGATCTGGGGGTATGATATTAAGCCCCCCCAGACGGACCGTGTCCACAGTGGCATCAGGCTCAGAATCAGGTGAGACAGACTGAGCAGGGAAAGGCGGGAGACGCTTCCTCCTCGGCCTTTGCCCACAAGCCACATCAACCCAGGACAGTAAGAAATGCAGGACCACCGTCAGTGCAACCATGGGAAGCTGGGGTTCCTAGGGACCTGCTACCTCCATGAGGGGGTCAGTGGGGGAGATGTGACCCTGAGGCTCCATAAGGAAAGCAGTACAAAAACTGTATTTTGGCACCACTAAAGGATCCCCCCAAAGCACAGGGTACCTATCAGCAGAGAGAGAGATACCCGGGACCCCCAAGGACTCACCCTACTGATCGGAGGAGCACCGAGTATTCAGGCCCAGCATCACCATGGATGCCATCCCTGTTCATATGTCACGGGCACAGGAAGAAGAAGAGGGGGAGCTTCGGCATCCCCACAAGGCTTCGGTCATCTCCAGGACTAATAGAAAACGGCCCCGTGACATCATCGGGCTACACAAACATGGTCGCCAACCAGAGACCAGCCAGACTAAGGGAAAATGGCCGCCATCAGCTACAGCATGCTGCCAGGATCTTCTCTGTGCCATTTACAACGCCACACCCTCTGCAAGGGGACCCCCTCCTGAAGGTAGGGCGCACGTTAGGGGAGACTCCGCTGTGCACTCTGCACCAGTCTCTGAACTAGGACCCCCTTGCACTAAACCCACACTGCAAATAGTGGGGCATGCACGTGGATGTCTTCTACACTGGGACCCCTACAGACTACCAGGGCAGGACACACTATCTCAGGACCCTTACAGAGTGGGGATTGTGGGGGATATCCCAGGGGTCTCCCTTGCATCCTCCACCCTGGGACCCCCACCAGACTCCAGGTCCAGACAAGGGGGAAAGGGAATGGGGGAAGCCCAGCTCATGAGGGATTTTGAAGGATGGGAGGAGGGAACCTGCAGGCAGGTCCGACTGTCCCTGGAGGTTACCCGCATCCAGCCAGGAGCCTAGGTCCTTACTCCTGACTAGACAGGATAAAAATGATTACCTAGAGCGGAAAGGGGGATTATATACCAGGCTGAGGATGGCCCATGTGCGTAACCAGGTGTTTTTTTTGTTTTGACTAGTCCTACTCCTGGAGGAGGCAACATAACCCAGTAGTATTGATTTATGGAGCTCTGTGTCCGTCGATGAACAAAAGAGAAAAGTTTGTTTGGACCAGCTTGGTCCAAACTAACTATTTAAAGTGACAAGAAACATGGAGAACGGCATTAATACGCATACCTATAAATGCCTAAATGGGTGCAGTGCTACCTGCCAAACAATTTTATATTTCTGTCCATCCAGGTCTGAGACTTCTAGAGTTCTGTCTGGCAGGTCATAAGACCTGATTTTTCTTTGAATAGTGTCTTATTTACCTCCAATTAGGCCTTTGTTCTCCTCAGCTAGGCCTAATAAAATCCTCCCTCTGAGTTTTCTTTATAGTTTTATTTCTCTTTTTTTCAGTTTCTACTACAATTTGTAGGTTTTGCTTTTGTTCTTGTTCATTTTCTGTAGTGTAAGCTTTAACAAGCAACATATAAGGCAACTTTAATTTCAATACCTTTTCCTGTGCTTTGTACCAGAAACCTAACTTTCAACAGCAAATAGCAGAATTTGTACTTAGTACCTTAAAGAGCCCTCTATTGCAGAAATAAGAAAAGAGCCCTAAAGCTTAAATGTGAAGTTTAGATATGGACTATTTTGCATACTTACATTAGCCCAGCTTGGACTGACGTAAGTATGTATGTGCCATAACTTCGTGATGCCTTTGGAAACTGGAAAACACTTTTGTCAGCACCTCTGTCTCAGTGATCACCATTAGTTTCAGGGTCCCCTGCTGCAAAGTGAATAAAGGAGGTTGCTCACTAAATAAAGACTCAATTCATAAAATGCAAAGCAAAGTTTTCTCGGATTGGATGAGATGGAGAGAAAAGTGGTGAAATCACAATCTTCACCTCATCCAATGAAAGAATGCTTTGCATTCATTGAGGAAATTCTAAGTGTTCTCTGAATGGTGTACATGTTGAGAGAACGAAAGACCTCCCGTGTTCATCAAGTAGCAGGGCAGCTGCTTGGCACAGGTTTCAGAATCTAGCGGCGATAGTAAGTTAATTCTAGTGCAGACAAATTCAATATATTACCCGATTGATTGGTAAAAGGTAAAAGATAAGGTTGCATCAAGTAAAAAGATACATATCAAGAGTTAAAACTGCACACGCTCATGAAACAGGAACAAAGACGAATACTGAAAATTGTCCATAGGCGACAGTTTAAAAGCCTTTACAGGTTATCAGTTTAAAGAGAACTGTGAATGATGACCCTAGAACTATTACTCTCACTCCAGTGTGCGCAGCAATACAGCTAATATGTGTAGCGCAATTGTTGTTTTTAAAACTAGGGACACTGTTCATTCACCAGATGAGAGATCAGCAAATGCATGTTTGCTGATCCCCCTCTGCTCTGTCCACCAACACCTGTAATGTCCATAAAAGGGGCAGGAGAGGTCAACAAAAAGCAGACAGTCTGATTCACATATGTAAATACACTACTGGCTAGCTGTATGTTTAGAAGTCTGTGCAGTTTTCTCTGAGCCCCCCTTCCCCCTTCAAAGCCTCACTAACACCTGTTAAACCCTCCAGTGCAATCCACCATCCTATGATGGAGTGCCAACAACACTACAGGTGGTCCCTGGGTTACAAACAAGATAGGGACTGTAGGTTTGTTCACAAGTCGCATTTGTTTGTAGGTCGGAATAGGTACATTTTTTAAGTGTAGCCCCAACCAAAAGAATCATGTTTAAGTTTTTTGGATAGCATAGGGAAGGGTTAACACACCCTGTACCATTTTTTTTGCGGTCTGTACCCCTGTTCAGAAGATTTTACCTCGTTTTCAGTCCCTATGACAAACTAGATTTTGAAAATGTTGGGTTTTTGTGGAAACAAGGATTGGTGAGAAAGCTTCAGTAGAGACCCCTTTTTCCCATGAGAACTCTTACATAAGTGAATTTCCCTTCCTAGGGGTAGATTTCTCCTCACTTCCTGTTGTCTCCCTCAGTTTGAAAGTAGGAGTCGTTTGTAAGCCGGATGTTTGTAACCCAGGGACCGCCAGTACATGGCTCCTAAATTTAAGCGGAGTTCCACTCAAAGTGGAACTTCCGCTCATTTGTTTCCTCCCCCCCTCTGGTGCCACATATGGCACCTTTCAGGGGGAAATGGGTAACTGTTTTTAACAGGTATCCTTCCCCACTTCCAGGAGACGGTGCTGCGGCGCCGTCACTCGGAAGTTTGGCCCCCTCTTCCTTTCCCCGCTGCCGAGCCAATCCGAATGTGCAGTGCACTTCGCGCATTCGCAGTAGGGACCAGCAAGGCTTCACTGCCGGGTTCCCTTACCGGCAATGGCAGCACCCGACAGCCGATGGAAACATAGGCTGCGGTGCCGACATCGCTGGACTGGACAGGACAGGTAAGTGTCCTAATATTAAAAGTCAGCAGCTACAGTATGTTTAGCTGCTGACTTTTAATTTTTGGAGGGGAAGGCTGGAACACTGCTTTAAGCTGAGTTGCCACTCCCACATAGGCTATACCTGCAATCCATTAGGGGAAAAAAAAAATAAATACTGCAGGGGACGTACCAGCCTGTCTTTTACTGTATTTATCAAGATAACAATATTGCAGGGAGCCATCAGCATGGTCTGTGCTGATCATAAGCCTTTACCTTGTCAATCAGCATCTAGCCGCACTTATTCACTCATTTCTGGATTGAAAGCCCAGTCTCTGTGGCTGAAACCCTCCCACCATAACTTCAGTGTCTAAAAGGGAATACATAAAAGACACAAAGAAGGATTTGGCTAAGCCAGGGAAATTTACATTATGAGGCCTGTTTATTTTACATTAACTGGATTTGGGACCTCTTTATACTGTCATACAGGAGTTTTTGGGTTGTAAAGCAGAGCTCAGAAAGGGGGCAGGAAAGCAGTACATGGAGTCAATTAGGTGTGTTGCAGTCCAAAAAGCATGCTCGCAGGAGGATAGAACAGAGAGATGGGGGGGTTACCCATTAGCCTGGAGTTCAGCTTTAAATGGTTAAACATGACAAAATCCTATCTACACAATCTATCATCAATTTGAAAAAAACTCCATTACACCTTGCTCCTTTCACAGTTGTACTTATTACTGAAGTACATGTTCACTTCAAGAAGGTAATTTCCCCCTGGTCAGTGCAACTGAAACTTTTCATTGCTCAAGTTTCAAACACATGATAATGCTGTGGGATTGGTCACATGGTCTCAGCCTAAGGGAGTGATATGGAAGCTGAGTCATTCAGCCGCTAAAACACAAACACTCCCTATCTGCAGAAATGCTATGGCACTGTTTATGCGACAAGCACTGATATACAGAAAAATTATTAGGACTCCAGTTAAAAGAAACGCATTTCTAAGCCATCAAAACCTTTATTACTGATATCAAATGTGTGTATTTAGCAATTAAGGAATTTATGACTGCAGCTATTTCAGAAAGCAAATAAATTCAGACATATGTATGTGCAGAATAACAAATTCTATTGCTTAGTAGCTTTCATGCTCTTACCTGTGCAACAGGCGCTTTAGTGGGGAGTATTCCTACAGGTGGCAGAGAATGTCGTGGCTCTTTAGATGGTGGCATGGGCAGTGGTGGTATGATTGGCAAGGATGAGGCAGGACCAGAGGATTTCCTCTTGGATGGTGGCACCAATGCAGGAGGTAATATCATAGGAACAGGCTCTTTCTCCAGAGCAGAGTACACTAAAAACATTGCCTGTACAAACAAATCAGACACGTTAGCAGCCGGTTTCAATATTTCTATGTAACTTTTCCTTTTTATTTTTTTACTTGTTTTCTGTACCACATTTTTAGAAGAATGTTTTACCATGCAGGGGTTCTCAACCTGTGGCCCTCCAGCTGTTGAAAAACTACAAGTCCCATAATGTCTCCGACTGTGGGAATCAGGTTTATAACTGTCAGCCTTGTAAAGTAGTTCCGCAAGAGCTTGAGGGCCACAGGGCATATTATAAAGCACTGTTAAAGTGGACCTTTAGTTATATAAAATCCACAAGAAAATCCACTGTAAAGTAGACACGCTACTAAGTCCATACTTTATATCAATCAATTTGATAGCCATTGGAGGTTGGAGGTTGGAGCTCCATCAAAGATCTATGCAAGAATTTGCCCATAAAGTCAGTTCCTGCACTCAAGCTCAGGCCTGGCAGGTAGCTGCTTAGACACCGAGCTTGGCATATTGATAGGGTAGGAGAATATATGGGTTTCTCTCATTAACAGAAATTTAACCACAACACTGATGGGGATCATAGCAGTGAATAGGATAGTTAAGTATAGATGCAGGAGTCTACTTACAGTCAAGGTAATGGATAGGTTAGGTGCAGGGGAGGGTTGTTTTAACTGAGACATTAAGTTCTTCAGGAGCAATTTAAAAAAAAAAAAAAGCATTGACAAAAAAAGTGAAGGCTGCCACAAAGGCGCTCACTCTGACAACGGCAGCTGACAGGCTGCATGTTGACCCTGTGGCATTCAGAACTTTATAAATCTCTGACTCACAGTAAGTAAGCAGCACATGATCTGCACACAATTTCCAGATTAGGGATGCAAAGGCTACTGAAGCCATTGAACCAGCATGAAGGCTGCAGGCATTTTCTGAAAAGGAGGTTTTCTAGAAGCACGGTTTTACTTAGATCTCAATATAGGGATGGCACACATACACTCACCGGCCACTTGATTAGGTAAACCTGTTCAATTGCTTGGTAACACAAATTGCTAATCAGCCAATGACATGGCAGCAACTCAATGCAATTAGCCATCTACACGTGGTGAAGACGACTTGCTGAAGTACAAACTGAACATCAGAATGGGGAAGAAAGGGGATTTAAGCGACTTTGAATGCAGCATGGTTGTTGGGGCCAGACAGGCTGGCCTGAGTATTTCAAAAACGACTGATCTACTGGGATATTCACGCACAAACATCTCTAGGGTTTACAGGGAATGGTCCAAAAAAAGAGAATATATTCAGTGAGTGGCAGTTGTGTGGATGAAGATGCCTTGTTGATGTCAGAGGAGAATGGGCAGACTGGTTCGAGATGATAGAAAAAGGCAACAGTAACTAAAATAGCATCTCATTACGAACCAAGGTATGCAGAATACCACCTCTCAATGCACAACACATCGAGCTCTTGTCAGGTAAGAACAGGAAACTAAAAACTGTAAAAACTGAAGCTACAATTCACACAGGCTCACCAAACTTGGACAATAGAAGATTTGAAAAGTGTTGCCTAGTCTGAGGAGTCTTGATTTCAGCTGCGACATTCAGAGGGTAGGGTCAGAATTTGGCATAAACATAAAAGCATGGATTCATCCTACCTTGTATCAATGATTCAGGCTGGTGGTGGTGTAATGGTGTGGTGGATATTTTCTTGGCACACTTTGGACCACGGCCTACCTGAGTATTGTATATGGTGTAAACATGACATCACTATTCACGGTGGGGACACCGTTTAAAATTGGCAGCTTTTTCTCATTTTATTTTTGATTATTGGCTTGCTCCTATCATACTCCTCTGGGTAGCGCATTGATCCTCATTTGTATTTACTACCTGAGTATTGTTGCTGACCATGTCCATCCGTTTATGACTAAAGTGTACCCATCTTTTGATGGCTCCTTCCAGCAGGATAATGCACCATGTCACAAAGCTCCAATCATCTCACCACTGGTTTCCTGAATATGACAATGAGGTTACTGTACTCCAATGGCCTTCACAGTCACCAGATCTCAATCCAATAGATTACCTTTGGGATGTGGTGGAACAGGAAATTCACAGCCGACAAATCTGCAGCAACTGCATGATGCCATCATGTCAATATGGACTAAAATCTGAGGAATGTCTCCAACACCTTGTTGCATCTATGCCACGAAGAATCAAGGCCGTTCTGAAGGCAAAAATGGGTCCAACCCGGTACTAGAAAGATGTACCTAATAAAGTGGCTGGTGAGTGTTTGTAACAGGCATATACACTTTATGGAGGGTGTGGGGATGACCAAAACATTATTAAACTAAATACTCACAACTGCAAACTCATCTCGGTCTAAAAGTCCATCGTGGTCAATGTCACTTAACTCCCAGACCTTAAAAAAAAAAAAAAAAGTGATTTAGTAATTAGAAAAGAAAATTACAGAATAAGAAGTAATGCAAGCACCAGCCAGGCAGTAGGAAGGGCAAACCCCTGATGGTTACACCTACCCTTCCAAGCACTTCCACAGGCAACTTGGAATTGAGCAGCACAGGTTTGACCTTGTCCCCTGACAGGAATCCATTCAAAGGGTTTAAACTGTCAAATATTGCATCGTATTTGGCCTTTTCGTCTGCCTATAAACCAATCAAAATGAAATTAATTTATATTTTATTAAGAAGAAAAAATATTTGACAAACTTTTAGAACACATGCACACTGGAGTTTAACTGTCCCCGACACCTGTCTGCATTCAAAGCATCATACAGATATCAGAAATGAGCCGGGGTGTACACTGCATTGCACATATCCCCCTGGCAGTGTGCACTATTAAAAAAATAAAAATATGCTAGGAGACGGGAAAGATGAGACATGCAAAGACTCCTGGCTATTTTTTAGCATTAAAACAGTTCTCAACTCCCTTTCCATTACCCCCCCCCCCCCTCACATTACCTGTAGTGCCGAGTAAAGCACCTACTCACTTGCACAGTGAAGTCAATGTTGTCCCATTAAGATTCACTGTTCAGATGCCACAATGTGGGTCCTGCCTTGCCTTCTTGGTTCTCTTCAGCTGGCTGCCTCCCCGGGATGTGGGCAGCCAGTTTCATGATGTACTACACCCACCCCCCAATAACTCTGTAGGAAAATGCTACAGCCTCCTGGGAGATGCAATGCAAATATCCTGGAGGGCTGCAGGACCATGTACAGGTCTTTCTGGCCTAGACTGAAGTTGCGGCAGAGCGGGGTTCAAAACAAAAAAACAATAAATACAATTTTAGTTGGCCCGCAATTTTGCTTGGGGGGGGGTGGTCGAGGGGGGAGTGATAAAGCGGAACTAAATTCCTTTTAGGAGTTTAGTTGTGCTTTAAAGGAACAATTTAAATTCTACATTTTTTTAAATGTTTATGATTTGAATGTTTTAAGAAATTACCCTTTATCATTTAAAAAAAAAAATAGCTTTTGCCTCCAAAATTACCTAAAAAATGTGAGTGAGGTATTGTAACACAGAAGAACATTCATGGCAATCTCTTTAGCAATAAAGAGTAATCATCTACATAACCAGTGATATTGAACACTGATGCAAAGGCTGTTAACACTCACCTTGACAGCCCATGGCAGGTCCACAGAGATGGGAGCAGCCACCAAAGAAGGGCTTGCAGTGTCATGCTAAGGAAGAACAAACCATTTTGTTTATTAACACAAACAGTGGGCACTTTAGAAAAGCTTTTTTCCATTATAGTACTTGCAAAAATGATGGATAGTATACCAGAAACACTAGTCAATTTTGTCCTAGCTAGCTCAATGTCGCTGTTGCTATCAATACCATAAAAATAAAGTTTAAAAATCTGCCAATAAACTACACTGTAGTCTAAAGAGGTCTCTTGTGGTGAAACACATAAGCAACTAACTGCAAAATCTTACAGACTGTACACAGTATAAGTTCCGTAAGGAACATTGTGGCAAAGGAAACCCGTGCCATACCCATCTTATCAATTTAAGGGAAGATCAGCATAATCTGTCCTAATTTTCACTCTGCACTCATACTGAAACCCTGAAGTCTACCCTACCCTAACCTACCAGATACACTATATTACCAAAAGTATTGGGACGCCCATGAACTTTAACGGCATCCTAGTCTTAAGCCCTAGGGTCCAATATCAGTTCTATCCTATCAAGTTGAGGTCAAGACTGTGTGCAGGGCAGTCAAGTTCCTCCACCGCAAACTTGTTCATCCATGTCTTACTGGACCTTGCTTTGTGCACTGGTTTAAATCATTTGATGGAGGGGGGATTATGGTGTGTGGCCCCTTAGTTCTAGTGAGGGGAACTCTTAAGGCGTCAGCATACCAAGACATTTTGGACAATTTCATGCTCCCAACTTTGTGGGAAAAGTTTGGGGATGGCCCCTTACTGTTCTAACATGACCAGTGCACAAAGCAAGATCCATAAAGACATGGACGAGCGAGTTTGGGCAGGAGGAACTTGACTGGCCTGCACAGAGTCCTGACCTCAACTCGATAGAACACCTTTGGGATGAATGAGAGCAGAGACGTCTAGCAGAGACTAAGAGCCAAGTCTTCTCGTCCAACAGCAGTGCGCTTCTGGAAGAATGGTCAAACATTCCCAAAGACCCACTCCTAAACCTTGTGGACAGCCTTCCCAGAAGAGTTGAGGCTGTTATAGCTGCAAAGGGTGGGCCAACTCAATATTGAACTATAAGACTGGGATGCCATTTAAGTTCAGGTGCGTAAAGGCAAGTGTCTCAATACTTTTGGTAATATAGTGTATTATAATAAATATCAAGAGATGTCCACTGTGTCAGGCAGTGTTTACCGTGAATGTTGTTCGTGTGCACGTGCGACTACAAGCACCATAGAAATGAGTGGGAAAGAAGCAATAGGTGCTGGACAGCGAAGGGTGCACCTAAGCAGGTCTATTAGATTAGTGTGCACTGGGCAGAGAGGCCAAGCTCTTGTGCCTGTTGGGCTACCCAATCATACTAGGGGCTCATGTCAAAGGGTTTTATTTGCATTCCAATATGATTTTATGGGTATGCATTGCAAACCCTGATTGAAGCAAGTCAAATGAGGGTCAGGTGGTATTCAAATGCAACCCCAAAAATAATTTAGAATGATCTCAGAGAAATCTCAAATGATGCCTAACTTGTGCCACTGACACAAGCCCATTGACACTGGCCCTTTGTCTTTCTGACAGATGCAGCAAGCACTAGGCTATGTCACCTCTTCACCTGTCTTTGCAATACACACGGTGGTGGCGCTGTCCCAATAACTTAAATAAGTTGCATTTGGTGGCAGTACTGCCAGCTGAATGCTACAGGGGATAATTCTGCCACACCCAGAAAGCAAAGCTGCGATGTTCCCCCCTTATCCGGCTGCCTTTGCAGCTTAGGGAGTGGGCGATAAGAATTCAGCTCAACCATTTGTTTTCAAGTCATCGCCCCCCAGTCGCAGGGGTAAATAAGCCTATAGACTAACTCCACAACTTCTGCTAAAGCTGAAATCTAGGCAGATATTAAAGAGATGCAGATCTATAATCATTACATACATCAATACATGTATTTGTTTAAATGAATTCAGTTTAAGTAACAGAATCAGACTTTGATATATGCCTCTTGATGTCAGTGTACAGACGAGCTTAGACTGGGGCAGAGGAAAAAGCAGCACAAGGAGCCAATCAGTTCATGTGCTAACTAGAAGCATTCTGACTGGAGGAAAAAGGGGCTCATCACTGTACAGCTTCTCCTTCACTTTCTAGTGACAAAGCTGGTTCACGATGCTGGGCTCAGAGAAAGTAGGTTAAATAATGATGGTCCTCCACTTAACCTAGATGGTAATCTAGCAGTAAAGAAGAGGCACTGAAAAGGACAGTTTTGCAGCAAAAGCGGCTATCTGAATATCTGTTTCTGTTACTTCAATTAGCTTTTAATGGCTTCGACCTTTTCAAGTGGCTTCTTAGGGGAAAAAAAAAAAAAATACATAAAACTTACAAATCTGGGAGGAGGCACCACCTTCTTGATACTGCCGAGTGACACCTCCATGCCATTTTGCGCACAGGCGACCAGCTGCAAGGCTACAAAAAATTCCTTAACAAAATAAAATAAGCCATTAGTTCAATGCTTTCTTAACATGATATAGAGACAAGCACCACAGTCTTACAGTCACATGCGTGACACTCTGTAGACCCAGAAACTTAAACAAAAGTCTACAAGGAAGAATTATTGTGGATCCGGGTAAAGCAATCAAGCATAATGAGTAAAATGCAGAAATTCCTGACTTTCAGGAATAAAATTAAAGTGACAAGGTGAAGATAAAACAGCCATTCCACAGTAACAAGCCTTTCAAGCTTTTACAAGTTCATTAGAGATAATAAATCTCATAAAGGGGCTGATACAGAAGCAAATACGCCTATAAATAAAGGGAAGAAGTTGTTTATAGCAGCCAATCAAAAGCCTTGGTTTATGGTCCAAAGAAATTTTAACACTAAGGCTTCATGTACACCGGACGTTTGAAAACCTCTCCTGAACGCTGGAACTTGACAGCTAGTAACCGACATTTAAAAACATCCGTTGTGCCGCGTTTAGCGGGCTTTGCTTTTAGAAGCGTTTTTACATTGTAAAATGGTCAGAAATGTATCCCCATTGAAAACACATATAAACTAAACATTTATAAACGTGACTTACCACGTTTAGATGCGTTTACATGCTGTTACAAGCATTTGGCGTTTCGAAATGGCAATAAACTTCCGTCTAAATGCATTTTTTTGTTTTAACCACTTTAGCCCCGGAGGATTTGGCTGCTCAAAAGACCAGGCCCTATTTTGCGATTCGGCACTGCGTGACTTTAACGGACAATTGCGCGGTCGTGCAACGCTGTACCCACATGAAATTGACGTCCTTTTTTCTCACAAACAGAGCTTTCTTTAGGTGGTATTTGATCACCTGTGCGATTTTTATTTTTTGCGCTATAAACAAAAAAGAGCGACAATTTTGAAAAAATAATATTGTTCACGTTTTTATATGAAATTCTCAAAAAAAATGTAAAAATCTAGATTTTTTAAAAATTTTAGGCCAATTTGTTTTCTGCTACATATTTTTGTTTAAAAAAAAAAAAAAAAAAATCGCAGTAAGCGTATTTTGATTGGTTTGTGCAAAAGTTATTGTGTTTACTAACTACGGGAAAGATGTAATTTTTTTTTTTTTTTTTAACTAGTAATGGCAGCGATCTGCGATTTTTTTAGCGGGATTGCAACATTGTGGAGGACAGATCGGACCCTTGACTGACATTTTTGACACTTTTGGGGGAACCAGTGACATTACTATAGTAATCAGTGCTATAAATATGCACCGTTACTGAAAAAATTACACTGGCAGGGAAGGGGTTAACTTTATTGGTGATCAAGTGGTTAAGTATGTCCCTAGGGGAGTGATTTTAACTGCTAGGGGGCGTGGCTAGTGAAGTAATCATAGAGACGTACGATCCTACATAGCAGGATCGCATAGACTGTCATTACTTCAGGGAGAATGACAGACGGCTGTGTTTATATCAGCCGTCTGTCTTTCTCTCTCTCCTGTGGAAGATCGAGAGTGGCCGGCGGACATCGAAGCCGACGGTCACACGCGCTGGCTAGGCAGGGAACGAGCAGGGGCGGGAGCGCGCCGGCGTTCTCTTGCCCCCTACAGGCTCGTGGGCGAGCAACCTAGGTCTACATCGCTTTGCCCAGGAGAGGCTGACTGCCGCAGTATCTAGTCGTCCGACGGTCGACAAGTGGTTAAAAAAAAAATGCCACTTAACTCAACTGCCTCTAAACTACTTTAAACGTCTGAGTGTACATGGACAGATAAGAGAGTTCAGGAGCTGCTGAAAAAACGCCCAACTGCTCCTAAACGTCCGTTTATCAGCAGCAGTGCACATGAGGCCTGACGGTTTTTCTTTGTGGATCTGGCTGGAGTTACCACACATCAGCCTTGGCTAAATTTTCAGAGGGAACGTGAGAAAACATAATGCACTTATCCTGCAGTAGAACCCCTACACAGAAAGAGGGAAACACTGGTATAGGCCTGTTTCACATGGAATTTAGCCAATAAAAGCCTGCTGAAGCAATGTTTAAAGTGACAATCAGCACTCCTATTAAGATCTGTGTAAAACAGGGGTGCTCAACCCATGGCCCGTGGAGCTCAACCCGTGGCCCATGGAGCCTTGGATAAGGTCAGCAACCTCTAACCAGGGAAGCACATGCCCATGCTCCGGGATGGTGGTTTGGCAAGCCAAGATTGGGATCAACAGGTTGCTGACCCCCCAATCTCAGAGCAGCAGAGTGCATGGAGCCTGCAGCTGGGAAGCAAGCTGCCACAGAGGTAGCAGAAGCCACATAAGCCGATAGTGCTGGGACTTTTCTAGCAGCCTTGACAGCAATGCCAGCAGAAGCTGGAAGAGGAAAAGGTCAGTGTATTAAACATCACATGCACTTCACTTTTGCAATAGGCATTTTAGCACTTAAAGAAGGGTTATTAGGGGGGCTTTGACACCTATCTACCTGAACGGAGACAGACTTTGTGAAACCGCACCAAAACTCTTGAATGCACGAGTTTTGGTGCACTTTCCGAATGTGCACCACACCTACAGGATGTAATAGAAGTCTATGGATTACCGCATCTAACCCACAGGAAAGCCACAGGTACGCATTAGTGTGAAAGGTCTCAGGACAGCAAGGGTTCATTTAGTTTGGGGGTGGAAAAACCCCATAGTTCATTGTGGCCCGCGACCTGTTATCAAATCACTTTAGTGGCCCTCTATCTCCAAAAATTTGAGCATCCTTGGTGTATAGCATTTCCAAACAGAAGCTGAAGGGAGCTTATGAGGCTTAGAGAAAGTTGCTAGAAATTAGCTGAAAGCTTTGTAAAAGTTTAATGTAAGTTTCATAAAAGTTTGCTATTCATACTGCTCTTACACAAACTGAAGCCCGTGTGAAACAGGCCTTAAGGAGAAATTCCTTATTCCTTACACAGGCAAGCTTCTTCCACAACGTGTGACCCAAGTCCAAAGCCTCTTCTCAAAGGTGCCCCAGCAGTCAGTCAACACCCTTTCATCATCGCGTACAGTGGGGGACCAGCAGTCCAACATGCACGCGAGGACAGCAAGGGCCCACCTACAAACCTGTGCATCGGAGAAAGGAGGACAATGCCAGAAACTGACAGAGGGAGGAATAAGGTATTTAGTATTCTTCTACCTCCTGGAGTTAATGAGCAGGTAACTAATGCAGTGCTAGGGGGGGGTTATTGCAAAGGTATTTTTTATAATGCCTCATGGGATGTGTAGTTGCGCAACAGCTGGAGGGCCGTAATTTGAAGATCCCTGAGGTAGAGAGTAACAAACAAGAACAAACTGAAGGAAATCTGTGCCAGAAACCCTCTAAGGCTGATCACATGACTTAAGTCCTAAGCATTTGGTCACGATATCGGATATTGATAAGGAGGATTCAAGATCAGAAGAGGAATCATTCCATTCAGCAAAGATCATGCAGAAAAATGCTCTGGCTTTTGGTCACATGACCAGCATTGGAATGAGCCAGAAGAAACATTTTCTCATGAAAAGGCGTTACGGCATTTTTATTGCACTTTTTATTTAGCCGAGTGACACTGGTAAAAGCTTTAAAGAGAAACCCCCAGCGAAAAGTAGAACAATCAGTATACAAACACTGAAGCTGCGCTAAATTCAGACAATTATGTAAACCTGATTTAGCTTATCAACTGCAGTCAGAAGCCAGACAGCTTCTTACAACATTTCTGGGGGTGCATTTTCTGGAGCCTGTGCGCTTCCTTTCTCTCTTTGCTATCTGCATCACATTTAGAGCTCCTGCATACAATTTGCTGAGCACAGATTGGAATTTATACGATGTGAACATAACAGTACTGTATGCTATGGCCCCATGGAAAATGCTACATTTAAGTCCACAGCGTTCAGGTGCATAATATAAACTAGAAACAACTGCATTCATGGCCTGGCGTATGGACCTTTTTTTTACATTGCAAGCATTAGCACTAGCATACATTGACTCTACTGGCCATAGTTGCTCCAGAACAGCATGTAAATATCTATATTATGTTGCCAGCACTGCCACTGATTACACATGATTGTTCTCCCCCTTAACAAGCCATGCAGTGGAAGCACTTACACAGTATAGCCTTGACCTTCGGTCATTCACACATGGCTGGAGGTCAATCCATGCATGGGCTGCTGCCACCCTAAAGACTCATTTAGGAGGAGAGGTAAACATTAACAGTGTGCAATCACCAGCAGTGGAGCCACTGGCTAGACACTTTGTTGATACAGTGCCTTGAAAAAGTGTTTATACCCCTTGAAATTGTCATGTTACCACTGAAAATGTATGTATTTTATTGGGATTTTAGGTGATAGACCAACACAAAGTGAAAGTAAAATTAAAAATGGTTTTCAAAATTTTTGTACAAATAAATCTGAAAAGTTTAGCGTGCATTTGTAGTCCGCTCCTTTACTCTGATACCCCTAACTAAAATCTACTTGAACCAATTGACTTCAGAATTCACCTAATTAGTAAAGAGTGTCCACCTGTGTGTCATTTAATCTCAGTATAAATACAGCTGTCCTGTGAAGCCCTCAGAGGTTTGTTAGAGAACCTTAGTGAACAAACGGCATCAGGAAGGCCAAAGGAACACACCAGACAGGTCCGGGATAAAGTTGGAGAAGTTTAAAGCAAGGTTAGGTTATAAAAAATATTCCAAGCTTTGAACATCACACGAAGGACTGTTCAATCCGTCATCCGAAATTGGAAAGAGTACGGCACAACTGCAAACCTACCAAAACATGGCTGTCCACCTAAACTGACAGGCCAGGCAAGGAGAGCATTAATCAGAGAAGCCGCCAAGAGGCCAATGGTAACTATGAAGGAGCTGCAGAGATCCACAGCTCAGGTGGGAAAATCTGTCCACAGGACAACCATTAGTAGTGCACTCCACATATCTGGCCTTTATGGAGAAGTGGCAGGAAGAAAGCTATTGTTGAAAAAAATCCATAAGAAGTCACGTTTGCAGTTTGCGAGAAGCCATGTGGGGGACAGAGCAAGAAGGTGATCTGATCAGAGAAGACCAAAATATAACTTTTTGGCCTAAAAGCAAAACGCTATGTGTGGCAGAAAACTAACACTGCACATCACCCTGAACACACCATCCCCTGCTCTAGATGTGCAAAGCTGGTAGAGACATACCCAAAAAGAATTGCAGCTGTAGTTGCAGCAAAAGGTGGTTCTACAAAGTATAGACTCAGGGGGGCTGAATACAAATGCATGCTACACTTTTCAGATATTTGTAAAAAAAACACATTCTGAAAACCATTTATTATTTTACTTCCACTTCACAATTATGTGCCATTTTGTGTTGGTCCATCACATAAAATCCCCAAAAAATTGAATTTTTGACTTACCATAAAATCCATTTCTCGGATGTTCATTGACAAACGCAGCTCCTGATCTTCTTAACCAATGGGTTATACTGCCCCCTACAGGAGTAGGACACTAGGCAGAAAAAGAATATGACTACGCCTATGGGCGGTCCCAGGGGGTATACTCCTTCTCTCTGCTATAGTTACTCAGTTTTGTTACAAGCCGTGTCAGAAGAATTACAACTCCAGAGGGGTGGGTGCTGTGTCCGTCAATGAACACCAGAAAAATTGATTTTTTACAGTAAGTCAAAAATCCCATTTTCTCTTTTGTTCATTGACGGACACACCTTCTGATCTTCTTAACCATTGGGACGTCCCAAAGCAGAGATAAGAGTGTTAAACATGAGGGGTGGGAAACAGCAAAGAACTTCCCAAGGCTAAACAGTAGCCAACCAGGCAACAGCAGCTCAACCAAAATAACTGGAGCCCACCTGAAAAAAAAAAAAAAAAAAAAACAATACACCCTCACAGAGGATCAGGTCCTATAAACAGCAACAAAAGGAATGGTAGCAAGAAAGCTAGAAAAAAATTGGGAAGGAAACCCAAGCAGGATAGGCTATAAAATATCTTTATTGAAAAAATATATACAAAATGTAACATCTATCGGCAATAAGTCACAACAAGGACATACATACATTTACTAAAATGAACCAAGCGGTGTAGCAGGTTAAATGACAAAAGCAAACTGAACAATAGACATTTCATAGACCTGATGATGCCATGCTGCGCTGGTTAGGTTGGATGTGATATGGAAGAAACAGTGAACTAAAGTGCTTTACTGGCCACTAGGTGGCATCATGAACGTCTGTGGAAACACTTTCAGCTAAATTCACAGAGCAAACATCCAATCTAATCAGCAATGGTCAAGTGTATGGGTCATTAGAAAGCAATTAGATGTATTCATGCAATCAAGGTACTGAGCTGCTAATGGAAATCACTGATGAAAGGAATCATAATAACTGGCCAGTTTGTGTATAAGGAAATTGAAAAAACCATATAGATCATGCAAGCTCTAAACAGCAGCCTGCAAAACCTTGCGGCCAAAAGAAGCATCCGCAGATGCAAACACATCCACTTTATAGAGCTTTGTAAAAGTGTGCACCAACGACCAAGTGGCTGTCTCGCAAACCTGCATCACTGATGCCTGATGACGGAAGGCCCAGGAGGCACTAAGCGCCCGAGTAGAGTGCTCCTTGAAAGGTAAAGGAGGAACCTGACCCCTGATGGAATAGGCCTGAACAATCGTCTGTCTGAACCACCTGTAAATGGTCGCAGAGAAAGTGGACAACCCTTTCCAGGACCCATTCGTGGGCACAAATAGTAAAATCGGATTTCCTAAAAGACTCCGTAGCTGCCAGATACACCCCAATTGCCTGGACCACATCCAAGGCAAGCAAGGCAATTTCCTTCAGATGTTTTGGCCTGAGACACAGGAAAGGCAACACAATGTCTTAATTCAAGTGAAAATCAGGGACAACCCTTGGGAGGAACGATGGACAGGGGCGAAGAACCACCTTATCTCTGTGAACCAAGTAAGGTGAACAACAGACTACCACCGCCAGTCCCGAAACCCCACACGCAAAGGTGATAGCCACCAAAAAAGCCACCTGAGAAAGCATAAGCAAGGGAATTCCTCGAAGATTCTCTAAGGGAGGCTTCCGGAGGAGCAATAGCACCAAATTGAGGTCCCAAGGGTGCAATGGAGACTGCACTGGAGGAACCAAATGTAGGACACCCTGAAGAAACCAGGGAGTGTGTGGCCAAGGGTCGTTGAAAGAAGACCACCAAAGCTGACACCTGGCCCTCGATGGTACACAAGGCCAATTTCTGTTCAATCCCCCATTGAAGGAAGGTCCGAGCCACCAAGAAGGAGCAAGGATGAACCTCAAGAGACTCACACCACGCAATGTACGTCTTCCACGTACAATGGTAGATCTTTCAAAAAAGTAGATTTCCTAGTTTTTAAAAGCGTTGGAATCACTGACTCAGATAAACCTCTATCCTTCCGCACCTGGCGTTCAACAGCCAAGCCATCAAAGCTAACGCCTGTAAAGCAGGATGGAAGATTGGTCATTGGGACAGCAGATCTTTCCCTGAGAGGAAGCTTACAAGGAATATCGGCGACCAGCCATACCAAATCAGCGTACCAAGTCCAGCAAGGCCAATCCGGAGCCACTAAGATGACCAAAATCTCTTCTGCCTCGATCCTGGACATTCCTGAAGATGATCAATCCAATGGTCCAGGCACAGTCTGATCACTCAGAGTTCCAAAACACTGATCGGTAGTCTGGACTCTTCCAGTGTCCAGATCCCCTGAGCAGAATGTTTGCCGAGGACGCCTCCGCAGCCGGACAGGCTGGCATTCATGGTGACCATTGTCAAAGGGGAGGAAGGATTTGCCCAGCCGAAGCGCTGGGGAGCGAAGCCACCATATCAGGGACTCCTTCGCTCCCCGGCTCAGCCGGTTTAGATTGTCCAGACTGCGGAGTCATGTCCCATTTGGCCAGAAACTCTCTTGCAGGGACCTTGTATGGAACTGTGTAAATGGAACCACTTCCAAGGTAGACACCATCAGGCCCAGCACCCGCATACAAGTCTGGAGGGATGACCATCTGCTGGACAGCAGGAGACAAATTGCAGCCTGCAATTTCTGGAGTTTGTCTAGAGGAAGGAGCACTCTGGCTAAGGCCAAGTCCACAGTCAAACCCAGATAGTCCCAGCTTTGTGGACAGAACCAGACCAGACTTCTGAAAATTCAGAATCCAGCCGAACTCCATCATATGACAAAATGTAAAAATTAAAAGGGGTATGAATACTTTTTCAAGGCATTGTAATTCAATTAAATTGAAAATAATTTTTTAAATATATAACTTATTTTAGTTCCAGTAACGTCATCACTGGGTCTCTGTGCTTCCCTATGCAATGAAAGCTTATCATGGATGGTGGGACGGACCAAGAGGGTACTGTATATAGCTTCAGGGAAACATCACAAAAATCTGCCCCACTGATGCAAACAGCTGGCCATGGCTCCTGGGAGGCGTTATGCAAATATCAAAAAGCCTCGTTAGATAAAGTGTGAAGCAGTGGGCTTTCCTAATTAGAATGCAGACTGCCCTAGGTAACGCCCGCATGGAACGTTGTGCCTCCATGACAAAAATGGCTGAAATACAACTAATGAAAGGATGGACCAGGGACAGTCAGGTTGGGGCGGAAGGTGTTGGATGATGCATTTCCATTCAGGAAATGAGAAACTCTCACTCGCTGCAACCTCGAATGTATATTGTGAAAAGCTCAGAGTGTGCATTGAAATCACAGTTAGCGGTTTTAGTAGAGGAGCAGAGCCTATACAACCGTGCAAGACAGAGGGGGAAGGCCAGAGTTCATCTTTATGCCTCATTCACATTGGGTGTTGTTCAGCATATGTCCGTGCAGAGCCAAGTTCTCTCGCACATGGATATGCATTGCAGTGCAGGCAGTCCCACTGACGGTAACTGGGATCACATACACAGCCGCTGTTCCCAATTAGACATCTGTGTGGGTGCAGGTGTGTGTCCCCAAGCTCACACTGCCTGACTTCGGGGATATGCACCCATGTAGATATCATATTGGGAACAGCAGCTGTGTCTGTGCAGCTGCTGTGTCCCAATTGACATCAATGGGACTGCCTGCACTGAGATGGCCCTAATGTCATCCAATACACCCTATAACGTTTTTCAAGCCAAGGTTGGTGTGTCTCTGGGCAGTCATTGATCTTTACAACATCAATATCTTTCTGTATAACTTGCCAAAGTGTTAGCCTTGTGCGGCCAAAGGGAATCCAGAGAAAGCACTTATTCAATCATGGGAACATAGCCTAATATTTTTTTTTATTACTTCCACTAAGCAAACTATAAGTGCTGAGAGGAACAAGCCAAAACGACAGCTAAACCTATTATTCAAAATTTCTGCACACATATACAGCAGCTGTAGGAAAAAAAACACATTTAACATTGTGTTCATAAAAAGGGCAATAGTTGTTCAAAAAGAAAAAAAAAAAAACACAAACTGCACAGAAAAGATACCATGCCTCAGAGTTTATAATTTAATGCACTGTTGGGTTAAATAAAAGAAAAAAAAAAATGACATGAAAAACAATGAAATCCAGCGATTAAAGCAGGAGACAATACAACACTATATATAAAGCAGAAGTAAAGACAGGAAACCACAAAAACAAACTTAAATAAGTTAAGCGATTGTCATGCAAAAAGCCAAAATCATTTGTATTAGTTTTGGATAGAATAGGAGAAGTTATAAACCCTTTCAGGTCTTTTTTCCCCCATCTATGAGCTGTTTGGGAGATTTCATTTCACTTCCTGTTCTGCAAACACAATAAGCATTAGAAAATTTCTTCAAAGTAAGGGAAATCCCCTTTTAAACAGCAACAAATGTCCCAACTGAAAGATTATTATACTCATCCTGTTCTGTTAAAAACTCAAAATGTTATAAATTTTCTCTCATTTTTAGTCCCGGTGACAACGGGACTGCTAGTCAATCTTCCTAGCAGGGACACAGACCAGACAAAAAAAAAAATCTAACAGATTCTAATCGCGCTTGGCTTTATATAAACTCTAAAGTGATTGTAGATTTTTTTTTTTTTTTAAATAATGTGTCTTACTTACTTAGCAAGTTGCCTGCTATGGGGTGCACTCGTGCAGGCTCAATCTTGAGCTACAGTGTGTGCATCCATTGACACACACAGTGTGACTCGCCCCACCCGGCTCCCTCACTCTCCTCCCAGGCTAAAACAGCAGCAGGAGCCAATGGCCATTGTCCCTATTGGAAATTTTCCCCTTACCCCTTGTTCAAAGAACAGCAATAAAATGTTGGATTTACCCACCTTTTTATTTATTCTTTTCTCTATCATCATTAACCACTTGCCGACCGGTCACACTGACCGTACTGCGGCAAAGTGGCTCGTTACCGTCCAGCGAAGTAGACCCCTCCCCCTGGCTGGCTCCAGCTGTATTCAGTCACAGTGGGAGTCGGGCCAGGGGAGGAGCGGCGGCGATCGTCGCTGCTCTTCCCCGATCGTCGGGGAATCGAGTCTGGAGATCCGCCCGCTTGTGTAAACAAAGCGGGCGGATCTCCTAAGTGACAGACAGGGTTAGATTGCAGGGTTCAGCATAATACTTGAATCTGCGATCTGTCCCTGTGTCACTCAGTCACCTCCCCCCACACACGTCAGTAAGCACCAGGCATACATTAACCCCTCCCTCTCCAATAAAATTAACCCGTTCCCTGCCAGTGTCATTTTTACAGTAACAGTGCATATATATAGCACTGATTACTGCAGTAATGTCACTGGTACCCCCAAAAGTATCAAAAATGTTAGTCAAGGGTCCGATCTGTCCGCCGCAATGGTCGCAGTCCCACAAAAAAAAAAAAAAAAAATCGTAGATCGCTGCCATTACTTGTAAAAAAAAAAAACACCAAAAATGACAGAAATCTTTCCCTTAGTAAACGCAATAACTTTTGCGCAAACCAATCAAAATACGCTTATTGTGATTTTTTTTTTACCAAACATAGGTAGCAGAAAACAAATTGGCCAAAAATTTTAAAAAAATTTGATTTTTACATTTTTTTTTGGGGGGGGGGGGGGGGGGAATTTCATATAAAAATGTGAAAAATATTTTTTCAAAATGTACGCTCTTTTTTTGTTTATAGCGCAAAAAGTAAAAATCGCACAGGTGATCAAATACCACCAAAAGAAAGCTCTGTTTGTGGGAAAAAAAGGACGTCATTTTGTTTGGGTACAGCATCGCACGACCACGCAATTGTCAGTTAAAGACGCACAGTGCCGAATCGCAAAAAGTGGCCTGGACGCAAGACAGCAAAATCCTCCGGTGGGAAGGGGTAAAAAAAGAGGAGTGAATCTACCCAATGGGGAGACATTTAAAAAACTTGAAAGAGAGAGAGTAACCCTCCCCCAAGTGACTACAAGTCCGAGTAGACTCTGCCAAGCATGGGCTGAACTGCCTGTTTGCCAAATACAACTGGACTGGATAGATCTTAAATAATTGAAAAAAGATCTGGACTTCCCAATTATCAGCTAACAGGAAATTCCCAAACTGGAAACAATTCCTTCCTCTGCTCAGATTTCCTCTCTCATTATAGATCCAATACATCTGCTATATAGACTATTCACTATAGCATGTATCTACACAGCCTACTGCATGGTGGGGGGAGAAGGTCTCTAACTAATTGACTGATTTTACCAAGAAGAATACTGTTTGACATTAATAATATTTTGAGTATGTACCCAAAAGCGTATTACCTGCTTGTTTAAGTATCCCTTGCTTTCTGTGTCAGCCAAATCCCAAACCTGTATGGAGACACAGGGCAAAGGGTCAGTTCCAGAGACTACTACATACACACATCCGCAGGAAAGCACAGATACTCTACAGACATTTACATTTCCCAAGTCAGCAAAAAGCATGCTTTGTCATCAAAATTATTACTGGGAATAGGGAGGGAAAAAAAAAAAAAATCACACAAAACACCCACACAATTCAGTGAACAAGTAAAGTACATTGTTGTTCTCTGTAATTTATACGGAAAAATGATTACAACATTGTCATTCTTATTCCATTTAAAAAAAATAAAGAAGTGAAAGAAAATGAAAGTTACTAAGCCTACCCCTTTTCTTTTTTTTTAAATAAATATAATCTCATTTCACTAAATGGTTTTTCAAATGTTACATTAGGAAAGCCTATTAATTTTGAATGGGCTGACAGTGCTTAAAACTCCAGGCAAATACAAGCCAAATTAATGCAACTTTGTATTCATAACAGATCACTAAATAGTTTTTTTTTTTTTTTTTTTTTTTAATGCAAGCAGTGTAAGTACCTGAATTTGATTTACTATCGGTCTCTTGCAGTCTACTGTAAAGAGCAACACAGATAGAAAAAGGGAGAAACAGAACAAAGAGCCCATCAGTTTTGATTCTGATAGCAGGAGGGCCAGAGTGACAGATGAATCCTCAAACGACGGCCCTCCAGCTGTTGCAGAACTACACATCCCATGAGGCATTGTAAAACTCTGACATTCACAAACATGACTAGGCATGATGGGAATTTTAGTTCCTTAATAACTGGAGGGCCATAGTTTGAAGACCCCTGAATTAGCTTATCAGTTTGCTGTTCCTTTACAGTCCCGTCACAAACTGGGGGAAAAGATAGGACCTGTGTTACGTCGCTGCTGCAGAGGATCTTCGTGTCTTCTACAGATCCATACATTCGGCAGCACACCATGGATCTTGTACAGCAGTCCGAAGAAACGTTTTATTTCAAAAGAATCACGTCAGGATAAGTGCAAAGTTTCAGAGTCACCCAGGACCCCTTCATCAGGCATGTGACAAAGGGGTCCTGTGTGACTCCGTAACGTTGCACCTATCCTGATGTGATCCTTTTGAAATAACGGAATTTTTGTAAAATCTTACCTGTAAAATTCCTTTCTCCGAGTCCTCCGACAGTCGCCGCCACCTCTAATTCTCAGTTAGAAAGACTCAGCCTTTCTAATCTTTTTTCTTTACTAGCTGTTTATTTTGTCAGCCTTAGTCGGATCTTGGGATGAAGACGGATTCTTGCGGAGCTGGGAATCGGACTGACCGCCCGGGTTCTCCAGGGCAGAGGGTCAGAGGGACTCCCAGCCCGCCATCGAGCGTTCAGCCATGTGTTCGTCCTGGCATTATGAACAACCCATCCCTGCTCGCAGCAGGGATGCAGCCTGTGAGGTGGCTACCTCACTGGACACATCTGCGGTGCTGCAGTGTCCTGTCCTTGGCTAATGGCATTCCCTGTCAGATGAGGACAGCGGCTTTCCATTCATAGAGGCACCCCACGCTATCAGGTACAGGTAAGTGCTTTCTGTGTGGGGCCTCTGTCTGGGGTGGCAGTCCTGTGTTGCTGTGTATTCCCCATGTCTGTGCCTGTGTGGGGCTCCCTGATGCGATCCCTGCGGGGGTCTCCTTGTTACATGCGCTGCGGTTCGGTGTGGTTTTGGGGACTTTTGTTTTCTGAGACTGTGCTACTCCTGCGGAGCGGAAGTCAATACCCAATAGTGATGACTTAGAGGTGGCGGCGACTGTCGGAGGACGTAAGAGAAAAAACGTTTCTTTAGACTGCTGTGCAAGATTCTTGGTGTACTGACGAATATGTATGTATCTGTGATAGATCCAGTGTCAAGCTGGTGATCGCTGCAGCACCCACAACTGATGTTTCCATATCCAGGAAGGTGTGTGATGGTAATATGAACTATTCTTCATGTCTTCTAGTCTGCCAGACAGGGCTGTGCTGGATTGCAGTGTAATTTTCCACACTGGATGGACAAAAAAACAAATTGCTTGACAGATAAAGCGGTCAATATACAGTACTGTGCAAAAGTTTTAGGCGGCGAGCAAAAAAAATCTGTAAAGTAAAGTGGTTGTAAAGCCTCAAGGTGAAAAACCTGAGCTGCAGATGCCCCCCAGACCCACCCCATTTTCTTACCTGAGCCCGATCTGATCCAGCAATGTGTACGCGTGCAGCAGCTCCAGCCGTTCTCTCTCCACATTGGACAAATTGGCTCCCGCTGCCGTCAAACAAATCCAATGACACGGGAGCAGGAAGCGGGCCCAAGTTCCGCTGTATGTGTCAATAGACCCAGCAGTGGGAATTGGGGAGCAAGACCACCCCGGTGCCCCTAAGGAAAACAGCTTTCCATGGGGGCACTCGATGAAGAGGAGGGGCCTGGATCACTGGCGGGGCATCACAGAAGAAGAGGATCGGGGCTGCTCTGTGCAAAATAACTGTGCAGAGCAGGTAAGTATAGGCAAGTTTGTTATTTTTATTTAAAAAAAAAAAAAACTGAATTTTTGTAAAATCTTACCGTAAAATTCCTTTCTCTGAGTCCTCCGACAGTCGCCGCCACTTCATAATCTTCACTAATGGGGTAATTGACCTTTTCTCCGCAGGAGTAGCTAGGCAACAAGATTTGTTAATATCAAAGCTTTTAGCATATCACACCCCTAGGGGGTGGTCCCCTCAGTCAATACCTCCCTGCTTCCAGCATTCTCAACTCAGTTTCAGTAGCATAGCAGTAGAGTACATAAACAAACCCCAACAGAGGGGCGGGGGCGGCGACTGTCGGAGGACTCAGAGAAAGGAATTTTACGGTAAGATTTTACAAAAATTCAGTTTTCTCTTACGTCCTCCGACAGTCGCCGCCACTTCATAATCTTCACTAATGGGGACGTCCCAGAGCAGTGTAGACATGGAGGGGTGGGAAAAAAACGCAGCCGCGCCTAAAGCAACGCAGTACCCACATCAGAGAAAGGAACCTTACCAAAGTAAGAGAACCAACCTTGCAACAGGAAAAAGTGCTCAACAGGAGCAACAACCCAGGAAGAACAAGTAACCCAGGGGTAAAAACACCCCAACAGCCAAGGTCCCAAACAAGGGACCCTAAGGCACTGCCGCACTAAGAACTTTACGGCCAAAGGAAGCATCTGCCGATGCCTGAACATCCACTTTGTAAAATTTTGAGAAGGTGTGAACGGACGACCAAGTCGCCGCCTTACACACCTGGGCCACAGAAGCCTGATGACGATAGGCCCAAGACGTACTCAGAGATCTGGTAGAGTGCGCCTTCACAGGGAAAGGAGGAACCTTCCCCCTCAAAGCATAGGCTTGCACAATCGTCTGTCTAATCCATTTGGCGATGGTAGCAGCCGACGCCGCCATGCCCTTCCGAGGTCCCTCTGGAAGGACGAATAGGGAATCCGACTTGCGAAAGGACTTAGTCGATGACAGGTAAACCCTGATCGCCCGAACAACATCCAAGGCATGGAAGCCACCTCCTTCGGATGCTTAGGCTTCGCGCAAAGCGAAGGCAAGACAATGTCCTCATTCAGGTGAAATTCCGAGATCCTCTTCGGAAGAAAGGAAGGGTTAGGTCGCAAGAGCACCTTATCCAAGTGAATCACCAAGTAGGGAGAGCTGCAGGACAAAGCTGCCAGCTCCGACACCCTGCGAGCCGAAGTGATCGCCACCAAAAAGGCAACCTTATTGGACAACAGAGACAACGAGATCTCCCTGATCTTTTCAAAGGGAGCCTGTTGTAATACGGACAGAACCAAGTTCAAGTCCCATGGAGGCAAAGGTTCCCTCCTAGGAGGGGCCAAATGTCGCACCCCTTGAACAAAGGTGCTAACCAATGAATGAGACGCCACAGGGCGTTGAAAAAGAACGGCCAGCGCAGAAATCTGACCCTTAATTGTGGCCAGCGCCAAACACTGGTCCACTCCCGTTTGGAGGAAAGCCAACACTCTCGACACCGAGTATGAGCGAGGGGAATACCCCCTGGACTCACACCAGGCAAAGTACGCTTTCCAAGTGCGGTAGTAAATTTTTCCCGAAGAGGCCTTTCTAGCCTTGATCAAAGTGGGAATGACCCCAGGGGAGAGACCCCTATCCTTCAGGACCTGGCTTTCAACAGCCAGGCCGTTAAAGCCAGCGACTGTAAAGCAGGATGGAATATCGGCCCTTGAGACAGAAGGTCTTCCCGAAGCGGCAGGCGCCACGGAACGTCGACTGCCAGATTTACGAGGTCTGTGTACCAAGACCGGCGAGGCCAGTCCGGTGCCACCAGAATCACCGCGTGCGGTTCCGAGGCCAACCTGCGAAGCAGCCTGGACAGCAGCTGAATCAGTGGAAAGGCATACATCAGACGATACTGATGCCAGGGCGCCACTAACGCGTCTGAGGCGTCTGCCCGAGGATCGCGCGTCCTGGCTACGAACCTTTCCACCTTGTTGTTCAGACGAGACGCGAACTGGTCCACATCCGGAAGACCCCACTTCACGCACAACATCTGGAAGACATCCGGGTGAAGGGACCATTCTCCCTGGTCCAGGGTCTGGCAACTCAGATAGTCCGCCTGCCAGTTCTCCACCCCCGGAATGTGCACAGCCGTTATCGCTGGGACGTGCGTCTCGGCCCACGACAGAATGTCGTTTACTTCCCGAGCAGCACGGGCACTCCTGGTGCCCCCTTGATGGTTGATGTAGGCCACCGCTGTGGCATTGTCCGTCTGAACCCGAACCGGACGGCCCTGAAGCCGTTCCGACCAATGCAGAAGGCAAAGTTTTATCGCTCGCAATTCCAGAATGTTTATCGGAAGAGACTACTCCTCCTCCGACCAAGTTCCCTGGGCGGACAGAACGCCCAGAACACCACCCCAGCCCGACAGGCTGGCATCCGTGGTGAGCACCGTCCATGACAAGGGACGGAAGGACTTGCCCCCCGACACCGCCGGGGACTGGAGCCACCACAAAAGACCCCTTCGGGTGTGACGGCTCAACGAGAACCGCAGATCCAGAGATTGCGGACGCCCGTCCCACTTGGCCAAGATCTCCGCCTGAAGACCCCGCGTGTGAAACGGGGCGAAGGGAATCGCCTCGAAAGCCGAGACCATAAGACCTAGACATCTCATACATGTCCGGAGGGACGAGCACTGAGTGTCCCTGAGGGACCTGACCTCGTCCTGAAGTGTCCGGAGCTTGTCTTCCGGCAGGAAGACCGTCGCCAGAGCAGAGTCCAGGATCATCCCCACATAGTGAAGACGAACCGACGGACACAACGTTGATTTTGGAAAATTTATCGTCCAACCAAACTCCTGCAGAGTCTGCATCGTGGTGGACAGGTCGTTCACCAGGCCCTGAAGTAAGATATCGTCCAGATATCCCAAGACAGAGACGCCCTGGGCTCTCAATAAAGCCAGGACCGGCGCAAGCACCTTGGTGAAAACCCGCGGAGCCGAAGCGAGACCGAAGGGTAACGCCACGAATTGGTAATGATCCTCCGCAATAGCGAGTACGCATCCTTCAGGTCGATGGAGGCCATGAGTTCCCCCGGAACCAGGGCAGCCACCACTGAGCGTAGGGATTCCATGCGGAACTTGCGAACCCACACAAAGCGGTTCAGAGCTTTCAAGTCCAGAATCGGACGTACCTTGTCCTCCTTTCTGGGCACAGTGAACAGATTGGAATAGAACCCCCGAAATCTGTCCCCATGAGGCACCGGAACCACCACTCCCTGGGCCCGCAGGTCCCGCACCGCCAGGTGCAGATCCTGCAAACGCTCCGGAGACAGCTGAAGATTTGGGGGAAAAAATCTGCTCGCCGGCCAAGAGAGAAACTCGATCTTGTATCTAGATCGAGCGATTTCCTGAACCCACCTGTCCCGAACGCGGGCCAGCCAGGGTTGAAGAAAACCGAGCAAACGTCCCCCCACCCCAGAACCGGGTGAGGGCGCCCCTTCAGGCCGAATTGGCATGGGCAGCGGACCCGGACTGGCCGGACTTCTGCTTACCTGCCCACTGCTTCTTCTGGGAGCCTTGGCCCTTGAAGGGCTTGCCCTTGTATTGCGACCGAAAGGCACGAAAGGACCCCTGAGAGGGCCTAAACGAGGTTTTCTTCTTACCGCGTACAGACTTCTGAGAGTGGGGTAAGAGAGTGCTCTTACCCCCGGAAATTCCCTTTATCAGAGAATCCAAAGATTCACCAAAAAGGCGAGATCCCGCGTAGGGAAGATTAGCTAAAGTCTTGCGAGATGATTGGTCAACCGACCAACATTTCAGCCATATCAGGCGACGGTTCAACACCGCTACACTGGAGAGGCGTGCAGCCAAAAGGTACTAAATCCAAGTCCGCATCACACAAATACATGACACCCTGATGAATTTGATCCACCATAGCCAACGTTGTCGGCGGAGCAGAGTCAGCCACCAGGGTGCGCCTGAGCACCTGCGTCCAATCCATAATAGCCTGGGCTGCCATAATGGAAGCAAAAATAGGCTTCAGCATAGAACCAGCAACCGTATAAGCATGACGGGCAAGAGACTCCAATCTCCTGTCCGTAGGGTCCCGGAACACCGGGGTATCCTCAGCAGGAATCGCAGTAGATTTATTCAAAACTGCCACCGCGTGATCCACCTGAGGCGGCACACACCAACGCTCATCAGTGGTGGGTGTAAATGGATAACGCAGCTTGAACTTACTTGGCACAGTAAAAGGCTTCTTTAAATTGCGCCATTGCTCATCGACAGCGTGTTGAAATTCCGCAGGGCAGGGAAAAACCTGCGCTGTTTTGCGCTTCCTTTGCGTCCCATAAGAGGACATCAAAGCAGGAGGACATGGTTCATCCTGCAAACGCAGTGTTTCCTTGATAGAAGCAACCAACTCATCCATGAGTGCAAGCTCTTCAGGCGAGCCAGGGGGAGAATTATCAACTCCTACCTCAGCCTCCCCCTCAGACCCCACAAGGTCCAGAGATGAACGAGACCCTGAGAAGGGTACTCCAGCCATAGCAGCCCTATCGCCCTCTGAATCAGAGGAAATAGACAATCTGGGCCGTTTTGCGGATCGATCAGCCATAAGCATCTGCACCTGAGAAGCCAAGTTCGCCACAATAGCAGCCAGATCAGCCCCCTCGGGGGATGCAGCAGCCCCTTGGCCCCCCACCAAGGTGGGAGGAAACTTGCAATCCTGAGAATCCATGCCCCAGTAATAATTGAAATAAAGGACTGCCCCTTTAAGACCGCGGTGAGCGCAGCCCACCGCACACTACTGTATGTACCGACCCCCACAGGGATAAGGAACACTGAGCAAGGAAATACAGGATAAGGATAAGTAAAAACCTGGAGAGACCACACAGGCTGCTGCCACCGATCGCTGTTCCAGAGCAAAAAGAAAGTGATGCAATGACTGACCGCCCTATAAAGCCTATGCAGGCTTCACAAACATGGCCGCTCGGCTGAGGCATTGTAGGCAATGAGAAAATGGTGCCGACATGTGGCTGTATGAGCGATCGCCGCCAAAATGGCGGCGTTTGGCACCAAAACACCGCGCTGTACCACACAGGGCCGGTCACCATGGTTTGCCGAAAAAAATGGCGGGCCGCATTAGCGGTCGCCGCACAGCATGTCTGATCCCAGTCTGCCCATACAGTACACATAGCAGAGCGGGAAAGCCCCCCCCCCCCCCCCCGCAGCCCACAGAAAGGCAGCTATTCCACACAGGAATCTGACAGGGAGCTCAGCACATACACAGACATGCGGGTCACATAGTCACAGACTGACACCCAAAACAGACAGGTCCCCACATAGAAGTGCACTTACCATTCTGGATGGCGTGGGGAGCCTTCTCCAGCGACCAAACCGCTGTACTGAGGACAGGGAGTGTCGCAGCCAGGACACAGTGGAACTGCGGTGCGAAATCGCAAACGGCGTCCGGTGAGGTAGCCACCTCACAGGCAGCATCCCTGCAGCGAACAGGGATGGGTCGTTCAATATGCCAGGGAAACCTGAGCTGAACGCTCGATGGCAGGCTGGGGAACCCCTGGCCCTGAGCCCTGGGATCCAGGGTGGCCAGTCCGAGACCCAGCTCCGCATGATCATCTTCATCAGAAGAAACTAAACTAATGCTGAGAAAAGAACAGCTAAGTAAAAGAAAGAGAAAAATACTCAAAATAAAATCAAAAAGAGAATAGAAGGCTGAGACTGAAAGCCCCAGCACAGGATCAGCCAGCTACTCCTAAGCTAGGCAATTGAAAACTGAGTTGAGAATGCTGGAAGCAGGGAGGTATTGACTGAGGGGACCACCCCCTAGGGGTGTGATATGCTAAAAGCTTTGATATTAACAAATCTTGTTGCCTAGCTACTCCTGCGGAGCAAAGGTCAATTACCCCATTAGCGGCGGCGACTGTCGGAGGACGTAAGAGAAACAAGGGTTTACAACCCTATTAAGAATGCTTCCAGAAATAAAAGTGTTAATAGCTTTTTTTTTATCAATTAAAAAAAAAAGCAAAAGCAAACCAAAGTGAAATCCAAATCAAAGCAATATTTAGTGTGACTACCCTTTGGCTTCAAACCAGCAATAATTCTTCTAGGTACACTTGTACACAGCTTTTGAAGACGCTTGGCTGGTAGGTTGTTCCAAACATCTTCTGTGGATGTAGGCTGCATCATATCTTTCTGTCTCTACATGTAATCCCAGACAGATTTGATGTTAAGATCAGGTCTCTGTGGAGGCCAAACAATCACTTCTAGAACTCCTTGTTCCTCTTTACATCAAAGAAAGTTCTTAATGATATTGGCTGTATGTTTGAGGTCGCTGTCCTTATGCAGAATAAAATTTGGGGCAAATCACACGCCTCCCTGATGGTATGGCATGATGGATAAGTATCTGCCCGTATTTCTCAGCATTGAGAACACCATTGATCCTGACCAAATCTCCAACTCCATTTGCAGAGATGCAGCCCCAAACTTGTGAGAAACTCCCATCATACTTCACTGTTGCCTGCAGACACTCATTTTACCACTCTCCACCTCATCAGCAAACAAACTGCCTCCTGCTACAATCCAATATTTCAAATTTTGACTCATCAGTCCAGACTACCTGCTGCCATTTTTCTGCACCCCAGTTCCTATGTTTTTGTGTAAAGTTAAGTAGCTTAGCCTTGTTTCCACATTGAAGGTATAGATTTTTGGCCACAATTCTTCCATGAAGACCACATTTGGCCATATTTCTCCAGATGGTAGATGGGTGTAGCTGGGTCCCACTGGTTTCTGCCTGTTCTGTGCTGATGGTACTGCTGGACATCTTCCGATGTCAAAGCGAACCAAGCATGATGTCGCTTTCATCTGCTGCATTCCTTGGCCCGACCACTGTATTTACAGTCCTCGACACTGCCGTTACTTTGTGCTTCTTCAAAAGCTTGGAAAGCAGATCTTGAAACCCTAGTCTGCTTTAAAATCTTTGCCTGGGAGATACCTTGCTGATGCAGTATAACCACCTTGTGTCTTGTTGCTGTGCTCAGTCTTTGCCATGGTGTATGACCTGTGACATGAAACGGTCTTCTACAACCTCACCTTATTAGCAGAGTTTGGCTGTTCCAGTTTTAAGCCTCCTACATGGCTGCTTCTGTTTAGGTTGACTGTTTTAACCTACATATGAAATTGCTTATCATTAGCACCTGCCTGGCAAATATGGTGTAAGAATCTATGCTGGTTTGAAGCCAAAAGGGTAGTCACACAAAATATTGATTGGATTTCGATTTTTCTTCAGTTCACTCACTTTTTTGTACACATTTTGTAAAAGGGATGAAAATACAATATATATTTTTGAAAGGATTCTTACTTTACAGCATTTCTTCACGCCTGTCTAAAACTTTTGCACTGTACTGTAAATGTATGACACATGAGTATTTAAGTTGTTTGCCTGGAGTTCAGTTTACTGTAGCACGGTGTCTTAAAAGTTAGCAAGTCTGCACTGGGGTCCTCATTTTAAATCCAAGGATGCTGCAGCTTTAAATACAAGCTAAAAGTCCAATGGTAAAATAAATGTAATTAAATCAAGAAAAAATGGTGCCGCAGATAGATTTTAGCGCAAAAAAAAAAAAAAAGACAAAAAGCGTAACTGAAGCAAGACAATCCCATGTTCCCAGTATAAAATACAAGACAAATCTGGCACCAGACAGGAAAAACAGTTATGGGGAAACACACCAGGACAACACTGGACTTATAGGGAGCATGAAACCAGAGACAAGCTTAGATGTTACCTGTGCTGGTGCAAGATAATATTTAACAATAGTAAAATCTATTTGGAGATGTTGCCTCATAGTGACTGATCCACCAGAACGTTTTAGATTTCAAATACAATGACAAACAATTGGCCTTTGTGAACTGTGTGACTGATGTCTACAGGAATACAACCCAAAAATTAGTTTCTTTAGTGCCGAGCAGCAAAAACTGATTAGAAATACAGAAAAACAGAATAGGTTAATGCACAGATTTTATTTTTTTTTATCACTTGCCTTGCCCAGAACCAGATCGGGGAGACCAGACTTCTTCAGGAACACAGCAGCATCTCCAGCCAATACTTTCCCAGAGCTGGCCGACTCCAACTGAGAGAAATGTGCATGATGGATAAGGTAAGTTACTGAACACAACTGAATTCTACAGAAACTAGGTTCATTGATTGGGTTTTAAATCACAGTTGTTCATCATCAATAAAGGGGATCTAAAGCATTTTTTTGGTTAAAAATTGTCAGCTTTTTTTTTTTTTCAATAAATGTTTTCAAAATGTTTAATGACCAAAACAATTGTACATAAAAGGATTGAAGGTCTTTTACAGATGCAGTGGAGTGTCATACTGTTACATAATGTATTAAATCATTATTTATAAAGACCATAAGTGAGCAATACAGGCATGAAACCTTAAGGGCCCTTTCATATTATGTAGTGACCTGCATTTTTCTCCACAAGGAGCTAGGACACATAGAAAACTGCTTTCTTTGTGCATGGTGTGGCGCGGAAAAACACAGATCTGCTGCATTTTTCCACAGCTCATTGGACGGCACCTCAGGAGAAGTGACTGGAGTGTAAAGTGGTAGTAAAGCCAAACACTAACTATTCTTTTAAAATATCCCTCCCCCTTCTCCTACTTATCCTCCATACTCCCTATAATAAAAGATCTGTAAACCTAATTTTTGAAAATCTGATCTAGTCACGTGATTTCACAGCTCCGTCTCCCCTTAGTATAGGAGAGCTCACCCATAGGATCCCATGGCTCAGCAGTTGTCAGCGCTTCCTCCCCTGCAGCAGCTGCTCATCGACACAGGAAGGTGAGCTGCAGGTTTACGTAACCGTACTGGAGTAGGTGGGAGGAGGGGGAAGAACATTTTTAAAAATAGTTAAGTTAGGCTTTTTTTTTTTTTTGCACGTTGTACTTTGGTAAGTACTCCGATTAAAGCAAAAAAAAAAAGCAAACAGTGCGATGTGCTGAAACAGGGGGCAGGAAAAAAGTGAAGGAAAAAAGTGAAGGAAAAAAGTATTTGATCCTCTGATTTTGCAAGTTTGCCCACTGACAAAAAAATGATCAGTCTATAATTTTACTGGTAGGTTTATTTTAACAGTGAGAGACAGAAAAACATAAAAAAAAAAAAAAAGTTATAAACCGATTCCCATTTTAATGAGTGAAATAAGTGAAATAACTATAAATATATATATAAACATGACTTAGTACTTGGTGGCAAAACCCTGGTTAGAAATCACAGAGGTCAGACGTTTCTTGTAGTTGGCCACCAGGTTTGCACACATCTCAGGAGGGATTTTGTCCCTCTCCTCTTTGCAGATCCTCTCCAAGTCCTTAAGGTTTGGAGGCTGACGTTTGGTAACTTGAACCTTCAGCTCCCTCCACACATTTTCTACAGGATTTAACCGGAAAAAAAAAAAAAAAACCCTGCAGGACCGCTGAGGGAGCGGTCATGTTCCCTTGGCGTCTCTTCCTGGTTCGGCGGCTCCGGCGCTGTGAGTGGCCGGAGCCGCGATGACATCACTCCAGCGCATGCGCGCGGGAGTCACTTTCCAAAAAGGAGCCGGCAAAGAGCTCTGAAGGACGCCGGACCTTCAGAGCGCATGCGCCGCTGGTTTCAGCAGCTGCATGCAGGACGAATATCTCCTAAACCGTGCAGGTTTAGGAGATATTAATTTTACCTACAGGTAAGCCTTATTATAGGCTTACCTGTATGTAAAAAGGTAAAAAAAAGCGACGATACTTCCGCTTTAAGGTCTGGAGACTGGATAGGCCACTCCAGGACCTCAATGTGTTTCTTTGTTGCCTTGGCCACGTGTTTTGGGTAATTTTCATGCTGGAATACCCATCCACAATCCATGTTCAATGCCCTGGCTGAGGAAGGGGCTTCTCACCCAATATTTAACGGTACGTGGCCCCGACCATCATCCTTTGATATGGTGAAGTTTTCCTGTAACATTAGCAGAAAAACACCCCCAAAGCATGACGTTATCACCTCAATGTTTGACGGTGGGGATGGTGTTCTTGAAGTAATAGGCAGCATTCCTCCTCCTCCAAACAGGGAGAGTTCAGTTGATGCCAAAGAGCTTGATTTTGGCCCCATCTGACCACAACACTTTCACCCAGTTCTCCTCTGAATCATTCAGATGTTCATTAGCAAGTTTCAGACAGGCCAATACATGTGCTTTCTTGAGCTTGGGGACCTTGTGGGAGCTGCAGGATTTCAGTCCTTCACGGCATAGTGTTACAAATGGTTTTCTTGTTGACTATGGTCCCAGCTGCCTTCAGATCATTGCCAAGATTCTCCCGTGTAGTTCTGGGCTAATTTCTCACTGTACTCATGATCATTGAAACTCCACGAGCCCCATGGATGCATGGAGCCCCAGACAGAGAGATTGACAGTTATTTTTGTCTTTCTTCCTTTTGCGAATATTCGCATCAACTGTTGCCACCCTCTCACCAAGCTGCTTGGCGATGGTCTTGTAGCCCATTTTAGCCTTGTTGTAGGTCTGCAATCTTATCCCCAACATCCTTGGACAGCTTTTTGGTTCTGGCCATCGTGGAGAGATTGGAATCTGATTGATTGCTTCTCTGGACAGGTGTCTTTTATACAGGCAACAAGCAGAGATTAAGAGCACTCCCTTTAAGAGAGTACTCCTGATCTAAGCTCATTATCTGTAAAATAGATACCTGGGAGCCAGAAATCTTGCTGATTGATAGGGGATCAAATACTTATTTTGCTCATTAAAATGCAAATCAATTGATAACTTTTTTTGAACAAATTTTTTCTTGATACATTTGTTATTCTGTCTCTTACTGTTAAAATAACCTACCATTAAAATTATAGACTGATCATTTGTCAGTGGGCAAATGTACAAAATCAGCAGGGGATCAAATACTTTTTTCCCTCACTGTAGGTGTGAAATATCTACAAAGAAATGAAGCTCACGTGACCAAAGAGGATGTAGACAAGAAAAAAAAACAAAAAAAACAACACAAACATATTGGAGTACTCATGTCAGGTTTTTATTGCAAAGTGCAGAAGGGGTATGGGGCACTGGACTTTTTTTTTTTTTTTTTGAAAATTTGTTTATTGAAGTTTTCACATGCAAAAAAACAAACAAAAAAAGTGAGAAATGTGTGCTACCCACACAGGGGTGCTGGAGCAAAATCAACATATGAGTAACCACTGGTTGCATGGATGGCATTTGGATTAACAAGGTGTGGTTAGACAAACGTTGCATTAATCAGGGATGTATAAAACAAAATAACAGCAGCACTTATCGAGATCAAGCACTCAAAGAGTGGTCCCTTCCTAGTTGGGGTATAAGAAACTCAAGGGAAATGTACCCATTGCAATCGAATAAGCCATTATGACGTAGCCGTGGTAGGGTCGACCAACCACTCGGACCATACTTTGTCGTATTTTGCAGAGCAACCCCTATTTATATGTAGGTGTCCTTATAGAGTGGAAGGCTGTTATTTACCAAGGTTCTCCAAAAGAATAGAGAGGGGGGAACTGGGTTTTTCCAGTGGAGTGCAAAAGCTTTTCTAGCATAGAAAAGAAGGTCAACCGACGTTTTCTCTGCAACAGTAAGAACCAAATTTTCTCCAAAACACATGATACAAATTTCCATGGAGGAAGGTACTTTGGTTACTGACACCGTATTGATTACGACATACACGTGTGACCAAAACCTGGCAATAACCAGACAGGACCAGAAAATGTGACAAATCACCCGGGGAATGGCTGCATCTCCAACACTCTGGAGGATGAGAGGGACACATGACATGTAGACTAGGTGGTGTATAATATGCCCTGTGGACGATTTTGAACTGAACTAGCTTGTCCCGTGAAGAGACCAGAGTAAGGAAAGGGAGGTCCCAAATGTCATCCCAGTCATCATCGTCCAAGTGCTGGATATCATGCTACCACTTAGCTCTAAGGCCAGACAAGGTAAGAAAAGATATTGAAAGTAGTTGGACATAGAGGTGGGAAGTGGGTTTCTCTGTAAAGTCGTTCAAGGGCTGACTGGACCACTACAAGGGAGGCTTGTGGGAATTGGCTGGAAAAGGCATGGGAGAGCTGCTAAACAAATAAGGAGGAAGACTGAAATCTGACGATAATTGCGACCAGGGCTTTAGCGTGGCAGCAGATGAAGTTTGAGATACACTTTACATTGAATCTTGCAGCAAATAAAAATGGGGCATAGACGGGTTTAGCCAGAGTGGACTATTAGGTCAGACTGCTCCTTCTGGGAAGGTGTTCGCACAGGTGGCCAAGTTTCCAGGCTCTGATGGTAGTGAGCGGGTATGGAGCTTTAAGGCCTTCGACCAAAAGAAGTTGCAATGCTTCGAAGGATGAGACCACTGCAGCTTCTAGCATGGTGGAGGTATTGGAGCCTTCAGGAGGAGAACCACCAAGCTGCTGTCACCAGCTGGGTGGCCAAAAAATTCTTGTGACAAATCAGGGAAAGCCAAGCCCCCTTGGGTGGTTGGGTGCATCAAGGCAGACAACTTGTAACGTGGAGGATTACCACCCCAAAGGAAGGCACTGCACCATTAAGTATAACCCCAATTCCAAAAAAGCTGGGGTTCTGTGTAAAATCTAAATAAAAACAGAATGCAATGATTTGCAAACATCATAAACCCATATTTTATTCATAATAGATATTAGGCTGTATGACCCCTGACCCCGTCTGGACAATGCTGATCACATGCACCCTTCCAAAAAAAAAAAAATTGGAATACAAACTAAACTAAGCATCTGCAGAGTGCCCCCAAGGCTCTGTTCTATCAGCAGACGGATTGGGGGGACAGTAAAAGGAGGGGAGGAACAGAGCAGACGGATCAAACAGCCTTTTTACACAATGCAGAGGAATGATCCCTTAGGTTCCACAGTGAGTATAACAAGCATGCTTTACTGCATATACAGACTGATTTTACTGTTGTGGGTTTAGGAACACTTTAAGCACCCGGACTCTTACTACAAATCCATGCTGTAGTCATCGATGTACTGCTGAAATATGCAAGGCCTTTCCTGAAAGACATCTGGTTGGGAACATATGCTGCTCTTAAACCTGGATTTAACTTTTTAGCATTGATGGTGCCTTTTCAGATGTGCAAGCTGCCCATTCCACACACACTAATGCTTCCCCATACCATCAGAGATGCAGGCTTTTAAACTAAGCGCTGATAACAAGCTCAAAGGTCCCTCTCCTCTTTAGTACACGGCACCCATGGTTGCCAAAAAGAATGTCAAATTTCAATTTGTCTGACTAAAATAAGCTTTGGCCCAGAGAAGACGGTGGGGCCTCTGGATTATGCTTCTTAGCATGATAGAGCTTTAACTTGCATGTTTGGATGGCTTGGTGAACTGTGTTTACAGACAGTGATTTGTGGAAGTATTCCTAAGCCCATGCATCTAAAAATATGCACTGTCACTGTACTAATGACACCTGCTGGGAAGGCATTAACATCTAAAGCGAACTAAGGGTTAAATGTGTGCCTAACCAGTGTTTTTTGTGTGTACTGTGAGGTGCTTTAACTAAGGAATGTGCCAGTTTTTATTCCCTGCTTTGCAAGAAAACAGAAACCCCCACATTCCCACTGACAGGACAGAGCTCTGTGCTGTCTTACTCCTTCCCGATCAGCAGGTGCCAGTGGTCATCCATTGGCCGGAACCTGCCGATTGGCTTATGCTGTGACTAATCACAGCTCGTGCGCCGGCGGAGTGTGCCCCCTACCCGGAAGTACTGGATCATCTACCAGGTTGAAATCAATGCATATCATAGAAAAAATTGGATTTTTGACTTCCCATAATATCTATTTCTCTTATGTTCATTGACTAACACAGCTCCTGTCATTCTTGACCATTGGGTTATACTGCCCCCTACAGGAGTAGGACACTAGGCAGAAAAAAATTCTGGCTACACCCATGGGCAGTCCGAGAATTGATATTCCCTCTCTGCTATAGTCACTCGGTTTTGCTAAAAGCAGTGTCAGGAGAATAATAACTTTATAGAGGGGTGGGTGCTGTGTCCGTCAATGAACATTACGGAAAGTCAAAAATCCCATTTTCTCTTTCATTCATTAATGGACACAGCTCTTGATATTCTTAACCATTGGGATGTCCCAAAGCAGTGTTAAACATGAGGGGAGGGAAAAGAAAAAAACTCCCAAGGCTAAACAGTAGCCAACCAGGCAACAGGAACTCAACCAAAACAATTGGAGCCCACCTTAAAACAAAAATACACCCTCAAAGAGAATCAGGTCCTCTTACACAGCAGCCTGCAAAACCTTGCAGCCAAAGGAAGCATCCGCAGATGCCAACACATCCACCTTATAATACTTTTGTGAAAGTGTGCACAGACGACCAGGTGGCCACCTTGCAAACCTGCAGCACTGACGCCTGATGAGGTAAGGCCCAAGAAGCACTAAGCGCCTTAGTAAAGTACGCCTTAACAGGGAAAGGAGGAACCTGACCCTTAATTGAATAGGCCTGAACCACTGTCTGTCTGATCCATATGGAAATGGTCGCAGCAGAAGCAGCCAACCCTTTGAGGGCCACCCCTCAGTAAAAATAGTGAGTCTGACTTCCTAAAAGACTCCGCCAGGTACACCCCGATTGCCTGAACCCCATCCAGGGAATGCAAGGCAATTTCCTAAGGATGTTTTGGCCTGGGACATGGGGAAGGCAACACAATGTCTTCATTCAAATAGAAATCAGAGACGACCTTTGGAAGGTACGACAGACAGGGACAAAGAACCACCTTATCTCTGTGAACCACCGTGTAAGGTAAATGACAAGACAACGCCGCCAGCTCCGACACCCTGTGCGCAGAAGTAATAGTCACCAAAAAGCCCACCTTCTGGGACAAAGTAAGCAGGGGAACCTCCTGAAGACTTTCAAAAGGAGGTTTCTGAAGAACTGACAGCACCAAATCGAGGTCCCACGGCGGCATGGGAGACCGCACTGGAGGAGCCAAGTGTCAAACTCCCTGGATAAAAGTACGCACCAAGGAATGTGTGGCCAATGAACTTTGAAAGAAAACCACTAAGGCTGGAATCTGGCCCTTGATGGTACTCAAGACCAGGTGCTGCTCAACCCCCATTGGAGGAAAGCCAATATCCGAGCTACCAAAAAGGAGTGAGAGTGAACCCCAAGAGACTCACACCACGCAATGCAAGTCTTCCAAGTACAATGGTAGATCTTCCTAAATTTAGATTTTCTAGCCTTTAACATTGTAGGAATCACAGATTCAGAAAAACCTCTATCCTTCCGCACCTGGCTTTCCACAGCGGAGCCGTAAAAGCCAGCAACTGTAAAGCAGGATGGAAGATTGGCCCTTGGGACAGCAGATCTTCCCTGAGAGGAAGTCTCCAAGGAGCATCAGCGACAAGCTGTACCAGATCTGCGTACCAAGACCGGCGAGGCCAATCTGGAGCCCCTAGAATGACCAGAATCCCTTTTGCCTCGATCCTGCACAGGAGTCTTGGCAGAAGAGGGGGGGGGGGGGCGTAAATCCGATGATACTGACTCCAAGGAGCGACTAATGCATCTGTGGCGTTGGTTAGAGGATCCTGAGACCGTGCCACAAGCCTCTGTACCTTCCTGTTGAGACGAGTTCCAACACATTGTGCTCAGGGGGTCTGGAGTCAGGAAAGTCCAGGCTACCTATCAATCTGTGCCAAGGATGCCTCCCCACCCGGACAGGCTGGCATCCATGGTGACAACCATCCAGTACAGGGGGAGAAAGGATTTTCCTTGTCGAAAAGCCAGAGAAGGAAGCCACCTGATCAGGGACCCTCTCGTACCCCGGCTCAACAGGATCAGATTGTCTAGAGACGGAGGACCCTTGTCCCATTTCACCAGGATCTCTTTGTGCAGAGATCTCATGTGGAACTGCGCAAACGGAACCGCCTCGAAGGTATCACCATCAGGCCCAGAACACGCATGCAAGCCTGGAGGGATGACTGTCTGCTGGACAACAGAAGCTCAATTGCCTCCTGCAATTTCTGGAGCTTTTTCAGAGGAAGAAACACTTTGGTTGAGGCTGAGTCCAGAGTCAGACCCAGATAGTCCACTCTTGGGGACAGAAGCAGAGCAGACTTCTGAAGGTTCAGAATCCAACCAAACTCCTGTGGAGTTTACAGAGTAATCTCCAAGTTGTCCATCAGAGCAGTCGGAGACTCCGCTCGCAAAAGAAGATTGTCCGGGCACCACAGCACTGCGATCCCCTGCTGGCACAACAATGCTAGTACCGGTGCCAAAATATTTGTTTAGACCCAAGGTGCGGAGGCGAGACAAAAGGGTAAAGCCACAAACTGATAATGCTCCTCGCCCACGGCAAAGCAGTGGAAGCGCTGGTGACCGATACATATCGGAATGTTAAGATAGGAGTCCACAAGAAAATGGCCGCCAAGGCTACACAAACATGGCCACCAATCTACATTACAAAAGGCCACAAGAAAATGGTTTCACCACGTGGCTCCTGGGGGCTCAAGTGGGACCCCAGGAGCACTCGAACTTTATCCGAGCAGGAAGGGGGCCCTGGCAGGACCCCCCACCAGGTACAGCCCCCTCCCAAAAGTCAATCGGCTGGTTGCCGGCGGCGCCCCCCCCACCGCCAGCTCGACACCCCAGACCTACCTAAAAGGTATAGCCACCCCATGAGAGGGGGGGTGTGTGCAGATAGGGGGTAACAAATACGCAGAGGACCACCAAGAAAGGGGGGGGGGACGCTGCATGGGAAGGAGGGGAACCCGGGGGTCCCACAGCCCCAAGAAGGAGCCCAAGTCCACTCCAAAATCGTCCAGGGGTAGAGGGGGGACAGCTACTTACCATACAAGGAACAGGGTGGGCACCACTCCAGACAGAACTCCTCTGCATCGAATGCGGGGGCTGTCGGCCAGGAGGAACCTTGTGACTTAGGCCAAGGCCAGGTCAAATTCATCCTCAAGAGAAGTTTAACTTGCATTCGGTTTTCTGTAGATCTTGCTAACTTTTTTGGGCATTGGGGTGGTGCGTTTAATGTGAATGCTTGTGATGCATAAGTTGCGAACGAATAAAAAACAACAGGTTTTACCCTTGACTACTCAATCCAAAATGTTAAAAAAAATGTTGGCTTTAGCTATACTATCGGCAGTATTTGCAGAGTGTGCCTAGGAGAGTTTACACCAGCAAACAGGTCTTCAGTGCAGCTGCACTCACATGCACTGAATTTTTAAAAGATCTTTTATTGTTCTTGAACTGACAAATGCAGGGCAATGCACGAAAAATGCAGCATGCCGGACTTTTTCTAACTACTATAAGGAATCTTGTAAATGGGAACATGTAGAAAATATACTACAATGTCTACATTGGAGTGATATGGCCTTTATTTCAAATACTCCCACATATGTTTTTTAATAGCGACATTACTCAAATTCCTTCTTTTATGCGATTTCCAAAAGCTTTTAATACTTTCTACAGTTCTTTTTAAAATATATAAATAACACATAAGCCTATAAGAAACTCCTAGGACTTATGTCTCACTGGTTGAGAAACCAACTTCAACAAATGCACAATAATCAATATACACTCATTCTCATAAAAAGAACACTGACCTGTTGGAAGTACTTCTCATATACAGCATTGTTACTCGGGATCTGAAAAAGAAATCAAAAATTTGTTCATTTATTAAGCACAGGTTGCCAGGCAGGATACAAGAGAATGGCAAATTCAATAGATAATACAGCCATACTATACTCTATACTATAAAGTCAGGTATATTTATATCCATATCCATATACACAGATCTCATCTCCTTTCCATACCACCCTTCAGCAGCCATCCTTACTGTTCTGTTTAACCCCTAACCTGCCTACTGTAAGCATAAATTCAATTATTTTAACCTCCCACCACACTAAAGTAGCCATATGCAGTCCCATTAAATCCCTCCCTAGCACAACGCAGACATATAAACAGTTCCTTTAACATGCCCCCCCAACAGCAGTGTTTCAGATATTTTGTTTAAACCTCCCCTCATAGCAGTTAAATATTTTGTACCTTTGTAAAAATCTTAGTATCATTGTAAGTGGTATAAGATTGAAGGCTGAACGCTGTGGTAAGCAAATATTGTCTAAATATAAGAGCCATGTGTATTCTCACTTTAATCTTCATGTGCTCTGTCTACTTTGAGATCTATGCAGTAATCCAGCATAAAGCTTTGCCTCTGTGCAGGTCAGGAGCTTCCTGTAATAAAGACCGCTCAGTGCTGTTCTCTCTCCTTGTGCAGAGTCACTGGTCTGGTCTTCGCCCCCTCCTGTAGTTTCCTACAGACAGCCTGTAGTGGGTGGGGCCTGCTGAGCACCTCCCACATCTCTGCTCTCTGCACAGTTTATATTCAGCACAGTTGTGAGGTCACTGGTACTTCAACAAAAACATATCTGGATTTTTAAATGCATTTGGTGAACACAAATGGATTACTAACCTTTGAGACAATTGAGAAATATATTTAAATTAATATTTTTGTGCCTGGAGTTTATCAATAATTACTGCTATAGCCTTACACCATCTAGGCATAGAAAAACAATGAAAACTCTCCAACCTCAGATAAAACCCTCTTATCACAAGCAACCAGCTATACTATAAGCACTGGGATACGGCATTCCTTGCACTCCATGCAAAAGGAAGTCACATGACATGAGTAAGCCGGGATCCCCTTCCTGGCATGGTTCACATTGCGGTCAGTCACCCGGGTGGTGAGAAGGACTGAGTGAGGGATCTAAATGATAGGACATCCTGGAGTGTCAGAGGATTTCTACATCAACCCCATGCCAGGCTATGTGCAGCATAGTGACAATGCAATGGAACAATTTTATTGGTATAAGCAACACACATTTATCACTATCTGTATTAAAAAGGATACAATTTGGATCTTTGGAACTGCATCTCATCTGACATACAAGCTATACCTGTGTGCACAGCTTCTGTATTTTATGAGCAAACCATGCAAACAGTCTGAAGAGCAGAGTAATTGGTATTTTACAGCAAAGTGACACATTACAGGTCACCGGTACTTAAAGGAATATGGAGGCAGTTATTGAGGACATCCTTCAGAAAGCCAGTGACTCATGTACTATTTGAAGGAATAATATATACCCAGGGTAAATAGTCAGAATTTCATATGGTTCATTACAACAACCTGGATCCCTTGTTGGCATTAGAAATATTAAAAGATAGAAAACCCAGCAACTCATGCGATGTCACTACCAACCTATAACCATAAATGATTATGAAGTGCTACTTGAATGCCACTTAATAAAATTTGTATATTCTAGGAGGTGAAAATCGCACTGGAATTGCACCAAAGTAGAACAGGAACCTTTTCCAAAATCACTCTGTGCTGAGTCGCATTGATGTGAATGGGCATCATTGAAAACAATGTGATTTCCCTTGTAATGCGAAGTCTGTGCGACTCAATTTGCATCTGAAAATCGCACCGGGCCTTTGATTTCAAGCTTACATAGACTGCAGGGAAGACTACGCATTGGGATTTATTTACTAAAACTGGAGTGTGCAAAATCAGGTGCAGCTCTGCAAAGAAACCAATCAGCTTCCAGGTTTTTTTCGGCATAGCTTACCTGAACAAGCTTAAAGCGGTTGTATACTCATGAAAAAAAAAGACAAACCCTGCAGGACAAAGGCATAATGAGCTACTATGCATCGCATAGTAGCTCATTATGAAATACTTCCCTTAGAAGAAAGCACCGACACGGTTGTCTGGGCAACGCTCAGGGCGCAGACATGCTCCCTTGGCGTCTCTTCCTGGTTCAGCAGCTCCGGCGCTGTGAGTGGCCGGAGCCGCGATGACGTCACTGAGTTTCACTTTCCGGCAAGAGGCGGCAAGGAGCTCTGAAGGTCAGCGGCTGCATGCAGGTTGAATATCTCCTAAACTGTGCAGGTTTAGGAGATATTAAATTGTACCTACAGGTAAGCCTTATTATAGGCTTACCTGTAGGTAAAAGTCAAATAGCGGAGTATACTACCGCTTTAAGTTATAAGCTAGAGCTGCACAATTAATCGTATGAAAATCGCGATCTCGATTCACCCCCCCCCCCCTGACAATCTAAACCTGGCACATGCTCGATTCTTTGCATAGGAAGCAGAGAGAACAGCTGTGGAAAAAAAAAAGCCTCCTGCAAACAAGTCTCCCAGTAACTATAAACAAAATGATTACATTGTATCTTTTCCTTCCCTCTGCCAGGGAGAAAGGAAGTTTAACCTCTTAAAGACTAGACCTTTTTCTGACACTTGTTGCTTGCAAGTTAAAATCATTTTTTTTTTTTTTTTTGCTAGAAGAGTACTTAAAACCCCCAAATATTTTATATATTTTTTTAGCAGAGACCCTACAGAATAAAATGGCGATTGTTGTAATATTTTATGTCACACTGTATTTGCGCAGCAGTCTTTCAAACGCAATTAATAGACTTTAATGAATAAAAAAAAAAAAACGTAACAGTAAAGTTATCCCAATTTTTTTTGTTACACAGAGAATCGTGAGAGAATCGTGATCTTTATTCCAAGCTAAAAAATCGTGATTCTCATTTTGGCCAGAATCGTGCAGCTCTATTATAAGCTGAATGGTTTTTAAGTACAGCTGCACCAGATTTTGCACTCTCCAGTTTTATTAAGTCACCCCCAGTAAGACTAAGACCGGCCGGCCATAGACAGACGCATTTCTTTTCTGCAACCACAGGCAACACAAATAGTGTTGACAGGGGAATCCCTCCTGCCCTGCTATTGTGTCCTCCCATTCTAGCCGCTAACGATAAAGAGCATGTAAAATCCGGCAGCCTCGCCATATATAGTTCGAATCTCAGCCAGTTCCGACTGAACCTACCAAGATTTGCACAGTCTATGACAGGCTTAAGCACTTTATCAAAACTCTAAAACTCAACCAAAAAAGCAAACTAATGAACCAGAAATCATACTGCATATTCAGTTGTCGGAGATTGCTATAGATGTTAGTCATTAAGTGAAAACTTAAGTCCCGAGCTTCCAACACATCCGCACCCACAGTGGTATAAAGTAATAAACTCTGCAAAGCCTCAAAAAGTATAATATATATATTTATATATAAATAAAATAATATAGTGTTATTTAAAAAAAGATATCTAAACCTAAGAACAAACATATAATGGACTTGGAACTAAGCAGGCTTTAGATGTAGTGGCTACACAAATTTTCAGCAAGTACAGAAAATATTAGAATTTTGACCAGTTAGATAAGAAACTAGAAACATTTCCCACCCTTCTCCTTTTCCTGATCACTATGGGGGAAAATGATTACCGATTAATCCCAATCACCTGAACTTTTCAAAAAAATGGATTTTTGTAAAATCTTACCGTAAAATCCTTTTCTCTTAGCTCATTGACAGACGTAGTCCTCGGTAATACACCACCTTCGGGTTATGTTGCCTCCACAGGAGCAGGACTAGACAGGAAATTAAAAAGCTCTGGCCACACCCCAGGGGCAGTCCCAGAGGGTATATCCTCTCTCTCTCTGCCTCAGCAAATCAGTTATGTGAAAAAGCAGTCTTTAGAGATTTTAACCCAACTCAAAAAAACAGAGGGGCGGGGACTACGTCTGTCAATGAGCTAAGAGAAAAGGATTTTACGGTAAGATTTTACAAAAATCCATTTTTCTCTAGCGCTCATTGACAGACGTAGTCCTCGGTGATACACCACCTTCGGGACGTCCCAGAGCAGTATCACAACTGAGGGGTGGGAAAATGGAAATCAAATCCCAATCTAGAAGGCCCAACCGGTGCCAACTAGAAGTTTACAATGCTCATCCTTAATGATGAGACTCAACAAAAAAAGAGAAAAAAAATTTTTTTTTTTTTTTTTTTCAAACAGAAAAAAACCCTCGAGGTAGACCACCGGTCTCCTCAAATTGCGGCCTGCAAAACCTTGCGGCCAAATGAGGCATCCGCCGATGCCGTCACATCAATTTTATAGAACTTTGTAAAGGTATGTACCGACGACCAGGTGGCCGCCTTACATACCTGGACCACTGACGCCTGATGGCGAAAGGCCCAGGAAGTACTGAGCGCTCGAGTGGAGTGCGCCCTAACAGGGAACGGAGGACTCTGACCCTTAATAGAATAAGCCTGTACCACCGTCTGTCTAATCCATTTGGCAATGGTCGCGGCAGATGCAGGCAAACCCTTTCTGGGGCCATCCGTGATCACAAAAAGTGAATCCGTCTTACGGAATGATTCCGTAGCTTTCAGGTATACCCTGGATTGCCCGAACCACATCTAAGGAATGCAACGCATGTTCCCGATGATGCTTGGGCTGAGGACACAAGGAAGGTAGTACAATATCTTCATTCAGATGAAAATCTGAAACCACCTTGGGAAGAAAAGATGGCTTAGGATGAAGTACTACCTTATCCCTATGAATCACTAGGTATGGTGACTGGCATGATAATGCAGCCAGTTCTGACACCCTGCGAGCAGAAGTAATAGCCACCAAGAAGGCCACCTTCTGGGATAAAGTAAGCAAGGGAATCTCCCTGATGTTTTCAAAGGGAGGTTTCTGTAGAACCGACAAAACCAAATTAAGATCCCAAGGCGGTAAGGGCGCGCGGACTGGAGGAGCCAGGTGCCGCACCCCCTGGATGAAATTCCGCACCAAGGATTTGGTAGCTAAAGGCTTCTGAAAGAAGATTGCTAATGCTGAAACTTGACCCTTGATGGTGCTCAAGGCTAGCTTCTGCTCAACCCCTTGTTGCAAAAAGGCCAATATTCGAGACACCGAATAGGTACGTGGAGGAAATCCTAAAGATTCGCACCACGCAATATAAGTTTTCCATGTGTGATAATAGACTTTGCTGGAAGTCGCTTTCCTTGCTTTAATAAGGGTAGGAATGACTGAAGCTGACAAACCTCTGTCCTTCAGTACTTGGGTCTCAATGGCCAGGCCATTAAACCCAGCGACTGTAAAGCATGATGGTAAATTGGTCCTTGAGACCACAGACACTCCCTGAGACGAAGTTCCCACGGAACGTGTACGACTAACATGTCCAAGTCGGCCAGGCCGGCTTGAGGAGGCCAGCCTAGAATTTCTAGGACCAATGGCGCTGATTGAATCTGAACCAGGCGTCCCTAGAGGTATCTGGCCCCGACCATCCGAGAAAGTCTGGTCGTTTTCTGTTCCCACACATTTATCAGATACCTGATAGTTATCAGGAAAGGTGATCTTTTCTGGTTGAACCTCAGGGACCAAAGTCACCCGACTAGAGGCTACTTGGCCTATCTGGTCAACCAGATCCGATTCCTGTGAGGTATCGGGACTAATCTTGGGAAAAGGTAAAGGAAAAGATCTATTCAGGGAACGGTAACTACCGCTTCCTGTAGAACTTAAATGTTGGAAGGGAAGAATCACACCGGTAGTAGTGGTTGATGCTCGATCTAATGTCCTGAATACCAGAACCAGGCGGGCACCAACTCCTGACAGTACCCCTCTCCACCGGGGCGGGAGGGCTGTCGACCGATACGGACGCCGTGACTCATGGTCTTTGGCGTTTCAGCGAGACGTTTAACTCGCGTGGACAGTCCTTTAATGGGACTTTGTCGCGGCCGACCCAGCGCGGAGCTATGGCCTGCACGCGCTCGTAGGCTGAACTGGGGTGACCACCGGATCTCAACATCCAGCCCGTCGCCCAGTTCAGCTTTCTTGCTTGAAGATCTCACAGGAACACTGGAGAAAAAAAGCTGTCTAAAAAATCCTTTAAGAAAAAATTCTTGCCAGGACCTAAGATCCCAGCAAGGTATCTAGGTCCTTACTCCTAACTAGACAGAAAATAACTGATTTGCTGAGGCAGAGAGAGAGAGGATATACCCTCTGGGACTGCCCCTGGGGTGTGGCCAGAGCTTTTTAATTTCCTGTCTAGTCCTGCTCCTGTGGAGGCAACATAACCCGAAGGTGGTGTATCACCGAGGACTACGTCTGTCAATGAGCGCTAGAGAAACAATGGTTTTTGAACAAAAATCTAAGCATGTATGGCCACCTGTGGGCACAAAGTATTCAGGCAGGGAACACCTACCAGTTACAAGGACCATAAATAATTCATATGCAAAAACTATACATTTTTTTTACCACTACATTTCCTTTAAGCCTCATGCACACCAAGCTAAAATAAATAAATAAAATGCCTCTTTTAGAGGGGTTTGCCATTTTTTCAGCCTGTAGAAGCACCTCTGTTTGCCTGTGTGTCCATGCACACATAGTTGTTTAAAGACATATTAGAAGAGGAGCGTTTGTTTTGCAGGCTGGAAAAAAAAAAGAAACATCACCGTTCAGGAGAGGAGCTTTTGGCCAGAAAAACTGACGTGTTTACCGCTGGAATGGTCATTCATCCCAATGGCCAGAATATTCATTCTGGCCAATGAGATCCATAAACGCTAAAAACACAAGTGCGATACAGTGCGTATTTGTTTGCACTAAAATAACTTTAGTGTATTTTTTTTTTACCAGAAATATTGCATTTGATAAACTGTGCCAGTAATGTTATGCGCCCTAAAAAATTGTAACCAACATCCATTTTATTTCAAGGGACTTTGCTTTTAAAAAATATATAATGTTTCAGGCCTAAAATGTGCACTTGAACTGATAAGTTCGCCTATAACAAAATGTTATATCCATATTTAGGGTATAACATGTAACTTGTTACTAACTGAGCAGCACACCAACTTCCCCCCAGTCCCTGTTGTGACAGGCGGCTAACGGCTTATACTTCAGTACTTTTAGCTATAGAGCTTTATACATCGGAATAAAAGAACAAAACTATAAAGAAGCTACATTGTGGATGAAAGAAAGAGCGAATGGGGAAATGTAAGCCAGGAAGTGCACAAGGCATGCTGTGATTTGCGATGCTGCAATAGCTAAAGATCTACTAGTTGCCAATCACTGACCAGGTTGCAGTTTGCATTAAAGTGGTTGTAAACCCACTTTGATGACTTTTACCTATAGGTAAGCTTAAAATAAGGGTTACCTATAGGTGCTGTAAATATCTCCTGAACTTGCACCGTTAAGGAGATATTTACATTGCATGCAGCTGATGACGTCATTGGCGCATGTGCTCTGAAGAAACGGCCACCCGTGCCCGTGTGCCGTGACTGGTAATATAGTAATACAGCCGGAGTCCGGAAGGAAGACGGATGAAGATGGTTGCAGCCGGGACAACGTGGGCTTCGTTGCAGGTGTCACATAATATGCTAGTATGCTTTGCATACTAGCAAATTATGCATTTACTTTGCGTTGCATACTAGCACATTATGCATTTACTTTGCACGAAAGAAAAAAAAAAATAAGGAAGAGTTTACTTCCTCTTTAAAGAGGTTGTAAACCCACTTGTATAACTTTTACCTATAGGTAAGCCTATATTAAGGCTTACCTATAGGTGCTATAAATATCTCCTAAACATGTACCGTTTAGGAGATATTTGCAGTGCAAACTGCCGATGACATCATCGGCGCAGGCGCTCTGAGGGAACGGCCACCCGTGTCGTTCCTTCAGAGCTCAGTGCCGTGAACGGCAGCTCCCGCACGCAGGAGTGATGTAATCGCGCCTCCGGCCAATCAGATGGCCGGAGGACGCGAACCCCGGAAGCAGGACGGCAGGACATGTCGCCGTCCTGTCGCGGAGGTGGCGGCACGGCGGGGGCTTCGTTTTAAGGTAAGTACTACATAATGAGCTAGTATGCGATGCATACTAGCTCATTATGCCTTTCTCTTTACAGGGCTTTTTTTTTCGACTTTACTTCCTCTTTAAGAGCCATCCTTCTTTTGGGTCCCTCTAGTAGCACCCAGCCTGCTTTTTAGAAAGCATCCAACCATATGACGTTTCATTTTCATTCATCAGCTGGAAAGTGTCTGTTCTTTGATTATCGTTCCATTCCCAAATAAGCTCCCTTTTATTGGAAAGCGCATTACAGACAGGAAATGCATTTGAAAGTGTTTGACCGCCATTTCTCAATAATACAAATAATAGCACCCATACAGCAAACAGAGTAGTTTACAGAACGGCATCTGAAAGAAGAACTGTCCAAGATACCTCAAAGAAACTAACCAGATGAAACATACTGCACTGCAAAATGACAAGTGTGATTGCTTGCTGTGACACAACACAGATGTCTTACTTCAAACTTAAAGAGGTTGTAAACCGAAATTTATTTATTTTTTTTCACCCTGAAAGAGAAAGACATAATGAGCTAGTATGCATCGCATACTAGCTCATTATCAAATACTTACCTTAGAACAAGCCCCCGCCGTGCCGCCGCTTACCTCTGATGAGCGAACTGTCCAGTCGCCCGTCATCCGGGATCGCAGCATCCGGCCATCTGATTGGCCGGAGCCGCGGTGACGTCACTCCCACGCATGTGCGGGAGCTGACGGTCACGGCACGGGACTCTGAAGGAACGGCACCAGCGGCCGTTCCTTCAGAGCGCATGCGCCAGTGACGTCACTGGCTGAATGTAAGGTAAATATATCCTAAACGGTGCATGTTTAGGAGATATTTACAGTACCTATAGGTAAGCCTTATCATAGGCTTACCTATAGGTACAACTTCCAGAGGAGGGTTTACTTCCTCTTTAATGCAGAATAAAAGGAACTCTTCTACGTTTCTAATATTTTATATAAACTCATACACCACAAAGCACATATAATATTATGCAGCCTTTGTGCTGCAGACATAATATTAATACTAGCTTTTATTTAATCCTGGAGCCAAAATGTTTACACCAAAAACAAAGCAGAATTTTAAAATGCAAACAATAGAGAAGCCGGTGAGAGGGAAGGCCGGAGGGGAAGTTATCTCAAAGCTCCCATGCCACATTTCCTGTAAAAATCTAAAGAAAAATGCTGCCACCAGGAAGCTGGTAAAAGGAGAATGAAGCAGTCAAGGACCAGGGAAGCCTTCTGGGGATTCAGCCTTGGGACAGAGGAGTTACAATAGATCTAATTCACAAAGAATCTCATATCCAGGTTAAATAAAATTTCTATTTAAGGCGCATCAATAGAGAACACATCTCAATGACAGTTCCACCTCCACATTATACTTACAGATGTTCCTGTCAGCTCCAAAAAGGAGGAGTTTGTGGTTTCACACACGGAAACATCTGAGGACGACATAACTTTCAGTTTTCATAGCTGCCAAATTTTTGCTAACAAGCAGGCACACCCGGAATGTGGGCGGTAAATGGAGGAAAGTAGGACAGAGTAAAAACTCAGGTGAAGAATGCAATCCGCCATTAATGTCAATATTGTTGTGAGTCACCCAGGTAGGTGAAGAGTTTCAGGAGCAACGTTCAAAAATATTAGCAGACCAACAGAACTCCTCCTGATTTCCTGGGGTGTAAAGAGGGGTAAATGTTCTGCTCCAAACTTCACAGGCATGCCCTTGTTTCACCTCTATAAGGCTCTATTCACACTTGTGCGATTTGACATGCAACTTTGGACATCAAAATTGCATGACAAGTCCTCCCCATGTTTTCCAACGATACCCATTCATGTATACGCAACTTAAAGTTGCAGCAACTTCATAGTAGTTCATGCACTACTTTGGTCTGACTTTCATGCAACCTGAGGTCCATAGACTTCAATGTTAAAGCAGAGTTCCACCCTGGAATTTTTTTTTTTTTTTAAATACTCCCGGGACAGTCAGGGCTAGTGCATTCCACAATGGCTAGCCTCTGATCTGTCCCGGGTTGCACTTACCTGTTAGGACAAATACTTACCTTGAAAACATCTTGTCCAGCGCTGCCATCTCAGATGTGGGCAGCTTGAAGCCAGCGTGATCCTCTTCGGCGTCCTCTTCCGCCTTATTCGGTCCCACGTTGCCCTGCGCCGGCCCCGGCGTCACTTCCAGGTCGCGCGCATCATCCCTTCACAGCTTCTGGGCATGCTGTTTAGAAGGGGGATGACGCGCGCGCCCCGGAACCGACGTCGGGGCCGGTGCAGGCGCAATGATTCCTGGGAGCGAGGACGTTCAGCTCCCAGGAATCATTGCAGAGCCAGGAAGTGACGACGGGCCGCGGCCGAGGAAGGAGGAAGAAGGAAGTAAGGTAAGTATATTTTCTTCGCTACGAGGGAAGTAAAAAAAAAAAAAAAAATGAGATTATCCATTTCTTTTTCAGGTGACCCGGAGCGAGAAGATGGAAGTATAAAATTAGGGTGGAACTCCACTTTAAGTCTCAGATGTTGCATGAAAGTCGTACCAGAATGTTATACAATTCAACTTGTGTGCAACAGTTGCTCAATATCAGCAACAGATCCCACAGAGTCAGCGCTCACTGACAGTTATAAGGTGGACCATAAGGGATCAATCAATAACGGGGGGATGGAGACAAAAAGATAAAAATATATATTTAAAACAAATTAGGCAAGAATTAGTCCATACGGTCCATAGTGGTAAGGACTATCGAGGAGAGCTCCGCAGGATGGATGGATGGATCTACAGGTGGAAGAGAATAGCACACACAGTCGCTACTCAGCAGGGAATGGGAATTCCTTCAGACACAAACAAACAAAAACTGGCTGGCTGCTTGGTTGAAGATCCACATCCACCCAGGGTGCAGCTTGCAAGATGCTTTTATTTAAATGTTTCTGAATAAAGTGTTCCTTGTTTTTACTATCACACTGACCCAGACGCCTTCTTTCTGCTGTTTTAGTTGTCCAATATCACTGGTCTAAGCCAAAGCTGTATCCAAGTTGCACCCATCCAAAGTTGAATCCAAGCTGCACAAACTAAGGATCGACCGATTATTGGCAAAGCCGATATATTGGGGCCGATATGCACTTTCCCCGATATATCGGAATCGGCCCCTGAGGTTACCGATATTTCGGGAAAGTGCTTGTACCGGAGTGTTGCCTAAAGCTAGAGGCATTACCCCGGTACCGGCGTCCATAGCCGACAGTTGGCTGTCTTGTAATGATAACCGATGCGGCTGAGAAGCCGCTCAGCTGTCATTACAAGGAGCAGGAGGGGACGCCCCCCCTGCCGCCTTCCGCGGCTCGTCCGGGTCTCCCGTCCCACCGGGAGACCTGGGCAACCAGCCTGCACAGCCGCCGAAGACCCGATCAGAGCCGAATGTGGCTTTCCAGGTTCTCCAGGTAAAAACCCGGAAGTGATGTCCTAACATCACTTCTGAGTACTCGGCGTGGTGGTAGTGGATGTGAAAAAAACAGACGAAAAACACACAAAAAACGGATCCATTTTGACGTGACTGAACTGAACGGACCGTATGAGTGAAAGGGGCCTAAGGATCCTGCAAGCTACTACGACCAATACTATTTCAATCAAGCCAGCTGCAAGCACTGATCACCATCTCATACTAAAGTGTATAGTGCCATAATAAAACAAATGAAAAATTAATGACCAACAACAACTGCTAAAACCTCAGTTGTTACAAGTGTGTGCTATACTATAGAGAACATGTGAATTATTAATACTTGTGATCTAATCAGCTGCTTCATTAATAACAAAGTCCACAACTCTGCAAATTTTATGTAAATATATTGTGACGATCCGTCACCGACATCCATGTTGTACAGGGTGCTTACTCTTCCTTCTCCTTTCGTGCAGTTAAATGAACACATCCATGTGCCACCACTATGAGTGCTCCCCCTTAGAGATGGGTTCCCACCTCAAATGATGTGACCTCGCACCTAAGCTCCATCTAAGAACACCTTTTTGCCTTTCCCCGTGCCTGTGGATGAGCATCCAGTTAGCCCCAATACGTACTGCTTGTCTTCTCACTCCACTCCTCCACAGCACCGTTGCAATGCCACATACGAGGAAAATTCAATAGTGCTTATTCCCTTAAAACATATCTTTATTAAAAATAATAGTATGGGTACTCACATTTTGCTGGTGCTTTCAGCGCACCAGTCTAAACATGCAAAATATCCTCCAACAGCAATTTAATTTGTGCCTGCAAGCCCTCAGTCTACACTCCTGGGCGCTGGTTCTGCCTAGCCGCCGGGTGCCGTCACTGTCCTTGCCCCTCCCATACGCGTATCGACATTGGGTCACGGGTCTTCATCAGGGGGATATTCTAATCCGGAAAATAGCATATCCCCCTGATGAAGACACGTGACCCTGTGTCGATACGGGTAGGGGAGGGGCAAGGACAATAATAGCACCCAGCAGCTAGGCAGAACCAGCGCCCAGGAGTGTAGACTGACGACTTGCGGGCACAAATGAAACTGCTGTTGGAGGATATTTTGCATGTTTAAACTGGTGCGCTGGAAGCACCAGAAAAATGTGAGTACCCATACTATTGTTCTTAATAAAGATATGCTTTTAAGGGCATAAGCACTATTGAATTATTTCCTTGTATGTGGCATTGCAACAGTGCTGTGGAAGAGTGGAGTGAGAAGACAAGCAGTACGTATTGGGATTAACTGAAAGCTCATCCACAGGCCAGGGAGAGGCAAAAAGGCGTTATTAGACCAAACTTAGGTGCGAGGCCACATCAAGACATGTAATTGTTACTGAACTGCAGCAGAGTGAAATCAGGTCTCCTGGCCTACAAGGCAGGGCTGTCTAAATCTCAGGACTGGATGGACAGAAATGCAAATACTCAGACAAGTAAAAGAGCACCCTTATATATGCATTTTTTTTTTCCGCCAAAAAAAAGAAAAGAAGATGCATACAATCTTTCATGCAACAGACTTGTGATATGGACCTCAGCCGGGAAAAAACCTTAGTGACCGCACTTCCTTGAATTTTAATTCACTACCCCTGCTCTAAGTCAACTCAAAATGTCGCTCCATCAAGTGAGATCTGCTGCGGCCCAATCATCTCCCATTCTACTAAGGACTAAAGCAGTAATAAAGTCTTTAAAAAAAAAAAATAAGTTTCCACCTGCAAGGCAAAATCATAATGTGCGAGTTTGCACTGCATACTCCCACATTACAAAAGACTTACCTCAAAATGAAGCCCTCCAGTGGCATGCTGTCACCGCAGCAGAGGCTTCCATCTTCACCCGGTCTTCCTTACAGGTTCGGCTGAGCCGCGATGACATCACTTCCGTGCTTAGACACGGGAGTCGCGGCACACAGCTCTGAAGGAACAGCACGGGTATGCCGTTTCTTCAAAGTGCATGTGCCTGTGACATCACCGGCTGCTGCTCGCTAGAATATTTCCTAAATGAATCATGTTTAGGAGATATTCATTTTACCTACAGGTAAGCTTTGTTATAAAAATGTTCCCTTGCAAAATAATAGCATAATGTGCTAGTATGCATCGCATATTAGCACATTATGAAATACTTACCTTAAAATGAAGCCTTCCAGTGGCGTGCTGTCACTGCTGAGAGGGCTTCTATCTCCCCCGGTCCTACTTCCGTATTTGCAGACTATTGCTGTGACAGTGGCGGTAGCCTCGATCACGTCACTCCCGCCGACGCACGCAGGAACCCTCAATTACGGCACTGTGCTCTGAAGGTTTGGCACAGTATGCCGCACCTTAAAGCGGAGTCCCACCCAAAAGTGGAACTTCCGCTCTTTTGCTTCCTCCCCCCCTCCGGTGCCACATTTGGCACCTTTCAGGGGGGAGGGGGTACCTGTTTTTGACAGGTACCCTTCCCCACTTCAGGGACACGGCACCGCGGCCATCCATCCCAGAAGTTCGGCCCCCTCTTCCTTCCCCCTGCCAATAGAAATGCGCAGCGCGCTTCGCAGTAGGGACCCGGCCGTGAAGCCTTGCGTGAAGCCTTCCCTTACCGGCAGTGGTAGCACCCGACAGCCGATGGAAACATCAGCTACAGTGCCGACATTGCTGGACTCCAGGACAGGTAAGTGTCCAAATATTAAAAGTCAGCAGCTACAATATGTGTGTTACAATTTACTTTGTTTACTTTGTTTACTTTAAAATGTAAGATAGATACATGTAGTCCTAGCAGCAGTCACAAACGGTTGTGTTCAAGGAAGCCAAAACTTTACAAAGCTGGGAGGTATTTATATTAACATTTCTTATAAGTCTCCATTCACACTAGCACGACTTGACAGGCGAATTGGTAAGCCTGACAAGTCGTGCACCATCGCGGTCCATTGAATGCTACAGGAGCCGTTCTAATAGGAGCGACACAAGTCGCTCCGACTTAGAAAAAGGGTCCTGTACTACTTCGGGGCAACCTGGAGCGACTTGCATGGACATTTTATGAAGTCCATGCAAGTCGTGCCGAAGTCGCGCTGCACGCGACTTCACAGGTCGCCCCGAAGTCGGATCCAACATAGTGTGAATGGAGTCTCACACTCAGTGCAGTTGCTATTACAAAAGGAAATTTCTAATTAAAGTAGCTAGTGGTTCAATCCACCAGAGGGAGTCTACAAGCCTAGGTGCACACTAATGCAATGCGAGAAATCCTGTGACCTGTGCATTTTTCCAGCACCACATTTAAATTGCACTGCCCTTGTGATCTGCAGTGGGTGCCAGCGCAATCTTAACGACAGCCCAAATGCAGGGTGCAAACGTATTGCGTGTAGCTGTACTGTACCATACAAACCGGATTTAATGTGGTTTTAAAATTGGTGAATGCACGACTTTGGTGCTAAACAGTGCGATTTGAGCCCATTCAAAATGCATGGGCTCATATCACACTGCACCTGAATCACATGTGAAACAGAAATGCAGTGCGGTTCCTGTGCAATTCACATACGGTTCATAGTGTGAACAGAGGCTGAAGGTTATCTTGCATATAGTGACTCTTTAAAACGGACGTAAAAAAGAACGCGAATAGGTTTTTTTTTTTTTTTTTAAGACAGAAGAGACTCTTAAGTTTAATTTTTGCACACTGAGCTGCCCAAGCACAGCAGATTCATGGTAGTCAAGTCATCCCAGGCCAGCCAATCAAGATAGCTAAAGACTCCAAACCCAGAAGACTGAAGATGGAAATGTCGGTGATGGAGGAAATCCCTTACTAGGTAAGTGAGCCATAAAATTGGATTTTTGTAAGATCTTACCGTAAAATCCTTTTCTCTTAGCTCATTGACAGACGTAGTCTTCTTGATTCACAAGAGCTGGGTTATGTTGTCTCCGCAGGAGTAGGACTAGGCAGAAAGAAAAAACGTTCTGGCTCCACCTTAGGGGCAGTCCCTGAGGGTATATCCTCCCTCTCTCTGCTACAAGGCATCAGTTCTGTCACAAAGCAGCAACAGAGAATTTAACCCAACCCAACTCAATGATAGAGGGGCGGGTACTACGTCTGTCAATGAGCTAAGAGAAAAGGATTTTACGGTAAGATCTTACAAAAATCCGATTTTCTCTGTCGCTCATTGACAGACGTAGTCTTCTTGATTCACAAGAACTGGGACATCCAGAAGCAGTGCCACAAATGAGGGGTGGGATTGACCGAAATCAAAATCCAATCTAGAAGGCCCAACCGGTGCCAAACTAGAAGTTTTAAAGGCTCATTATAAACAAAGAATGAGACTCAAATGAAAATTTCCAACGGAAAAAAACCCTCGAGGCAGACCACTGGTCTCCTCAAATGGCGGCCTGCAAAACCTTGCGGCCAAACGAGGCATCAGACGATGCCATTACATCAACTTTATGTTTTGTAAAGGTATGCACCGACGACCAGGTAGCCGCCTTGCACACCTGGACCACTGACGCCTGATGGCGAAAGGCCCATGACGCACTAAGTGCCCGAGTGGAGTGCGCCTTAACAGGGAACGGGGGCTCCCAACCCTTAATAGAATAAGCCTGTACTACCGTCTGTCTGATCCATCTGGAAATGGTCGCGGCAGATGCAGGCAACCCCTTTTTGGGTCCATCCGGGACCACAAAAAGTGAATCCGTCTTGCGAAACGAGTCTGTCGTTTTCAAGTATACCCTGATCGCCCGGACCACATCCAAGGAGTGTAAAGCAAACTCCCGAGGATGACTGGGCTTAGGACACAGGGAAGGTAATACAATTTCAGATGAAATTCTGAAACCACTTTTGGTAGGAAGGATGGATTCGGACGAAGAACCACCTTATCTCTATGAACCACCAGATATGGGGAACGACAAGATAAAGCGGCCAGTTCTGACACCCTGCGTGCAGAAGTGATAGCCACCAAGAAGGCCACCTTCTGGGACAACGTAGGTAGAGGAATCTCCCTAATATCTTCAAAGGGAGGTTTCTGAAGAACCGACAATACTAAATTAAGATCCCAGGGTGGTAACGGCGCGCGCACTGGCGGAGCCAGATGTCGCACCCCCTGGATGAAATTCCGCACCAAGGAATGAGTAGCCAAAGGCTTCTGAAAGAAGATAGCTAATGCTGAGACCTGACCCTTGATAGTGCTCAAGGCCAGTTTCTGCTCAACCCCTTGTTGCAGAAAAGCTAATATTCGGCTAACTGAATAAGACCGTGGACGGAACCCCAGAGGTTCACACCATGCAATGTAGGACTTCCATGTACGATGATAAATCTTTCTGGAAGTCGCTTTCCTTGCTTTAACTAGAGTAGGAATAACTGAAGCTGACAATCCCTTGTCCTTCAGCACCTGGGTCTCAATAGCCAGGCCGTTAAAGCCAGCGATCAAGCTCGGCGAGGCCAGTCTGGAGCTACCAGGATTACTGGAATTCCTTCCTCCTCTATCCTGCGAAGAAGTCTTGGCAGTAACCCGAGAGGAGGAAAGGCATACATTAGCTGGTATTGCCCCCACGGGGCGATCAGTGCGTCTGTGGTCTCTGCTAGAGGATCGCGGGAGCGAGCCACGAATCTCTGTACTTTCCTGTTGAATCGTGATGCCAACAGATCCACATCCGGGGTGCCCCACCGTAGGCACAACTGGTGGAAAACTTCTGGATGGAGGGACCATTCCCCTTGATCCAGAGTCTGACGGCTGAGATAATCTGCCTGCCAATTCTCCACCCCCGGAATAAACACCGCAGAGATAGCTGGAACAAATCGTTCCGCCCAGCGAAGAATGCAAGCCACTTCTTTGGCCGCTCGGACACTCTTGGTGCCCCCCTGGTTATTGACATAAGCCACGGCCGTGGCGTTGTCCGACTGGATCCGAACCGGGCTGCCCTGGAGCTGCTCGGTCCAGTGAATCAGACAAAGTTTGATCGCTCTCAGTTCCAATACATTTATCGGCAACCTGGATTCTTCCAGGGACCAAAGTCCCTGGACAGATAACTGACCGAGAATTCCTCCCCATCCGGATAGACTGGCATCCGTGGTCACTATCGTCCAATATATTGGCAGAAATGACTTTCCCTGGCTGAGCATCGGAGACCGAAGCCACCAGACCAGAGACTCTCTGGTCTGTTTGCTCAATCGGATCCGATTGTCCAGGGATTCCGGATTCCGATTCTATGTGAGAAGAATCTCTTGCTGAAGAATTCGGGTATGGGACTGGGCAAATGGGACTGCTTCGAAGGAAGCCACCATCAATCCCAGAACCCTCATGCAAGTTCGAAGAGAAGACCAGCTGTTGGATAGTAACAACTGGACTGCTGATTGAATCTTCCGGAGTTTCCCTACCGGAAGGAAAACTCTTGACCTGACTGTGTCTAGAATTAGACCCAGATATTCGAGCCTCTGGGTGGGAACCAGAAATGACTTTTGCTGGTTCACCAGCCACCCGAATTCCTGTAAAGAAATTATAGTAATTTCTATGTTTTGTAGCAGGGTCTGAGGAGACTCTGCATGAAGCAGGAGATCGTCTAGGTAACCTAGAATCGATATGCCTCTTTGGCGCAGTAGTGCCAACATTGGGGCCAACACCTTCGTGAAGACCCGAGGAGCCGTGGCAAGACCGAAAGGTAACGCCACAAACTGATAGTGGTTCTCTTCTACGGAAAAGCGTAGAAACCGCTGATGTCCTGCGAAAATGGGAATGTGAAGATAGGCGTCCTTGATGTCTATGGACGCTAGGACATCCCCTGGATGCAGGAAGGCTGCTACTGTGCGAATGGATTCCATCTTGAATTTCCTTATGTTGAGAAAGGAATTGAGTGCCCTTAAGTCCAGAAATGGACGCACTTTGCCCTCTTTCCTGGGTATTGTAAATAGGTTTGAATAAAACCCTTGAAAACGTTCTGTCCAAGGAACGTGGACTACCACTCCTTGTTGTAGTAAATCCGTGACTGCTCTCCGCAGATCTTCTAAACGATCCGGGGATAGTCGGATATTGGAAGGGAAGAATCGCGCCGGTGGGAGAGATCGAAACTCGATCTTGTACCCTGACCTTATGACTTCGCAAACCCACTTGTCCGGGATTCTGGAAAGCCATGGATCCGGGAACCGGCGAAGACGTCCCCCCACCCCAATTATGGGTGGGGGCGCACCTTCAGGCTTTGGACGATTTATCTTCAGGTCTGGAGGGGGCGGGCTTTTGCTTGCCCGACCAACGTCCCCTGAAGCTTCCTGAAGGAGCTTTGGAGGACTTAATTTTTTCATCCGCGGGACGAAAAAAACTTTGTGAGCAGAGAAAGAAGGCCCTCGTCTTTGACGAGTTCCTTTACCCTTAACATTTTGCGGTAAAAAGGTGCTCTTTCCACCCGTGAGATCCTTAATGATCTCATCTAAGTTGGCTCCAAATAGACGCTCTCCTAAAAAGGGGATATTAGCTAATGCTTTTTTGGAACCTTGGTCGGCTAACCAAGCTTTTAGCCACAGTGTACGCCTGAGAACCACTGCTAAAACTGATGCTCGCGCCAATAATGGAGTGGCGTCTAACGCCGCATCACACACAAACTGTAACCCCTGTATCATTTGTTCCAACAAATCTGATACCGCCTGAGGGACCTCTTCTAAGTCCCGGCGTAACCACTTGGTCCATTCAGTTACAGTCTGCGAAACCAGACCAATAGCAATTATTGGTCTGAAAGCTGATCCAATCAAGGAAAACATGGTGCGAGACATAGCTTCTATCTTGCGATCCACTGGATCTTTAAAAGACGGAGCGTCTTCTAAAGGAATAACCGTGGCTTTATTCAATCTAGCAATTGGTGAATCCACCACAGGTGGTTCTGTCCATTTCTTAATGAGGGTTTCCTCAAACGGATAACGCCTGTTAATGCGTTTAGAAATAGCAGAGGTGCGTTTTGGCAGACTCCATTCTTCTTGATTGGATTGCCAAAACATTTGGGCAATGGAAAAACCTTCGCCACTTTCATGCGTTTTTTTAGTCCCAAAAGGGATTTCAGTTTCAGCTATTTCCGACGGAATACCCTGTAATCTTAAGGTTTCTTGAACAGATACAATGAGTGCGTTTACCAACGCTTCCTCTCGGGCTATGGCTGATGCCGAAACATCCTCCTCACTGTCTGAAGAGACAGTACCCGAGACACCAATCCCAGATGAAGTACCTGCAACTGCAGAAATAGGCTCAGAGTCTGAATCCGAAGTTTCAGATAATAAGGGGTTAGGCGGGGGTCGCTTTCTTGCGCCCGGTCCCTGACAAGCCACTTCCACCCGGGACACAAAAGTTTCCATAATAGCTGACAATGATTCAACCGCCAGTGGGGTGCTGGAGGATCCTGCAGACACCTCGAGGGGATCCGGTGGAGATACATGAGTGGCAGGGTCCATGTTAATTAATTCAGGACACCTCTGCCTGAAAAAACAAAAAAAACTTTTTTTTTTTTTTTAAATCAAAAAAATACCTCTTTTTTTTTTTATGTGTCTCCCCCTAGCGCAATAGTGCCCCTCAGAGTACCTGCTTCTCGATCCCCACAGAGAGAGAGAGAGGGACCCCCAAGGCTCACCACCCGATGCAGAGAAGTTTCCAACCAACTGCAGTCAGCGTCTGTCTTTTACAGACTGGAAAGAGCTGTGTTCGTTTTCCCGGGTAGAAGGACGTGGCTCCGCCCCCTGTGTACGCCTTCCGGCGTTCCCAGCTCTCCACGAGGTAGCTGGGCTCATCAAACATGGCCGCCCCCATACAGGAGACAATAGACTCCAAAAACATGGCAGGCGTGACCTGAGGACATACATGCACCCGGTCTACGGCAAAATGGCGGCGGACCGCCGAAATCGTTTTTCCCAGCACATCCACCTGCATCTCTGCTAAGTGGCGGTTTATCGATCTGCAGGAGGTACACTACAATTAAGGTAGGATTATACCTCCTATGTCTGCTGTAATACTACAGTCTGCTGGGTAGAGTATTAGCTCTCAAACCAAGTCCACTTCCCACCAAACACATACTGTATTTACAAGGGGGACTTTTAGTGTCAGATATATACTGACCATGTATGGAGGGGCCCATAATTCATACTGCCTCATAACGAGGAAAAAAAGGGAACGTTTACTCACCATACCGAACCGACAGGCACCCTCTCTTCACAATACCCTCTCCACCGGGGTGGGGGGTTGTGGACCACTCCGGACGCCTCGACTCTCTGGTTCCTGGCGTCCAAGCGAGACTTTTAACTCGCAAGGTCAGTCTCTCCAATGGGACTCCGTCGCGGCCGACCCAGCGCGGAGCTCTGGTCTGCACGCGCTCGTAGGCAGAAACCGGGGTGACCACTGGATCTCAACATCCAGCCCGTCGCCCGGCCCCGCATACTTACTTGAATGTGTCGCGGCCGACCAAGCGCAATGCAATGGTCTGCGCGCGCTCGTAGGCCGGCTGGGGTGACCACTAGTGTCGCCCAGTCCGGCGTTTTTGCTTGAAGATCTCACAGGAAAAAAAACACTGGAGAAAAACTACCTAAAAAATATTTTTTCTAAAGAAAAAATCTTGCCAGGACCAAAAAGATCCCAGCAAGGAACTTAGGTCCTTACTCCTGACTAGACAGAAAAAAACTGATGCCTTGTAGCAGAGAGAGGGAGGATATACCCTCAGGGACTGCCCCTAAGGTGGAGCCAGAACGTTTTTTCTTTCTGCCTAGTCCTGCTCCTGCGGAGACAACATAACCCAGTTCTTGTGAATCAAGAAGACTACGTCTGTCAATGAGCGACAGAGAAAGTGTAAATAGACTGGGCCTATGTACACATCATAGCAAAAAGCACCTGGAGTCCAATTTGTTTTATTCTTTTATAGCAGTTTATTTTCACTTTAAAAATGAGGATTAGGTCATCTCAATACAGTTTTCATATGAATCACTCTCTCATATAAAGAAAATAAAAGCAACTATTCAGTACAGATACTAGATTACTGTACATCCAAGAGATGTTTTTCCCCATAGGGACTGTCACAGAGTTTCCATTGTTTGAGTTTATAATAAACAGAAGGATACAAAACACACCAAAGCTGGTTTCACAGCTTCGTCTACATGTACATCAGATGAGCCAACATTGGCCAAGTCTCTAAGCTCCACACAGCACTACTTTTAGGAAGTATCTTCAGGATACAATTTCGATAGACACACAAAGTGAAGGGCAAATCCCTGTGACCTCAGATAGCTTTAGGGGACTGGCATTTTTGTTGAAGATGTGCTCTCCCGAAAAAGCCCAACTGAGGTTAAGGCTCCATTCATACCTGAGAGTATAATTTTCAGGCAATTTTTGGGGCGCTTTTCAGGCGTTTTCTGCAGGTGTTTAGAGGCAGGCATTGAAATCTAAAAAAATGCTTGTAATCTGCCAAAAAAGAAGCTCATGTACTTTTTTGAGCTTCAGGCGTTTTGGTTCAGGCAACAAAACGCTCATATGTGAACAGGGTCCATAGAAATTAATGGGATTTTGCGTTTTGAGACTTCAGAGATGAGCATTTTACGAGCTGAAAAATGCTCAAGTGTGAACAGGGCCTTAGGGCTTTACTCCTCTACTCTCAACCAATATGAAGATTTTCAGCATGCATACCTACATTTGAGGATTCTGCTGGCCAGTCACATGACTTCCCGTTCTCCAGCATCACTGGTGGCCAGTCCTCAACACTGCAAAGAACAGTGTTCACATTGGGGTGTGTCCAAGACAGCCCAGGAAGAAGACTGACAGACCCTGGAAGACATTTAGTGCAGAAGACGAGAGGCAGCCATACGAGGATGATGCAGAGGACAGCACTAGAGCTTGGAAAAGGAGAGTAGTTGCCTAACACACTTAGAAGAAGAAAAAAAAGAACAAACGCACAAATTGGTCAGCATGGCTGTCATCCCAGAAGGAAGCCTCTTCTAGAGATGATGCACAAGAAAGTCAGCAAACAGTTTGCTGAAGACAAGCAGACTAAGGACATGGATTACTGGAACCATGTCCTGTGGTCTGATGAGACCAAGATAAACTTATTTGGTTCAGATGGTGTCAAGCGTTTGGCGGCAACCAGGTGAGGAGTACAAAGACAAGTGTGTCTTACCTACAGTCAAGTACGGTGGTGGGAGTGTCATGGTCTGGGGCTGCATGAGTGCTGCCGGCAGTGGGGAGCTACAGTTCATTGAGGGAACCATGAATGCCAACATGTACTGTGACATTCTGAAGCAGAGCATGATCCCCTCCCTCCCTTCGGAGACTGGGCCGCAGTATTGGAACACTGCCTTGCTAAAAAAGCTGAGGGTAAAGGTGATGGACTGGCCAAGCATGTCTCCAGACCTAAACCCTATTGAGCATCTGTGGGGCATCCTCAAACGAAGATGGAGAAGCGCAAGGTCTCTAACATCCACCAGCACCGTGATGTCGTCATGGAGAAGTAGAAGAGGACTCCAGTCGCAACCTGTAAAGCTCTGGTGAACTCCACGCCCAAGAGGGTTAGAGCAGAGCTAGAAAATAATGGTGGCCACACAAAATATTGACACTTTGGGCCCAATTAGGACATTTTCACTTAGGGGTGTACTCACTTTCGTTGCCAGTGATTTAGACATTAATGGCTGTGTGTTGAGTTATTTTGAGGGGACAGCAAATTCACACTGTTATACAAGCTGTACACTCACTGCTTTACATTGTAGCAAAGTGTAATTTCTTCATTGTTGTCACATGAAAAGATAATAAAATATTTACAAAAACCGTGAGGGGTGTACTCACTTTCATGAGATACTGTAACCACACATACTTGCACAGTGACGAGATTTACTATATACTGTATTTCCCGGAGCAAGAGATATCCTTCACAGTGGTTAAATCATAAATCATGCTCGCATAGCTGGGGTCTCAGATTCTCCCGTCTCCAGGGACATTGTTTGCATGAGATCTGTACATTCTCTCTACGTTTGATTGGCTCTCCTCCGACTGCCCTGGATTCCCCCAACATTCCAAAAAACATGTGGTCATTTTTTAGGTGTGATACAAATGAATATATTACATACATTTTCTTCATTGCTAGATAGGTTACAATTTTTATCATCACTCATAACTTTATTATACACTCACTAGCCACTTTATTAGGTACACCATCTAGTACCAGGTTGGACTTTTCTTTTACCTTCAGAACCGCCTTAAAAGTGATTGTAAAAGTTCTTTTTTTTTTTCAAAATAACAAACATGTTATACTTATCTGCAAGGGTTTTGCACAGAGCAGTCCCAATCCTCCTTTTCTGGGGTGTTCCCACGGCACTCCTGGCTCCTCCTCTTTATCGGGTGCCCCCACGGAGAGACACTTTCCATGGGAGCACCGTGCAAGCGCGTTCACGAGTCCAGCTAAAATTGACAGACAGCGGGACTTGCCCCCCCCCCCCCTGCTCCCATTTCACTGGATTTGATTGGCAGCAGCGGCATCCAATGGGTCCAGCTGCTATCAATCTATCCAATGAGGACCCAAGACCGCAGCAGGAGCCGCTGGGCTCATGAGCATTGCTGGAGCGATCAGGTTCAGGTAAGAATAAGAGGGGTCTGGGGAACAGCTGCAGCACCTATGCATTCTATGCATTAAGGTGAAAAGCCTTGAGACTTTACAACTCCTTTAGCACTTCTGGACCGGAAGGTTTTGCCCCCTTAATGACCAGGCTATTTTTTGCAATTTGGCACCGAGTTACTTTGACAAATGAGCGCTCGTGCGACCCTGTACCCTAATAAAATTGATGTCCTTTTTTTCCCACAAATAGAGCTTTCTTTTGGTGGTATTTGATCACCTCTGCAAATTTTAATTTTTTGCGCTATAAACATTTTTCACTTTCTGATATATAACATTCCCAAAAAATAAAAATTTTAAAAATCAATATTTTTTCATCCTTTTAGGCCAATTTGTATTCTGCTACATAGTTTTTTTGGTAAAAAAAAAAAAAAGGGTATTTTGGTTTGTGCAAAAGTTATAGCGCGTACAAACTAGGGGAAAGATTTATGTCATTTCTTTTTTTTTTTTTTTATACTAGTAATGGCGCGATCTGCGATTTTTAGCGGGACTGCAACATTGCGGCGGACAGATCGGACCCCTAACTGACATTTTTTACACTTTAGGGGGTACCAGTGACATTACTACAGTAATCAGTGCTTGCCCTGTTACTGTAATAATGACACTGGCAGGGAAGGGGTGATCAAAGGGTTAAGTGTGAACATAGGTGTGTTTTCTAACTGTATGGGGGAGGTACTTCTGGAATCAACAAAGAGACCTGTGATCCTAAATAGAAGGATCACAGGCTCTCTGTGCTCATTCCAGAGAGAACAACAGTCTGCTGTGTTTATAGCAGACCGTAGTTCTCTCTCAACATGGATCGGCTTCCCAGCTTCCTAATGGAGGCGGGCGCTTGTGAAGGAATAGCCGTTTGTCTGTGTCCATGTCCCAAGTGAATGTGTACGAGAGTGGTTTTAGAATTATTAAGGTTACGTTCACATCTTGGCGTTGCTATTTACAGGCTTTTTTTTAGGCGTTTTTATGTGTGTTTTTTCAGGCGTTGTACAGTCGTTTTTAGGTTGACAAGTGACCAATGGAAAAAAATAAAAATGCCTGTAATCTGCCGAAAAAGAAGCTCATGTACTTTTTTAAACGTTGGGCGTTTTGCTTAAAACGTCAAAACGCTCAGATGTGAACAGGGGCCAATGAAATGAATAGGATTTGTCTTGTTGGACGTTTTTTGAGCTGATCCTAGAGCAGAAAAACGCCCATGCGAATGTAGCCTTAAAAGCTGCTGCACCTACAGGGCTCTAATGAGGAAAGCTGCAGGGTCTGCATCCCTTCAGACGTGATTTCTCTTTGAGAGTTTTACACCAAAAAAAGACATTTTCTTGCAGAAATGCCAAAAATCTTAACTGCATCTTAGTGTAGACTTATGGGAAAACCAGTAACCCAATCACACAAGCATGAAATGACATATCTGGGCGGGGGCGTTCTGTACACCATCTGTGTACAAAATGCTAGGCAGCCATATTACATTTTACAGAAAATTAAATCGCTGCAGATTGAAAGGGAAAGGTAATTTTAGTATTCAATTTGACTTGTGTAAGCAATTGTATACGCTATATAAGGCCCCTTTTACACGGGTATCCGATCAGGTCCGCCTCTCAGTATTTTCAGGCGGACCTTATCGGATGCTCCATTCACCCCTATGGAGCACCAGATGACAGCGGTGACATGTCCGCTGACACCCACTGCTATCTGATCCGATCCTGTCTGATCCAGACGGATGGAAACCCTAATTTCCATCCGTCTGGAGGATCGGAACGGATGAAAACAGACAGTACGTTTTCATCTGATTCCCCCATAGAGGAGAGTGGGGATCTGATAGCTCCGTCTCTGCAAAGTAAGCAGGGACATACCTGTCATCCACCTAGCGGATCGATCCCCGCTGAGCAAAACGGAGTCCGCCTGGGTGGAAAGCCCGTGTAAAGGACCCGAAAACTTTTGTAATTCTCCCCCCCCCCCCCCCCCCCCCACAAAAGCAGTGGCGGATCCATTTATTTCTACTGAGACACACAGCCATTGTGTCCCAATAGGTCATGCTTCCAGGTGTGCATGCAGGGTGCTTTCATGGACCTGCACCAGCATGTCATTTTAGGACAGTGCAGCCATGTGTCAGAATACAAATAAATGGCATGCGGGCATGGGGATGCATGAAACACTTTAAAACAATGTCACTGTTTTAACCACTTGCCGACCAGCCGCCACAGTTATATGGCGGCAGGTTCTTGCAAATCGTCGTACCTGTACGGTGGTGTGCGGGAGCGATCCTGGGGGCGCGCCCGCCCACTTGCCAGCGGGGAAGCTGAGGCGCAGGGCCAGCAGCCGCAATTGGCGCCAGGCACCTGCAATCGCTCCCTGTGAAGAGAGAACGACGGTCTGCAGTTGGAAACGCAGCAGACCGTTGTTGTCTCAGGAATCACTGCAGAGCTCCTGTGTTCCTCCTATTTAGGAACACAGGTCTCTGTGTTGATATTACAAGCCCACCCCCCCCCCAGTTAGAAAGCACCCCCCAGGCTCACACTTAACCCTTTGATCGCCCCTGGGTTAACGCCTTCCCTGCCAGTGTCATTATTACAGTAACAGTGCATATTTTTAGCACTGATTGCTGTAGTAATGTTACTGGTTCCCCCAAAAGTGTCAAAAATGTCAGTTAAGGGTCCGATCTGTCTGCTGCAATGTCGCAGTCCCGCTAAAAATCGCTGATCGCCGCCATTACTAGTATAAAAAATAAAAATGACAGTGCCCCTCCCGAGATTAGACTCTGGATCCGCCCCTGCACAAAAGTAAAGTTACCCTTTACTAAAATGTTTCACTTTAACATATAAAATTTCTGCTAGACCGTTACCTTTTCTGGGACATAGGTATTCTTATTAATGATGTGTATCCTGGGCATAATATACATTGGGTCTATATAAATACAGCAACCAAAGCAATAATAGGTAATGCATGAAAACGGTATTGTGATTGTCTTAAACTTTTGGCCACGTTTTCTAGATTACACAATGATGGAACTGAAAATCTGATTCACCTATATACACGCACATGCTACATCTACACTCCTTGTGCAACAAGTACTGTTACTAAGCACCAAAGACCTCGCCATTACAAGGATGGAATGCGCAGTCATTTGCATTGGCATTTCATGTATTTAGAGTACAAGAAGCTGAGAGCTGTGAGGCCTACAGATGCATGTTAGTCCAGGGATCCGCAGAACACACATGTAAGACAAGTAAAAGGGAACCAAATGCAGTGCAGGCGTGTTTTCTAAGCCAGGACTCGAAAATGGAGAAAAGATTAATAGATAGCAAGAATACACAAATGATAACGTACATACAGTGCATCCGGAAAGTATTCAGAACACTTCCCTTTTTCCACATTTTGTTATGTTACAGCCTTGTTCCAAAATGGATTAAATTCATTATTTTCCTCAAAATTCTACAAACAATACCCCATAATGATAACGTGAAAGAAGTTTGTTTGAAATCTTTGCAAATTTATTAAAATTGAAAAGAAAAGAAAAATCCCATGTACATAAATATTCATAAACATTCATTTTCACTTGATATTTAAACACCGATTTATCTTCATTGATTGATGTTCACTTGGCGCAGCAATATTATTATTTTCAGGTTTCACAGGTGTTTTTGTGTTTGGCACTGATTGTTTGCAGCCTTGTGCACGAGATTGTCTTTTTGTTTGATTTTGGTTTGCGCTGATTATTTTTTCTTATATTCTGACATAAATATTCACATTCTCAATACTTTGTTGAAGCACCTTTGGCACCAATTACAGCCTCAAGTCTTTTGGAGTATGATACTACAAGCTTGGCAAATCTATTTGTGGGCAGTTTCTCCCATTCTTCTATGCAGGACCTCTCAAGCTCCACCAGGTTGGATGAGGAGGGTCGGTGCACAACATTTTCGGATATCTTCAGAGATGTTCAATCGGGTTCAAGTCTGGGCCACTCAAGGTCATTCACAGAGTTGTCCCTTACATATACACAACATTCAACCTGCGCCAGTGAAAAAGTAAACTACATTCGATCTTATGAAAAAACTAAGTTTCAACTGTGGCTGTAGGTAGTCTTTTTAGGAGGTATGCAGGATAGTTCAATCCCTGGAGTTAGTGAAGATGGATGGTGGAGGTGGCTGCAGGCTTCATACAGAGCTAGGAGGAACAGACAAAAAGGGGTAGGAGAAGAAAAGCAGCGCCACCTCAGTGTAGATTAAAAGGTGATTTATTACATAAAAACAATGTAGTAACTCACATAGAGGAAATAGTTGATCAGCAAATGGTGATGGTTCATCTGCAACACTGTAGGGATGTAAGGGGAGTACACTGTGGCGGACAGAGTCGTCCCTTAGCAACCACTTTGTTATCGTGGCTGTGTCCTTAGGGCGATTGTCCTGTTAGAAGATGATCCTTCGCCCCAGTCTAAAAGTTCCAGAGCGCTGTGGAGCAAGTTTTCATCAAGGATGTCTCTGTACATTGCTGCATTCAATCTTTCCCTCGATCTTGACTAGTCCCCCAGTTTCTGCCACTGATAAACATCCCCACAGCATGATACTGCCACCAACATGCTTCACTGTAGGGATGGTATTGGCCAGCTGTGCCTGGCTTCCTCCAGACATGACGCTTGACATTCAGGCCAAAGAGTTGGATCTTTGTTTCATCAGATCAGAGAATTTGGTTTCTCATGAGAGTCCTTTAGGGGCCTTTTGGCAAACTCCAGGCGGGCTGTCATGTGCCATTTACAAGGGAGTGGCTTCCGCCTGGTTACTCTACCATACAAGCCTAATTGGTGGGGTGTTGCAGAGATGGTTGTTCTTCTGGAAGGTTCTCCTCTCTCCACAGAGAAATGCTGGAGCTCTATAGAGTGACTATCGGGTTCTTCGTCACCTCCCTGACTAAGACCCTTCTCCCCCGATCATTCAGTTTTGCCGGGTGGCCCGCTCTAGGAAGAGTCCTGGTGGTTCCAAACTTCTTCCATTTACGGATAATGGAGGCCACTGTGCTCATTGGGACCTTCAATGCTGCAGACATTTTTCTGTACCCTTCCCCAGATCTGTGCCTCAAAACAATCCTGTCTAGGAGGTCTATAGACAAAACCTTGGACTTCATGGCTTGGTTTGTGCTCTGACATACACTTAACTGTGAGACCTATTATAAACAGATGTTTGCCTTTCCAAATCATGTCCAATCAATGGAATTTACCACAGGTGGACTCCAATCAAGTTGTAGAAACTTCTCAAGGATTATCAGTGGAAACAGGATGCACCTGAGCTCAATTTTGAGTGTCAGGGCAAAGGCTGTGAATACTTTTGTACATAGGATTTGTTTTTTATTTTTAATAAATTTGCAAAGATTTCAAAACAAACTTCTTTCAGGTTGTCAATATGGGGTATTGTTTGTAGAATTGAGAGTTAATGACAATTTGTACCTTATTTCATAGCGCTGCTCGGCACTCACGTGATTGCCCGCTGCTCCTTCTCCCGATGTGACAGCTACAGTGGGAGGGGCTGAGAAACCCCCGCTGACATCAGTTGGGTGGTGGGGACAAGAGGAGGAGAGTAGCGGGCAATCGCGTGAGTGTCAAGCAGCGATATGAAATAAGCTACAAATCAGCATTTATTTATTTTTTTACAAAGAAAATACAATAGAGCATAGATTGCATGTACATTACACAGTAATTTTAGCAGCAGATGGGGAGGGGCGGGCACTGTCACTAGTTGACAGACAGGGAGGGAGAGGGAAGAGAACAGGAGAGACAGCAGATGACAGAGACACGTAAACTGACCACGGTGTCAGGGCTCAGCAGCCATGATAAACCGTGGTCAGTTTACAAAGAGGAGGGCAGAACCAGGCCGGATCAGCCAGGTAAATTAGGTGATAGAAAAGGCCAAATTACACAGCACAAGCACTGTGCTTTTTAACAAGCTTTAAAGGGTTAAAACACTAAGTACATCTAAGACATGCTAAAAAAAAAATGGCAATGCTCAACCAACGGTTAAAGCAGAACCCAACAGCATCTAAGAACCACAACCTGTAACTGAGTTTAACAAGTAAAAATTACATACATTCCTAACTGCTTACTAAGGCTAGCAGCACAGAACGCTTAATAAAAAACAAAGCAGTAGTAATTTTTTAGTTTTCTAAGTGCCGGTTCACATTTCTGCGATGCGGGAACGCTGCGAATATACAGCGTGTTCCCGCATTGCATCCGCACCCCTGGCAGTTCACACTGCCATATGCGATACGCTGGGGGTGTCAATTAAAAGTTAACGACACCCCCAGATCAGATCGCATATCGCAGTGCGATCTGAAAGTTCGCACAGAATCGGATCGCACTAGTGTGAACCACCATGGGATCCGATTCTGCTGCGGACCAAAAAAAGGGCCTGTGCGTCTTTTAGTGTGATTGCGGTGCGAATTCAGCCATACAAACTGTAAGACTGAATTTGCACCACACAGAGATCGCATGTAATTTTAGGAGCAGTGAGCTCCAAATTACATGTCATCTCTGTGATCGCAGAAATGTGAACCGGCACTAAATGGTCAAGTTTTGTCTGTATAAGCAGCTCAATGTTATCCTATGTGTCCATACACATTCGGAAGATTACAGGCATATTTTAAGATCAATGTTTAGAGGCAAGAAAAAAAAAAAAAAAAAGCCTTCTGGTTTGAGTTTCTGATTGGAGTTGACTGGCAGAAAGCAATGCAAAAAACTCTCCTAAACTCTGAGTGTTTTTTTTTCTGCCATGGGAAATGGCTTTTTTTTTTTTTTAGGCCCCTTTCACACTTGTGCGACTTGTACTGGGACTTTGGACTGCAAAGACGTATGACAAGTCATACCCCGTGCTTTCCAATGAGTACCTTTCAAAACTGTGCTACTTCAAGTCACAACGACTTCAAAGTAGTCCCTGCACTACTTTGGTGCGACTGATGAGTTTTGAGCTCCAGAGACCTCAAGATGAGACAGGCATTGCTTCAAGTCCAGTCAAAATAGCGACAAAAATCGCACAACTTTTAGGTCACACAAGTGTGAAAGGGACCCTAAGCCCAGTGTGCATGTAGCCCAAGTAAGAGGTTACGATCACTACATATTCATCTCTCTCTAGCGGTAAGAGCCATGTGGGAGAAATATTACACCATGTATCAAAAAGACAGCTGCAGATAACAGGGAAACTCAAGAACTTAATCTGCAGTACAGACTTGTACTTCTTCTTATCCAAAGTAGTACAAAGTGCATTTATTACGTCCACAGTGAAATATCCCACAGCAACCAATAAGTAATATGTTCTACTAGATTATAAAAATCAACTGAAATCTGACAGGTTGCTTGGTTTACAAAACATTGCACTTACTAAATGAGTTTATTAAGGTTTACAGTGTAAGTAAGGAAAGCATATGCCACCTAGAAACTCAATGGAGTCCATCTATGAAAGGTATGGGATGGGCGTAGAATGAAGACAACTGCAACCAGCAGATAAGGGTGAGGGGTTATCTAAAGAAAGTCTCACAAATAGGGCTGTGAGTATTTAACAAGTCAAACCGTCTCTTGTACAGACATGAATGTTATTGTGCTATTGATCAGTTCAGGAAAAACAGGAAATATCTAGGCTGTGCTTTACAAGGTTAGAGAGATGACGAAAGTTATAGGATCAAGAAATATGGTCCCGTCCTGAAGGTAAGCAGGCCACAGTCTGTGTTCAGATCTGTACTGTGTGCAGCTTCTCAAGGATCTGCAACAGTAATGTATGCTATGGGCCTCCAAACACCTGCTTTGGGGGGTCAGTATTCCCCCACAGCATTGAGCGGAATAGACCAAGACAAGAGAAATTGGCGTCTAAAGGTACAATTTTGATCACATTTATGTAGTGTGTGCAAGTGTTTAAATGTACAACACTTATACAGTATGGACTTGGCCATGGCATAGGTGCTGGCACTGCCAGCTTGTGAATTCACAGCCAGAGGAAGACGTAAACAATCCTAAAGCCTCGTATACGCGCAAAGATTATCGGCCGACCGATCGGCCGTCTTTTGTCCAGTGTTGTTGTGTTGGTTGAAATGTGCTCTAGACTGCACACGAATTTTCTCGGCCAACAAAAACCAACTTCAGAAGTGATGTCATGTGATGGTTTACTTTCCGTGTGTTTTTTCTTCTCTGAGCATGCCCAGTCTTGCTCATCAGATTTTTGTCTGCCGAAATCTGTACTGACTGACGGAAAATCGGCCGTTGTGTTGACGGCCAACAAAAATTTTATAGCCTGCACACCAGATTTTGTTCAGCTGAAAAGTCGCAGTCGGTTGTCGGAAGCATCATACTAACAAGCCGACAATCGGCTGATCGGACGTTGGCCCGAAAATTTACGGCCAACAATCGGTGCATGTGTACGAGGCTTTACTCTATACAGATCTAGGTGTGTCTGTCCATATGAATGGAGATACACCACATTTTACGCAGGATCATGTTATCAGAAGGATCCTGTATAAACACTCTACACCCACGTGCATGAAGTCATTCTCTCAAGGGCTGTCCTGGATGACTAAGACCTGCTGCACATGGGAGTGAAAAATGCTGAGTTTTTTACTTATTAGAAATGAGATGCATGATTGTCTATGGGACATTGCAAACAGGTGAGTAAAGATAGTTAGGCCCCTTTCACACGGGAGATCCGATCCACCTGTCAGTTTTTCAGGCGGACCGGATCGGATGCTCCATGCATTCCTATGGGGCTGTGTATGTCAGCGGAGACATCTCCACTGACACTAGCTGCTATCCGATTCTGATCCTGTCCGTGAAGTCCGGACTGATGGAAACCCTATTTTCCATCCGTCTGGCGGATGGGATCGTATGAGAATGGACAGGAGGTCCTTTTTCATCTGATCTCCCCATAGAGGACAGCGGAGATCTGACAGCTCCGTCTCCGCACACAGAGCAGAGAGGGAGCTGTCATCCGCCTGCTCAGCAGGGATCGGCGGATGGATCCCCCGCTGAGCAGAGTGGACTCCCTTCCATGTGAAAGGACCCTTAGGCTGCACACCGCAGCTTGAAAAAGCTCAGTATAACATTTTTTTACTAATCTAAAATGCAGCCCATTGTTTGCAAGCTCTACATATTCTTAAAAAAACACCCCCTTCCCGGTCAGTATTTTGCACCAGTACGTTCAAATACACACATAGGAGCATAAATCATGAATTTTGCCTAGGAATAAATTGTGTGCGCTAATGTGCGAACACATAAATACGCGCAAAACAAGCATTTGAAATTGCGTCCAAAAATGCTGATGCTCACACTTCAGTACCGTGTGCAAGAGGCCTAAGCGCCGGTTCACACTGGCGCGACGCTACTTTCAGGGGCGACCTCCGAGATCGCGGTGCGAGCAGCGCGCCGCGACCTCGGAGCGGCCGCCACAGACTTCATAACATTGAAGTCTATGGCGGTCGCCTCCTGGTCGCCCCAAAGAAGCTCCGGACCCTTTTTCTAGGTCGGAGCGACTTGTGTCGCTCCTATTAGAATGGGTCCGTAGCTTCCCTATGGGAGGCGACCTGTGAGGCGACCAGGTCGCCTCACAGGTCGCCCTAGTGTGAACCGGGGCTAATACAGCGCTGAGTACAGAGCAGCAAAACAAAAATAGAACATTTTTTAATTTGAGTGCAGTAATTTACTCGCCTGTTTTCTTGTTTATGCGGGTAAATGTGACTATATTACAATTCTGACAATGAAGAATAATTTTATTCATCGCAACGCTTACACACTTTTACTCGCCTACATTCAACATCACTCAGGTCAGTTTTTGGCCCCTTGAACACGAGCGTCACAAATGAACATCAGCAAATGATGACGCCTGTGTGAAAGGAGCATATTAGGGAAATATGGTGAACTATGTATAGGTTACAGCTCTGCACTGAAGCAATTCCCAAGACTCTTGTTCTAGAAATTGGTCTAACATATCACAAAAAATGGACGCGGACAGGACAGCTGCATGGACACAGTTGAATGCAAAAATCTGACGGGCAGAAGAGGCTGCATGGATCAGAAGGCACAGTGTCTGGTTTAAAAACCTGGTTTATCCTGCTGCTCTCCATCTCCACCTTCTGTTCATATTCCCAATTCAGCTAGACATTTTGCAGCTGTGGTGGCAACTCTGCACATGCTCCGTTTAAGTGAGTTTCTATGCGGAGCATTTCCTCCCTATCACATCTGAGCAGCCCATCTGACTATAAAGAGTCACACATGTGAGCGTATACACAGTGGTAAATGTCAACCCACTCCGCCCCCCCCCTCCTCTTCCATGCCAACCAACCAGCTAAACACTATGGGGGCGGGGTATTACATGTAGATTAATGAAGGCTTCACCCCCCCCCCCCTTATTCTAAGACAAAAGCTGGAAGGGCCCACACCATGTTATTACCACAAAATATTAAAGATTTCGTTTTAAATATATATTTGTATGACAATTTCAACAGTTTATTGATATTACACTGAACAAAATTATAAAAAACACAACACTTGTTTTTGCCCCCATTTTTCAGGAGCTGAATTCAAAGATCTAAGACTTTTTCTTTGTACACAAAAAGCCTATTTCTCTCAAATATTGTTCAAAAAATCTGTCTAAATCTGTGTTAGTGATCACTTCTCCTTTGCCGAGATAATCCATCCACCTCACAGGTGTGGCATATCAAGATGCTGATTAGACAGTATGATTATTGCACAGGTGTGCCTTAGGCTGGCCACAATAAAAGCCACTCTAAAATGTGCAGTTTTACTGCATTGCGGGGGTCAGAAATCCAGTCAGTATCTGGTGTGACCACCATTTGCCTCACGCAGTGCAACATATCTCCTTCTCATAGAGTTGATCAGGTTGTTGATTGTGGTCTGTGGAATGTTGGTCCACTCCTCTTCAATGGCTGTGCGAAGTTGCTGGATATGGTCAGGACCTGGAACACGCTGTCGTATACCCCGATCCAGAGCATCCCAAACATGCTCAATGGGTGACATGTCCAGTGAGTATGCTGGCCATGCAAGAACTGGGATGTTTTCAGCTTCCAGGAATTGTGTACAGATCCTTGCAACATGGGGCTGTGCATTATCATGCTGCAACATGAGGTGATGGTCGTGGATGAATGGCACAACAATGGGCCTCAGGATCTCGTCACGGTATCTCTGTGCATTCAAAATGCCATCAATAAAATGCACCTGTGTTCGTTGTCCATACCACACGCCTGCCCATACCATAACCCCACTGCCACCATGGGCAACTTGATCCACAATGTTGACATCACCAAACCGCTCACCCACACGACACCATACACGCTGTCTGCCATCTGCCCTGTACAGTGAAAACAGGGATACATCTGTAATGAGAACACCTCTCCAATGTGCCAGATGCCATTGAATGTGAGCATTTGCCCACTCAAGTCGGTAATGAAGACAAACTGCATTCAGGTTGAGACCCCTAAGAGGACGACAAGCATAGGGATGAGCTTCCCTGAGACGGTTTCTGACAGTTTGTACAGAAATTCTTTGGTTATGCAAACCGATTGTTGCAGCAGCTGTCCTGGTGGCACACTGATGGGCACATATGTTAAAAGAGAAGTATATGTTTATGCTTTTCTTTAGATTAATACTTACCTAGGTGTATGCAGCATCAGTCCGATGCTGCATTTTTCCCTCGGCGCCTCTACACTGAGAACCGAGTGATCGAACACCGCCAATTCTGACAAGTCCCCCAGCAGAGAGCTGCTGATTGTCAGTAAACAGTTCTCTGCTCTGCCCCCACCTCGCTCATTGGCACGCTTGGCTGTTGAGGGGCGGGGATCGTCCGGCTCAGCCTCTTAGCGGCTCGCAGAGCCGGGTGTCGGTCCAGGCACCTGGCGGATCCAGACTCAATTGTCACGAGGACGCGGTGCCAGGAACGACTTCTGTGACGTCAGCAGAGAGCGGACTTCAGTCAGCTCTCTGCTGAAAACAGGTCACAGGATTGCAAAATGAACTGCACTCTTGTGATCCATAGAAGTACAGCCAAATGAGCTTTGGCTATACTTCTCCTTTAAGGGGCTCATTTTACATTAAGGGGCACTCTGAGGAGCACATATGTTAAGGGGCACTCTGATGGGTACCTATTATGTTAAGGAGCACTCTGATGGGGAAATATAATGGAAAGGGGAACATTGATGTAGACACCTGATGAAATAGTAAATATTACCAGACCTCCTAGAATTTAATTCAATACCCCTGGCCTAGGCACATTCACATCTTAGGAGGAACATGGTTTAGGGAGCTGTTTAGAACAATAAACATTTCTGAATCTTGCCTATAAGAGTCGGTTCACACTATGGCGACACGACTTCGGGGCGACTTGAACAAGTCGCGGTGCACCACGACTTCACATAATGGAAGTCAATGCAAGTCGCTCCAACTTCGGACAAAAGTAGTGCAGGAACCTTTTTTTAAGTCAGAGAAACTTGAGTCGCTCCTATTAAAACGGTTCCCATAGCACAGAATGGATCACGACTCGTCAGGCGACCAAGTCGCCTGACAAGTAGGAGTAGTGTGAACCGGCACTAACACAGCAAAATCTTTCCTATTCAGGTTAGTTCCAGTTTAAACAGCTCTCAGCCCACAAAAAAAATGAAAATGTCTTCTGTGCCTAGTGGACAGGTACACTTCAGAACAAACCAAAAACAATAATGCAAATAAAACTATTGGTGTTACCCAAAAAAAAAAATGGGAAAAAAAGCCAAAACCTATTGGGCATTACATATTTTTTTTAAAAAGTCAAAGATCCCCCAACACCCTCTTAGCCAGGTCCTGTATAAAATACACCATATTAAATATGAACTGTATAGAAGGAAGAAAGGTCATGTAACTTGTAGGTCATTGTGGTAAAGGGGGCTGACAGCACAGCAAACTACATAATAGAGGGAAATTCTTGTCCTTCCACTCTTTGGAATGCAGGTTATCTTTGGAAACATCATTAGCTGAATCGGCAATAGCCATTCCGCTCACATGTAACCCTAGACACACCAGCGTGTCCGCTTTGCTGGGCAGCCTGTGGACAAATACATAACACCACTTTACCAATATAAAATTATCCAACAGCTCATCAAGCAACAGAAGAGGGTACAACATCTACAAAAACTCAGCCTATTGTATGTGACAGGCTAAACACAGGACACTTAACCACTTAAGCCCCGGAAGATTTTACCCCCTTCCTGACCAGGGCCTATTTTGCAATTCGGCACTGCGTAACTTTAACGGACAATTGTGCGGTCGTGCGACGCTGTACCTAAACGAATTTGACTTCCTTTTTTTCCCCATAAACAGAGCTTTCTTTTGGTGGTATTTGATCACCTGTGCGATTTTTTGATAATGCGCTATAAACAAAAAAATAGTGTCAATTTTTCAAAAATGACAATATTTTTCACATTTATATAAAATTCCCCCAAAAAAAAAAAATGTAAAAATAAAAATTTAACATTTTCGGCCAATTTGTTTTATGCTACATATGTTTTGTAAAAAAAAAAAAAAAAAATCGTAAAAAAAGTGTATTTTGATTGGTTTGCGCAAAAGTTATCGCGTTTACTAACAAAGGTAAAGTTTTTTGTAATTTTTGTTGTTTTTTTTTCAATGCGTAATGGCGGCGATCTGCGATTTTTTTTGCGGTACTGCGACATTGCGGCGGACAGATCGGACCCTTGACTGACATTTTTGACACTTTTGGGTTTACCAGTGACATTTCTACAGTAATCAGTGCTATACATATGCACTGTTACTGTAAAATTACACTGGCAGAGAAGGGGTTAACTTTTTTTGAGAGGGAGGGGTTATGTGTGTCCCTAGGGGTGTGATTCTAACTGTGATTGGCTGTGGCTTGAGCTGTAGGAACAGTGATCAATGGTCCTACATAGTAAAACCGTATGATCATTGTTTCTACACAGGGGAGAATGACAGGCGGCTTGTTTACATCAGCCGCCTGCCTTTCTCCCTCTGCAGCGACGGTCGCCGAGTGACCGGCAGACATCGGACACACTATACAAATTTTGTTGTTTGATTTCCCTAAGACTCCGTTCACACTGGGGCGACCTGTCCGGCAACCTGGTCACCTGCCATAGAGTAGCTGTGGACCCGTTCTAAGAGGAGCGACACAAGTCGCTCCGACTTAGAAAAAGGGTCCGGAGCTTCTTTGGGGCGACCTGGAGCGACCTGCATTGACTTCAATGATATGAAGTCCGTGCCGGCCGCTCCGAGGTCACGGTGCGAACTGTGCACCACGACGTGTGAGGTCACCCCGGCAAGTAGCGTCGCCCCAGTGTGAACGGGGTCTTAGATTTACCTTTAACTATGTAGTGCAAGGGCCTGCCTGATTGCATACAAATTGAATGTGTTTAGGTTTGACCATATTATATGGTTTTGGTAAATCTAAAGGAAAAAATCTAAGGGAAATTGTATAGTGTGTATCCAGCTTAACGCTGACCTGCTTCTACAGGAAGAACACAAAACTCCTGTAGAAGCAGCGATTTTTAAGCCCGTGTGCATGGAGACTAAAAGCCAACATGTCAATGTACACAATGTACACAGAGGCTTTTAGCATACTTTTGTAGCTGCCGTGTTTAGGGGAGCTTTAACCTCCCTCTCCTGAACGAGGAAGAATCATGTTCAGGATAGGAAACTTTTTGACCACCAGCCACCGGAAATCGCGAAACGCGGCAAAACTGCCGAAAAAAAAAAAAAAACGCTGCTGCTGCAGTTTTGCTGCGCTTTCCCGCAGCAGCTGCAAATGTAGGCTAGTGCACATGGAGCAGATGTAGAACATTATATGCTTGGGAAATCTTCCCTTATTCTGAGCAGCCAGTTCCAGTCCTGTCACCGTACCCAAAATAACCGAGCCTTCGGCTCCTAGTGCATGAAATCCAACAAAAAATGCAAATACACCCAATACTGATTTTTAGTTTGGGTGCATAGTCTTACCAGGCATTCCGCAGGCCATAGATTATGTGATTTTACTCCCTACAACCATGGGTTGGAGGAAAGAAAATCACTCGATTCCTCCATCAGCACAGTCAGTGTTAAAGCGGAGTTCCGGCCTCAAAAACAACTTTGGCCCATCCGCTTGCTAAAAATCACCTAAAAAAGAATTGGATGATTTTGATTTTTTTTTTCTTTACTTACCTTGTTTTTGAAGAAAATATACTTACCTTCCTTCCACTTCCTCCCTCTGCGGCCGCGGCCCGCACCGTCTCTTCCTGCTTGCATTGACTCCTGGGAGCTGAACGTCATCCATCCCAGGATTCAATGCGCCTGCACCGGCCCCCCTCGTCAGCCGGCAGGAGCCTTTGTTTTCTCAGAGGCGACGGCATCTCTCGTGTGGGCACCCCTCTGTGGCAGCCTGCAGCTTGAGTGGACGGGCAATCTTCTGGGTCCTCGGACATGTCCCAGAAGATTGCAGGAAGGGAGGGGGAGAAGAGAACTTCCGCTCCATCCACCTAGGCTACCTGTTAAATCTAGGTACCTGCTCAACCCCCAAAAAATGAAATGCCAAATGTGGCACGTCAGGGGGTCAGGAGGCCTTAAAGCGGAAGTTCCACTTTTGCGTGGAATTTTTTGTTTAAACTACTTGTCCAAGGGACTAAAACTGGGGTCCCAATCTATTTGTTCCTCAGGACAACCTACTTATCCTGATTAAAAAAGAAAAAATATCTTTTATACCAAGAGCAACAACGTTGTGGTAGTTCATTGAAAACGAATAGCCGGCAGCCCTAAAGAATGCCGGTACTTGTAGTCGATTAATTTACAGAACTCAATGAATGAAAGAATGAATGGACACGGCCGTGTGGGCGGAGCCCCGCAGAGCCACGCTCTTTTTCAAAAAGTGACAGCTGGTACGATGGAACTTCTGCCTGTACTGCTGTCACACAGAGGGCTCGAACCGCAGAGCTGCTGCAGGAGCAGGAACATGCTCCTAAAAACGGGTGGAACAAGAAACATGTTCCCAAAGGTGAACTTATCCTTTAACCCTTTTGCTGCCAGTGCCATTTTTTGCATTTTAAGTCTGAAGATTACACAAAACCCCCAAAACATTATACATTATAATAAAATAGTGGTAGTTCCAATTTTTATGGCACATGATATTACGGCAAAGGTCTAGGACAGTGATGGTGAACCTTGGCACCCCAGTTTTGGAACTACATTTCCCAAGATGCTCAACTTCACTGCAGAGTGCATAAGCATCATGGGAAATGTAGTTCTAAAACATCGGAGGTGCCAAGGTTCACCATCACTGGTCTAGGAAATGCAAAGTTTTAGTAAAAGAAAAACAAAAAACACACATACTAAACTAAGCTTTAGAGGGCATAAAAACACAATTATTTACCCAAGCCTTAAAGGTGCGTGTGCCTGTGATGGCAACAAACTTTAGTACCCTATATTTTCTATAGGCGCCGCTATAGGTCATCCATTTAGCGTTACAGAGGAGGACTAGTGCTAGAATTATTGCCCTCATTCCAGTATATGTAAAATGTATCGCCATCAAGGTTTAAATGCGTAGGCCCACCAATGTGTTTGTTTACATGTGGTGGGGGGGGGCTCAAGGTTTTTCTTTTTTGGAGGGAGGGGCAATTTTATGTGCTTGGGTTTAACTGTAATTTTTTACAACTAAAAAAAAAAAAAAGTTTGCATTTGCAGTTTAATCAAGCGACTCTTTGTCATCATAAGCATTGCACATACTCCTTGCCATCTACCAACCAAAACATTTCCTGCACCAGGGAAGGAAAAGCAGAAGCTTCAGCAGGCAGCTTGTGCAATAGAAAAACTGGCATTTACTGCCGAAATCTAGAGAAATATTGTAAACAAATGCAGATAGCATGAACAGGTCATACTGGTGTTTATGTTTTATAGGTGTAACATGTTCAGGAGCAGATGACATGCAGAGATGGCCTGATAAGATTAAGTTCGTTTATTACAACTCCCACTGGGTTTAAAGTGGTTGTAAACCTCTGCCTTGAAAAATCAACAAAGCATATCTTTCTATAGCGTGCATTTTCCTCAATCCAAAGCAAGACTCATTTGTCTGTTACCATGCTTTCTGCTGAACAAGTCATTTTTGACAGGTTGTACCAACTCCAAGCAATCAAGGGGGACAGGAAAAAGGGAGCTCCAGCACACAGCCTGTGATTGCTAATTTTAGCTGTGTATGTTTCTCTATCAGATTGTGTGAAAGGGGGCGTGTCTATTCCCTCCACTCTGGTCTCAGATTATTCTCTGCCCTCCTCTCTGAGCTGTACATCGGACCCCCCCCCACTCTAGAAGCTCAGACAAGATATGTAAAATGTGTGCTTCAGAAGGCTTGCAGAGGGCTGTAGATGAAGGAGATAGAACTTATGTAGGAGGATTTGTTTAATCTCTGTATCACCTGAGGTCAGTTGCTTGTCTGGATATATGTACCACTTTAAAGGGATAAAAAGTGTGCAACCAAAGATAAAGATAGCAAAACTTAACCCGACGTCACACCGATCTCCAGGAATTTTGCAGGTTTGAAAACCATGTGCATGTGGGCATAGAGCCACTTCTCAATTATAGTCTAGAAACATTATTAAAGAACATTCAGTTGAATGTGAATTCCTACTACTAGCTGTGGCAGTACAGTTTTTTTTTGTGAGGCTCCCAGCTGTTTCAAGCAAAAGGTGGAACTGGGAATAAATTACAACAAAGATTATAGCTCCAGATTGCCTAAGGCTCCATGTACACGGGACGTTGTTAAAAGTCCCTTTGAATGCTGGAATTTTTAGGACGTTTGAAACGTCCGTTCGGTTGCGTTTGTACCCACGTTTAGCGGGCGTTTGCATTTAGAACCGTTCCTAGAGGTCAAAAAAATTATTCCCCTTTAAAATGGAAAAACGCGAACGCCAAACGCGGGTCATCGCGTTCGGACACCTTTTTGCGTTTGAAACGCCGGGAAACACACGTTCGAACGCAAATAATTGCGTTCTAAAAAAAGTCCCTGAACGCAACTGCCCGCAAACGACCTGGTGTACATGGACAGATAAGATAAAATGTAGATGGGTTCAGGGGCTTCTAAAAAAAACACCCAACTGCTCCTAAACGGCCATTTCCAGCGTCCCGTGTACATGGAGCCTAAGGGGGAAGTTCGGACAAATTCACACTGAAAACTCCCACAAGGTTTAGAAGTAGCAAAATGACACTGTGTTCCTTCTCCATAGGAACAATAGGTTTACAGGCGGTTCAAGCTTTTCATTAACTGCCATGGGCCGCAAGTAGGCTTGTGACGGTATCAGATTTTCATGCTGCGATTAATTGATTAAGGTTTTGCCACGGTATACGGTATTATCACGGTATTCTATTATTAAATTTAAATTATTAAATTTCTACCTCACTTGAATTTCATTGCTGAATTTAGGGGCTTTGGTTCACTTATGCACATTATTATATAGTCAGTCAGTACAGACTCTGTGAACCAGGCCTAAAATAGGTCATCAAGCAGTGTCTGGCCTAACTGGTGATAACTGGTCCTGGCGCTCGGCTCCGATCCGATGGCCTGGTCATTAAGAGGGCAAATCCTTGTGGTCAAGAAGTGGTTAAACCTGAAGGAGGTGTTGTTTATAAATTACTTTACTATTGCTTTAGGCCTGGTTCACATGTATGCTGGTTGGTGGTTCACATGTATGCGGGTTGGCGGTTCACATGTATGCGGGTTGGCGGTTCACATGTATGCGGGTTGGCGGCCCACATTTGCACAGGCATAGCAGCCCATTGATTTGAAGGGGCTGCTATGCCCTCATTTTCCGCAGAAAAAAGGTGCATGCAGCATTTTTTTAAAATTCAGTGGCCTTGAAATCCATCCTGCTTTTGCACCATGCGACTAACCTGCAGTTCCTGCTCTGGCAAGCTTTCTGCATTTTTTGTATACGTGGGCACGGCATTTAAAAACAGTTTGCGTGTGCAGCAACGGCAGGTAAGTCGCATGGTGCAAAAGAAGGATGGATTTCATGGCCACTGCATTTTTTTAAATTCTGCATGCACCTTTTTTCAGCTGAAAACGCAGGCATAGCAGCTCAAGCCCATTCACATCAATGGGCTGCTATGCCTGTGCAAATGTGGGCCCCCAACCCGCATACATGTGAACCAGGCCTAAAGCAATAGTAAAGTCATTAATAGATAAAAACACCGGTCCTCCTGCAGGTTTAACCACTTCTGGATCGCAAGGATTTGCCCCTTTAAAGACCAGGCCATCGGATCAGAGCGCCAGGACCAGTCATCACCAGGTAGAAATGAGAATCACGATTTTTTAGCTTGGAATAAAGATCACAATTCTCTCACGATTCTCTGTGTAACAAAAAAAAAATTGGGATAACTTACTGTTACGTTTTTTTTTTTTTTTTATTCATTAAAGTCTATTAATTGCGTTTGAAAGACTGCTGCGCAAATACAGTGTGACATAAAATATTACAACAATTGCCATTTTTTTCTGTAGGGTCTCTGCTAAAAAAATATATAAAATGTTTGGGGGTTCTAAGTACTTTTCTAGCAAAAAAAAAAACTGATTTTAACTTGCAAGCAACAAATGTCAGAAAAAGATCCAGTCTTTAAGAGGTTAAACTTCCTTTCTCCCTGGCAGAGGGAAGGAAAAGATACAATGTAATCATTTTTGTTTATAGTTACACGTTAGCTGTGTGAGTGAATGAGTCATCCAGCTCACTGAAATGTATCAATTCACAAGTCAGACCCAGGAGCAGAGAAACTCGGTATTTTAAAAATGCCACAATAACAATACCGTGGCTATGCAATACCGCGATATTAGAGCTGCACGATTAATCGTATGAAAATCGCGATCTCGATTCACCCCTCCTGACGATCTAACCCTGAGATTTGCTCGATTCTTTGCATAGCTGCATAGCAGAGAGAACAGCTGTGGAAAAAAAAAAAAAAAGCCTCCAGGCAAACGCTATCAGCAAAGTCTCCCGGTAACTAAAAACAATTATAATAAACAAAAACAATTACATTGTATCTTTTTCTTCCCTCTGCCAGGGAGAAAGGAAGTTTAACCTCTTAAAGACTGGATCTTTTTCTGACATTTGTTGCTTGCAAGTTAAAATCATTTTTTTTGCTAGAAAAGTACTTAGAACCCCCAAACATTTTATATATTTTTTTAGCAGAGACCCTACAGAATAAAATGGCGATTGTTGTAATATTTTATGTCACACTGTATTTGCGCAGCAGTCTTTCAAACGCAATTAATAGACTTTAATGAATAAAAAAAAAACGTAACAGTAAAGTTATCCCAATTTTTATTTGTTACACAGAGAATCGTGAGAGAATCGTGATCTTTATTCCAAGCTAAAAAATCGTGATTCTCATTTTGGCCAGAATCGTGCAGCTCTACGCGATATATCGAATTACCGAAAACCGGCATATGTCTAGCCGCAAGTCCATCACCCCTCACTTAATGCAGCTAAAGCACTAATTCCGAAATACTGGAAGCAATCAGTTGCACCCCCGATACACCAATGGTTGAGTTCGGTTGACTGTATCTATCATTTGGAAGACATGACCCTGGACTTCCGCGGGCTTGCCCCCCTAGCGCGCACGATATGGTCATGTTGGTTAGCATTTACCCATTCTAGTACTTATGCTGCATATATGGTTGATGATTCTCCTTGATTAGGTTGACTAAGGTCTTGGGAAACACCATGGGAGCCTCCTCCCCCCCCCCCCCCTCCTCCATCTCCTCTGTCTACCCTCTCACTTTCCCCTTCTTTTCTGCTCTCACGTTTCTACTGTCCCTGAGCGCCTTCGCTCATATACCTGGTTGTTATGCCACATAATTCCTGAAATTTTGAGTCTCAGGATTACATGCCTGTTTGATGTACATGATGCTCTTGGCTGTCGTTAACGTTTTCTTCAACTATGTTCATGGATTATGTCTATTCCAAATTTGTAATAGAGGTTATGTCTCGGTTTGTGAATTTTTCTATATTTCAAAAAAAATATATTAAGCAAAAAAAAAAAAAAAAACTGCCATAGGCAATACAGGTACTGTCCATATAAACAAGGCCTTCTGGCCAATTACTTTTGGTTAAATGCTGAGCAAACATGATAGAGGTTTCCTTAAAAGTGAACCTGTCAAAAAGAAAGAAAAGTTTTAAAAGTAATTCTGGCCATTCAGGGATGGATGAATCCCCCTGCTGGGCTACTGTATTCTGACAGCAGTGGTACAGAATACCTGAACAGGGTCTTCATCTGATTGGAATAGTTTTAACTGAACAGCACAGGCATCCAAACCGACTCCTTCACAAAAGTGAAACCAACATTCGGCTTATGTCGAACGGAGAAGGGTTACCCAATGAATGAATTATCAACCCATTTATCAGGGACTGCCAGAAATTCACCCACTGTATAATCAGCTTAAAGTGACTGTAAAGGCAAAATATTTCTTACTTTAATGCATTCTATGCATTAAGGTAAAAAAAACTAGAGACGCATCGAAATTTCAGCAGGCGAAACATATCAGCCGAAAATGGTGTTATTGGAATTTTGCCAATAAGACAAAAAGGTGGCAATAATGGCGCCGAAAATGCGACTCAAAAACTGCATCAAAAAATGGAACATGGGTGCATTATTGATGCGTACTTGTGTCGTTTTCAATGCATTCCAATGGGGAGGTGTGTTTTGGTGTGTTTTTTTATAACTGACCAACTGTCCCTCAAATCCTGGGAGGATCAATCAGGAGGTGTGGATGAGTGGTGCTGTGTATGTATAGATGTACACAGCCTGGCTCAGAAGTGGGCCCATACGAGTGTTCCCTCAGCAGGGGACACCAGAAGAGGGGGTAACGGACCACTCTGTGCAACATCACTGCACAGAACAGATAAGTAGTTCACAATGGAAAATAGAAAACATATCAAATGTTCAACTGAGAAAATTAACCATTTTGAGAAAAAAAAAAAAAAAAAAAGATAATTTTGAAATTGATGGCAGCAACACAACTCAAAAAAAAAAAAATTGTACACGGAAACAAAAAGCAAATAAAGTAAGCGGTACCAATAAGGAAGATTCTTCAACTAAATTAGGTTGACTGGCAACAGGTCAGTAATATAACTGGTTTACCAATCCTAATCTGTAAAAAAAAAAAAAAAAAAACCACATAAGAAAATTGAAGAATAATGTTCCGCAATGTAAAATTGCAAAGACTTTGAGGATTTAGTGTAGCACCCTCCTAGGTAGGTGCTAGGTGACCTATAGGGGAGACATTGAGTCTGCTTATAAGCAGGGTCCAATTATTCAGTCAGGCTGTCGTGTTCTCAGGTGTGACTGTTGAGTTGGAGAGTCTCCCCACTGCATCCAATGAGGGCTCTCATTGGACAGTGGAGGAAACCTGACCAATAGCACACCAGGGCTTGTATCCATCCCAGAGGGCAGATTCTGCCGCAATGCATCCTGGGATACAAGTCTGAGGGGAGCACCTGGCAGGGCATCTTTGACAGGAAGCAGAGTCCCAGGAGGGAGGTGACGGCTGTCTCTCCTCCTGTCAGTGTGGAACGCATGTCCTGGGCGGCTGGCCTAGAGGACAGAAGGTTGAGCTGACCTGCAGAGAGGGATCCAGTGTGCTGAGGACCAAATGGAGCTGTGGGGGGGTCGGAGTTTCCAAGAAAGCAGTGTCATGAGTACTGTCAATTGCCCCGGGGTCTGCCTAGGATAGGGGACCACTCTGGAAAGTCAGAGGGATCCAGGAGCAAGCTAACCTGTGCAGCAGTTATAGAAAGGGGGTGCCAGTGTTTAGACCCTGAAGAGAAAGAGGGTGCCAGTGTGTGTGGGCCCTGAAGAGATAAGAGTTGCAGCAGTGCCTACAAATAGCTACCTCAGTCAGGAAGGCTAAAGGGAGCTGTACAAAGGACTTTTGAGCCACAAAGAAGTTTCAGAAGTCAGTTCAAGTTTACAGACAGTAAGTCAATGTTAACAAGCACCAACCGGCGTTGACCGGCATTCAGCCGGCGTCAAGTCAGCATCAAAAGGCGTTTTCTCAGTTGTCCCCTTACATTGTGTATAGTCGAGCCAGTGGAGTATCCCACACATTCCCTTCTCCCATCCAAGTTCCAAAATAAATACAAAACCCAAAGATGCTGGACTGTTTCTTGTCTCAGTGCTCACACTTGGAGAACATGCTTAATAAATGCGCTGTTGTTACTAGCGGTAACCCTGGCAGACCCACATCCAGCTACATTAGGTATTGAAGTAGAAAATGTATTTAACCACTTCCCGCCCGCCCTATAGCATATTGACGGCGGGAATGTGGTTGTATTATCCTGACCGGACGTCATTTGACGGCGGCAGGATAATACAGCTCTGCGCGCCCCCCGGTCAGTCTGACTCCCTGCATCTCCGATCTCGGTAAAGAGCCTACTGACGTAGGCTCTTTACCATGTGACCAGCCGTGTCCAATCACGGCTGGTCACATAGTAAACAGGAAGAGCCGTTGATCGGCTTTCCTTAGTTCGTGCCTGACAGGCACGAGTAAAGGAGCGCCGATCGGCGGCTCCCCTGACAGGGGGGGGGGGGGGTCGTCACTGGTAATCAGATCATTGATTACCAGTGCAGACCCTCGGGGGGGGGGGTGCCACTAGAACCACCAGGGATGCCCACCATGACCCCAGGGATGCCCACTATGGCCACAAGGGATGGCAATCAGGGAGCCCCCCATTGCCCTCCCCATCAGTGCTGCCCACCAGTGCCCTCCCCATCAGTGCTGCCCGCCAGTGCCCTCCCCATCAGTGCTGCCCACAAGTGCCCATCAATGCCATCTATCAGTGTCGCCCACCAGTGCCCATTATTGCCCACCAGTGCCGCCTATCAGTGCCGCCCATCAGTGCCGATAAGTGCAGCCTATCAGTGCCCATCAGTGCCCACCAGTGCCGCCTATCAGTGCCCATCAATGCCGCCTATCAGTGCCCATCAATGCCGCCTATCAGTGCCCACCAATGCTGCATATCAGTGCCACCCCATCAGTGCAGGAAAAAAAAAACTTATTTACAAAATTGTATAACAAACAAAAAAAACTTTTTTTTTTCAAACTTATCGGTCTTTTTTTATTTGTTTAGCAAAAAGGAAAAAACCCAGAGGTGATCAAATACCACCAAAAGAAAGCTCTATTTGTGGGGGGAAAATTACATACATTTGGTGTAGGTACAGTGTTGCATGACCGCGCAATTGTCATTCAAAATGCAACAGCGCTAAAAGGGGAAAATTGGCCTGGGCAGGAAGGGGGTGAAAGTGCCCGGTATTGAAGTGGTTAAAAGATTCCCAGAATCTGGAGAAATCTTGAAAAGGGATAAGGCGGAAACGCAATACCAGATGCCTGTACTGTTCGGACCCTCATTAAAAGCAGGCATGATTCTGTGAAGGACAAAACTGCATGGGCTCAGAAAATACTTCCAAAAATCACTGTCTGTGAACACAGTTTGCCGTACCATCCAAAAATACAGGGTAAAGCTTTATCGTACAACCATCAATCCCTCCCCTCACACCAGGGTACTAGTTGTAATACTAGACTTTGAGCAGTCCTTTCAGCCCCAAATCTAGTCATTGCCAAAAGCTTGTAGACTTCACCTAGTAACCTCTCTAAAATTTGCCCCTTTTAAACTAAAGAAACCAAGTTACTCATTATATCCCTTGTTATGTCTCTCCTTGACTATTGTAAATCCTTTCTCACAGGCCTACCTCTCCATAGGGTATCCCCCCCATCATGAATGCTGCTGCCAGACTCATCTACTGTTGGCGCTATATAAATCCTGAATAATAATAATAATATTAAATATACTGCAAAGAAAAAGCAATATCAGAACATGATCCAGAAACGCCGCCGTCTTGTCTTGCTGTTTTTAAAGTGTAGGTAAAGTCAAAGCCTAACTCTAAACCTACTCTCAGCCACAAAAATTGCTATACTTATCTGTTCTGTAGCGGCTGCTTTCTGCAGGAGAAAACCTGTGAAATGCCTATGAAAGGACTGAATTGCCTGGGCAGTGACATCACCCATAGAGTTACAATGGGGCTTCCGTTGTCGGCTGCCTCTTCTGCACACTCCCACAGAAGCCGCCGCTGAGAGCTCAGCGTGGGACCTGAGCAAGAACCAGAACAGGTAAGTACAGCGATTTTTGCTTTACAGGGCCAGAAAGATTAGGCTTAGAATGTGGCAGAGAGTAGGTTTAGAGTTGATGCAGGCATCATCCCGGTGTAACGTTAGAATTACCTACCCCGTGAGAAAAACCTACCCTCGTCATTTCCGGCCAGAAACAGCTGAGCAGCGCCGCAGTGCGCATGCCCACAGCCCCGGATACGTAATGGAGCAGCTGAGGATCAGAGTAGTGCGCATGCTCAGAGCCCCGGATACGTAATGGAGCAGCTGAGGATCAGAGCAGTGCGCATGCGCACTAGTATGAAATTAGCACGGTGTCCGTGATAAAAACCTACCGACGCGGCGGTTAAATTAAAACAGCTAGGCTGCACTATGAGTCATCTCCGCTCCTGTCCCTGTCACTACCCTGATCTTGGCTAGTAAATATAAAAGCGGCTCTAGGCTCCGTGATTTATCTTTTCATACAGCCGCCGCCGCTTTTATATTTACTAGCCCAGATCAGGGAAGTGACAGGGACAGGAGCGGTGATGACTCGTATTGCAGCACAGCTGTTTTAATGAAACCGCCGCATTACACACACTGCCGTGCAACCGGAAGTGACGAGGGTAGGTTTTTCTCACGGGTAGGTAATTCTCACGGAACACCGGTATCAAAAATTTGTAGCTGCCGATTCCCTGTTCAGCAGAAGTGATTGGATTGGCTGAACAGCCACTGTCAGTGGTCACTAATGCATCAGTGATTGTGGCAGCACATCAACCCCTTCATACTGTATAATACTAGTAAACCCCTTTACTGCCCCCCCCCCCACACACACACACACACACACACACAAAACCCCCCCTCACTGTCACACAACATTACACTGTCAAAAGTAAAGATCTGCCAACCAGCGCCTGCTGCTTTTGTAATTGCTTACTTGCATTCACACTCCCCCGCAGTGCCGGCACCACTGTTTCTTCCTCTCCCACTTCTGAATGACAGCAAGTCTGAGGCTGGGACTAGAAATCATTTGTCAGGAGTGATCTTCACCCAACAGAAGAGGATATATGCTTTCTAAACTAGTGTGAGGTGCAGGAGTGCACTCGGCACCCCGCTGCAGCTCTGCAAGTGTACTATGTGCACAGTGTGTTCTGGGCAGGGGGGGGGTGATCTGTATGCACTGCTGAGCATCTTTAAAAATGCTGGACTTTAGTTCGGCTCTGCGTTACATGGAGATTGCAAAAGGTGGACAGCGCAGTCAGGAGCTGGAAAAATGTCAGGTCGCGATCTACCCGTCAGATGATCATGACTGACTAATGGCTGACCCCCCTTTAGCAGATCAGACACAGCGCACCAAATCGCCTGGCTGGAGGACATCCAGCATCCTCTAGCCCTTTCCTCTCAGGGGGGACTGCCACCCCCACCTTTTCATTTGTTGGATTTCAATCATGGAGGCTCAACATCCCATGCAGTTTGCATTCAGTCTGCCTAGGAATGCCTACTCCTCCAGATTTATATATTTGCAGAACTCCTCCCAAGACCAAGCTTACTGCGAGCATTATGGCTGAAAACTCGAGAGGAGTAGTAGAACCAAGTGCTGTGATGTTTTCAAGGAGCAACATACAGCACCCTGCTTGCCAATCCAGGCAGTCATCATCGGCCTGCATTCCATAAGGTAGTACAGAGACTAAGTGTTTACACCACTGGGTCCAAAATAGGGTAGGGAATAAAAGATTCTATTTAAAAATTTAACAACCATGTTGGGTGCAGAAAAGGCAAAATATAAGTAGAATAAAATATATATGCAGACACAGTGAACATCAATATGTGCTGACAAATTCAGTGGAGAATTTTAATGCTTATATGATTACTTTAAAATATGTAACAATTAGAGAATATTAGCGATAAACTGATCCTGAACTCCTGAATAAATGCATCCAAACTACTGCTATAGCTCATGCTCTTCACAGATAATGGATGGCCCATCCATATCATCACTTAGCTCATAGCCTGCACAGATTGTACGCCATCATAGGACGCCCATATGTACTCAGCACAGTACTACTACACTATATAAATAATACATAGTAATGACAGTGCAACCTGAAGCCTTGAAATTCAACACTATCATAAATCATATATATCTGGACCACTGAACTGACACAGTAACACTGGCATTGCTGACTGTAAATCAGCAGCACTCACTGAACCTTTGGGAATATTTAATAGTAATAATCGCATAAAAAGACTGCGTATTACTCTTATAAACACCACAATCCACTCACTATACTACACATGCGAGCCATTTCTCATACCAACCCTCCAGTAATAACACACTAAACTAGACTCACACCCCGAGACAGAATCCAACACATACATATACACAAAGGTTGAGAAATATAAAAATTGCCCTCTGGGTGATGTTCAGTACATTGCAGAATCCTTTGAGTGTTTGCAGACCAACTTTGTTGCAGATTCCTACCTTCTGATTCAGGATACCTTCTGATATCCTGAAGAAACCGCTCATTTTCAGGCCATACATGGGTCAAATTCCAAAATATTTTCTTTCGAAAATCTTTATCTAAGAATTTTTGTTTGAATTTGGCACCATTAGTGGGCCACAGCAACAGCCAATTTTCGTATGGCCATCGAATTTAAGTGATCAGACATGTGAGAAATAGAAATGCGCATGAGCACGAGAAAAGAAAAAATTTCCAGAAAAGAAAGAAAATTCCCGGCCACAAAAATGATTTTTACTGACAGCTCCATGTCAGCTTACCACTGGTTATGTAACGCCCATACTCCCACCTGCAGGGCATAATTCATAAATTTGACTCCCTCCTTCAGGCCAGCGTTACTTTCTTTTCCTCCTCACCTTGTAAGCGGTGGTAAGGTACTGAATTGTCCTGGTTCCTCTCTTCACCTGTCACGTCTGGTGACTATCAGGACCATGGTCTCTCCTGCCTTTGTGTTGAGTGGCTCAGTGGAGAAGATACCCTATCCATGGGTTTCTCTTCAACAGTTGATATGCACTAAATTATTTATATCTCACAGACAACTAGTACAAATCTTCTCAGTTGCCAGAAAGTGGCACAAGGTCAAGCTCTCCATCCAGCTCTGGAGAAGCTCAAGTTAGCGGCATGAATTTTGAGAGGCAAAGGTTCGCGGATTTAGGTTGTTCTTCAAGAATGGTAGATGCCCTCATGAGAGCACGGAAGAGCAGCATGAACAAAGTCTACAACAAAGTATGGCAAAAATATGCTGCGTCAGAAGTTTTCTCCAGTTTAGCAAGAGTTGGTCAAATCCTCAGTTTTCTTCAAAGAGGTCTCGACATGAGCATGAGCACAAGCAAGAAATCACGTTGCCTACTTTTCATCTGGAAGATGGATAAAAAGTTAGTCTTTTAGATGTTAGGGAGACACTGAAGATGTAAACAATGCTACCCCGACTTTAAAGTCGTCAGAGTGCCTCTGTGGTTCCCAAAGCATTCAAGGGGGCCAGAGCTTCGAGCAGAGGGATTGCTTCACGGATTGTGAAAGTTATCTCCCTCTCTTTTAAGGATAGGAAGTTGGCCCTTTCAGAAAGGAATAATTGTGTGCTCCAGCTTCCTGTAGAGACTCAATGAAGTCAATATGCAAGACGGCAAAGTGGTCATCCATAAACACCTTTCTTTCTTATTATCACATAGATACATAATTTTTGACAACTGTTGGCAAACTGTTTTGGCAAAACAGTTATCTCGTTAGATAATGTTTTGTTCACATGTTATCCCACCCTGGTTAGCTAGATAGCTCCCATGGGTAGGCTGACATGGAGCTGTCAGGAAAATTGAATATCAAATACTTACCGCAATTTTACTTTCCTGACGAGCTCCCAGGTGCGGAAATCAAGTTATTGGTTATTGAATGCTGGCCTCAGGGAGGCAGTCGAATCTATGAGTTAGGTCCTGCAGGTGGGGGTATGGGCGGAGCAGACCCAGTAGTAGGCCGACATGGAGCTCGTCAAGAAAGGAAAAATGCGGGTAGTATTTGATATTCAATTATCTGTTTTCTGTAGCAACATAAGGTGGAGTTGAAGGCTTGGTTGGTCGAATTTCTAAATCAATGGTGGCACCATTGGATCACAAAATGTCAAATTTACAAAAGAAAATTTTGTGAGGATCTCACCAAAACTGACATTTTTGTTGCAGGGGGTGCCTAAAATCGGACTTGTATCTCAGTGCAGACGTCTGGGAAAATCAGTGAGCCAATAATCAAACAAGCAGGAAATTACATTTCGGGGGGGGCGGTGTTCTGTACACCATCTGTGTATAGAATGGCTCCAGGTTGTCACACTGCATTTTACAGAAAATGACAGCACTGCAGGTTGAAAGGGAAAGGTAATGTTTAATAACAATACAACTTGTACCACAAGTGTGTGTGTGTATATATATATTTATTTATTATTTTTTTTAATTTAAATTTGCTATCATTTTACCTCGAAATGTGGAGTTACCCTTTAAGGGTTCAGTCACAGGTTCTTGCTGGCAAACCACCCTGCAGAAAATACGCATCTAAAGTAGATGCGTTTAGGCGCTCACGTATACAGCCTGCGGGATCTGTGCATCCCTGGGCGCAGAAAGGTCTTACTATTCTTCTGAGCAACTAAACATAGCTCACATTTTTACAGGTAGGCGCAGCTGTGTGTGTGGGCTCACATTTTACTATAGCGCTGCGTTTAGATGCTCACAAAACTAGGCGGAATGTGCATCCAAACCAAGTAGACACTGCGCTAACGAGGGAGCTGCTAGCACTTGGAATAATGATACAGGTTTCCAAAAAACAAAACAATAGACAAATAGTGCAGTGCTAATAGGACATGATCATAAAAATGATAAACAGGAATAATAAACAAGTTCATATAAAGTCCAAAGAAAGTGATCAAATCCAGGAAAAAAAAGGAGGTAGATGACACCACAGAACCCCAAAGGAACCACAAAACGGATAGTGAGAAAGGGTGACTAGAGAATCAGAAGTAAAACTTCACACCCTCTGTGACAAGGTAAACTCCTTACCAGATTAAGTGGACCACTAGATTATAGGTGGTCAAATCAGGTAGCACATCTATCCATAAGGAATGGTCATTTATCCTCCAATGCATCAAGTGGATCATTAAATACTAAGCAGTCAAATCAGACGAACGATCGAACCTCAGTCCAACAACACTACAGGTGGTCATCAGTCCTCACACTAAAAGCATGAAAGAGAAGACGCTCCCACGATATCACGCTTGTCGGTTCTGGTTGGAGGGTGGCCGGTATCCCTCCCAGAAGTCGGGCTAGTGGAACGAAGCTCGCAGGATGCCGCAACAACATCTGTCTGTACGCCTGATTATGTCCAGTCCGTTGTAAGTGCAATTGATCTTTTTTAAATAAATGCTACAGTCAGGTCCATGAATATTGGGACATTGACACAATTCGAATCTTTTAGCACCACCACAATGGATTTGAAATGAAACAAACAAGATGTGCTTTAACTGCAGATATTCAGCTTTAATTTGAGGGTATTTACATCCAAATCAGGTGAAAGGTGTACGAATTACTACAGTTTGTATATGTGCCTCCCACTTTTAAGGGACCAAAAGTAATGGGACAATTGTCTGCTTAGCTGTTCCATGGCCAGGTGTGTGTTATTCCCTCATTATCCCATTTACAAGGATCAGATAAAAGGTCCAGAGTTCATTTCAAGTGTGCTATCTGCATTTGGAATCTGTTGCTGTCAACTCTCAAAATGAGATCCAAAGAGCTGTCACTATCAGTGAAGCAAGCCATCATTAGGTTGAAAAAACAAAACAAACCCATCAGAGAGATAGAAAAAACATTAGGTGTGGCCAAATCAACTGAAAGAACGCACCGGTGAGCTCAGCAACACCAAAAGACCCAGAGAACCACGGAAAACAACTGTGGTGGATGACCGAAGAATTCTTTCCCTGGTGAAGAAAACACCCTTCACAAGAGTTGGCCAGATCAAGAACACTCTCCAGGAGGAAGGTGTATATGTGTCAACAATCAAGAGAAGACTTCACCAGAGTGAATACAGAGGGTTCACCACAAGATGTAAACCTTTGGTGAGCCTCAAAAACAGGAAGGTCAGATTAGAGTTTGCCAAACAACATCTAAAAAAGCCTTCACAGTTCTGGAAAAACATCCTATGGACAGGTGAGACCAAGATAAACTTGTACCAGAGTGATAGGAAGAGAAGAGTATGGAGAAGGAAAGGAACTGCTCATGATCCAAAGCCTACCACATCATCAGTGAAGCATGGTGGTGGTAGTGTCATGGCGTGGGCATGTATGGCTGCCATTGGAACTGGTTCTCTTGTATTTATTGATGATGTGACTGCTGACAAAAGCAGCAGGATGAATTCTGACGTGCTTTGGGCAATATTATCTGCTCATATTCAGCCAAATGCTTCAGAACTCATTGGATGGCGCTTCACAGTGCAGACGGACAATGACCCGAAGCATACTGCGAAAGTACTGGAATGTTATGCAATGGTCAAGTCAATCACCTGACCTGAATCCGATTGATCATGCATTTCACTTGCTGAAGACAAAACTGAAGGGAAAATGCCCCAAGAACAAGCAGGAACTGAAGACAGTTGCAGTAGAGGCCTGGCAGAGCATCACCAGGGATGAAACCCGGTATCTGGTGATCTCTATGCGTTCCAGACTTCAGGCTGAAATTGACTGCAAAGGATTTGCAACCAAGTATTAAAAAGTGAAAGTTTGATTTATGATTGTTAATTTGTCCCATTACTTTTGGTCCCTTAAAAAGTGGGAGGCACATTTACAAACTGTTGTAATTCCTACACCGTTAACCTGATTTGGATGTAAATACCCTCAAATTAAAGCTGAAAGTCTGCAGTTAAAGCACATCTTGCTTGTTTCATTTCAAATCCATTGTGGTGTTGTATAGAGCCAAAAAGATTACTAGTTCTGTGTGCGAGACAAGATATCCTCATACCGAAACACAATAGAGTCTGAGAGGTAGTCAGCCATTCATAGAAAGCGATGTATTCTAGCAATGAATACAAAACTTCCTCTGATTCAGAAGCTGTAATATCAGTCCACCTCTCCGACTCAGCCAATCAGAGGAAGTTTTGTATTCATTGCTAGAATACATTGCTTTCTATGAATGGCTGAGCGCCGGTCAGATAAACAGAGTACGAGTCAGGAATTCTTGGCTCGCACCCAGAACACAGTGTGGTATGCTGTGTGTAGTCTCAGCACACCCAGCAGCCTCACAGGTTAGTAAGGGACAGTTCATTTTGGCCAGCTTGGCTTAGCTATGTTAACTGTAACAAAAGCGGGAGTTCAGATTTAAAGTGTAAGTCCACCCTAACACTAAAATCCCTGCATCTATAGACATCTACACTCTAACACTAACCTATCTAGCCCTGTAAAGAAGAAATCACTATACATACCTTTTTTGAAGCCAACCCGATCCGGTCTCCAGCGACGCAAGCTCTCGGGTTGGATCGACATAAAAAAAAAAAAAAAGTATGTACAGGTCCCTCAAAAAATTAGCATATTGTGATAAAGTTCATTATTTTCTGTAATGTACTGATAAACATTAGACTTTCATATATTTTAGATTCATTACACACAACTGAAGTAGTGCAAGCCTTTTATTGCTTTAATATTGATGATTTTGGCATACAGCTCATGAAAACCCAAAATTCCTATCTCAAAAAATTAGCATATCATGAAAAGGTTCTCAGATGATTAACCTAATCATCTGAATCAACTAATTAACTCTAAACACCTGCAAAAGATTCCCGAGGCTTTTAAAAACTCCCAACCTGGTTTATTACTCAAAACCGCAATCATGGGTAAGACTGACGACCTGACTGCTGTCCAGAAGGCCATCATTGACACCCTCAAGCAAGAGGGTAAGACAGAAAGAAATTTCTGAATGAATAGGCTGTTCCCAGAGTGCTGTATCAAGGCACCTCAGTGGGAAGTCTGTGGGAAGGAAAAGGTGTGGCAGAAAACGCTGCACAACGAGAAGAGGTGACCGGACCCTGAGGAAGATTGTGGAGAAGGACCGATTCCAGACCTTGGGGGACCTGCGGAAGAAGTGGACTGAGTCTGGAGTAGAAACATCTAAAGCCACCGTGTACAGGCGTGTGCAGGAAATGGGCTACAGGTGCCGCATTCCCCAGGTCAAGCCACTTTTGAACCAGAAACAGCGGCAGAAGCGCCTGACCTGGGCTACAGAGAAGCAGCACTGGACTGTTGCTCAGTGGCCCAAAGTACTTTTTTCGGATGAAAGCAAATTTTGCATGTCATTCGGAAATCAAGGTGCCAGAGTCTGGAGGAAGACTGGGGAGAGGGAAATGCCAAAATGCCTGAAGTCCAGTGTCAAGTACCCACAGTCAGTGATGGTCTGGGGTGCCATGTCAGCTGCTGGTGTTGGTCTACTGTGTTTTATCAAGGGCAGGGTCAATGCAGCTAGCTATCAGGAGATTTTGGAGCACTTCATGCTTCCATCTGCTGAAAAGCTTTATGGAGATGAAGATTTCATTTTTCAGCACGACCTGGCACCTGCTCACAGTGCCAAAACCACTGGTAAATGGTTTACTGACCATGGTATTACTGTGCTCAATTGGCCTGCCAACTCTCCTGACCTGAACCCCATAGAGAATCTGTGGGATGTTGTGAAGAGAAAGTTGAGAGACGCAAGACCCAACACTCTGGATGAGCTCAAGGCCGCTATCGAAGCATCCTGGGCCTCCATAACACCTCAGCAGTGCCACAGGCTGATTGCCTCCATGCCACGCCGCATTGAAGCAGTCATTTCTGCAAAAGGATTCCCGACCAAGTATTGAGTGCATAACTGAACATAATTATTTGAAGGTTGACTTTTTTTGGATTAAAAACACTTTTTTATTGGTCGGATGAAATATGCTAATTTTTTGAGATAGGAATTTTGTTTTTTCATGAGCTGTATGCCAAAATCATCAATATTAAAACAATAAAAGGCTTGCACTACTTCAGTTGTAAGTAATGAATCTAAAATATATGAAAGTCTAATGTTTATCAGTACATTACAGAAAATAATGAACTTTATCACAATATGCTAATTTTTTGAGAAAGACCTGTATACTGATTTCTTCTTTACAGGGCTATGTAAGTTCGGGTTAGATCGTGGATGTCTGTAGATGCAGGGATTTTAGTGTTAGGGTGGGCTTCTACTTTAAAAGGTAAAAGTGAAAAACCACTGATTGCCCAAATGGACACACTACCTAATTTCACCAGGCTACAGATCTATCACTTTAATTTTAATCTACAAAATTAGACTAATATGCCTCCCTGCAGGGGGAGACCCCCTAACCCCAAGGACACACGACAGTCACATATCCACACACGGCATTACTAAGTACAACTGATGTTACTCAGGGGCTCATACACAAGGGGGGGGGGGGGGGTACAATGATCTCAACACCGCAGTATTACATCCTATGGGCCCATGCACATTGGTTCATTCTGGTCTATTGCGAATAGCAGGACAAAACACTAGAAGAATCTGCATCCAGGGTTCTGTCTGCTCAGAACTTCACTCTCTACATGTGGAAACGTTGGGGACATTTAGGGATTCGTTATATATAGTGCAGAGACCTGCATTTCTCCGCACTGATTGAACAACATTCACTGCTGTTGCACATACAGTGGGTATAGAAAATAATCAACCCCCCCCCCCCCCAATTAAAATCACATTTTGTTGCTTTGCAGCCTGAATTGAAGACAGAAACAGTTTTTGTTTTGTCCAGCTGTATTCACTCAGTGCAACTTATAACATCCAACTGAAAGAGAACACCAACATATTCCTCCTTATTTTCATATCAGAAAACTGTTTTTTTCTTTTCGAAATTAAAAAACAGAATCACTGAGTTGGAAAAAGGATTACCCCCTTATGTCAGTATTTTGTTGAAGCACTTTTTCCCTTAATTACAACCTTTAGTCTGTTGGGATTTGTCTCTACTAACTTTGCACATTTAGACTTTGCAATATTTGCCCACTCTTTTTTGCAGAACCACTCAAGATCAGTTAAATTTGATGGTGACCGTTTGTGGACTGCAGTCTTCAAATCATTCCACAGATTTTCAATGGGGTTTAAGTCTGGTCTCTGATCAGGCCATGCAAGGACATCCACCTTTTCTCCTTCAACCACTGTGTGCTCATTTTTGCTCTGTGCTTTGGGTCATTGTCATGTTAGAAGGTAATCCTTGTTCCCATGGACAACTTTCTGGCAGAGGGCAGCAGATTTTCCTCAAGAATTTGACAGTATTTTTCCCCATCCATTCTTCCTTCTATCCTGACAAGTGCTCCAGTCTCTGCTGCAGAGAAACACCCACATAACCGGATATTACCACCTCCATGCTTTACTGTAGGAATGGTGTTATTTGAGTGGTGAGCTGTATCGGATTTCCGCCAGACATATCGTTTGGCGTTGAGGCCAAATAATTCAATTTGAGTCTCATCTGACCAGAACACCTTTTTCCATGTGACCTCAGACTCCTCAAGGTGCATTTTGGCAATGCCAAGTCATGGCCTTTCTTGAAGAGTGACTTTTTTCTTGCAGCCCTCCCATACAAGCCACATTTGTGGAGAATGATATTGTTGTCACATGCACACAATAACCACTCTTTGTCTCTTGGTAAGCTCTCTGACCAGTTTTCTTTTGGCTCTTTAATCCAGTTTGGAGCGATATCCTGACCCCGGGATGGTCTGTTTTGTACCAATTATCTTCCACTTCTTAATAACAGACTTTACTGTGATTCTAGGCATTGATAAAGCCTTTGTATCCATCTCCTGACTTGTGCCTGTCAACAACCTTATCCTGGAGATCCCAGTGACAGTGCCTTGCCACCCATAGTTGATTGTTTGCTTCAGTTGCACTACGAGCGGTTTCACACCACATGCAGTCCAGTGTGTTTTTTTTCTGCATCAAAAACTCATAGATCATATGGTTTCCAATAGCATAGTTCACACCAGTGTGGTCAGTTCAGGGACATTCCAGTTCCTGAAAAAAAAGAAAAAGTAGAGCACGCTGCATTTTTCCTGCACTGAACTGTACTGGAATGTGGTAAAACTAGAGAAGAACCCAAATTTCGACTGCCAAGACATATCGGCCAGTGTTTTCGGCATTTTGCCGGTAAAGAAAAAGGTTCCGATACTGGCAGCAAAAACTGTGCATATGGTTTGTTTTTCATAGGTCATGTGACTCAAAAAATTAACACAGGTGCGATATTAATTTGTTTTCAATGCATCTCAAAGGAGGAGGTGTGTTTGATTTTTAACATCACAACAGAAGAGCAACAGACCAGTGTGAAGACACAGAATTATAAGGAATGCATTTTTCGTGAGCTTTTCTTGTGTTAAAAGGTGTCAATAATGGCCAACAACAAATTTATATTAATTTAAATTCATACTATTTAACAACTTGAATAGAAAACAATTATATACCAAAAACTCATTTTTTTTTTAAACCACTTGCTTACTGGGTACTTTTAACCCCTTCCTACCCAGGCCAATTTTCAGCGCTGTCACATTTTGAATGACAATTGCGCGGTCACGCTACACTGTACCCAAACAATTATTATTATTTTTTTTTACACAAATAGAGTTTTCTTTTGGTGATATTTAGAGTCCATTCAGACTAGCACGACTTGTCAGGCGACTTGGTCGCCTGACAAGTCGTGGTCGGTCGCTCGCCATTGAGTAGTACAGGACCCGTTCTAATAGGAGCGACACAAGTCGCTCCGATTTAGAAAAAGGGTCCTGTACTACTTTGGGGCGACCTGGGAGCGACTTGCATAGACTTCCATTATGTGAAGTCCCTGCAAGTCGCGCCGAAGTCGCGGTGCACGCTGTGCACCGCAACTTCACAGGTCGCCCCTCGAAGTCGGATCGCGCCAGTCTGAATGGGCTGTTAATCACCATGGTTTTTTTTTGTTGTTTTTTTTTGCTAAACAAACAAAATAAAAAAACTAAGAGTCCATTCACACTGCCGCGACTTGTGAGGCGACTTGTGTGCCCTCAAGTCGCCCCAAATTGCTTGACATAACAAAAGCAATGTTAATCAATGAGTGCCATCTTAATTGGCACTACTGAAGTCGCTCCGACTTCAGAAAAGGGTCCTCTACTACTTTGAGGCGACTTGTATCCGACTTGTCCCATATACTTCAATGGGAGTCGCCTCCTTATCTTATTTGAAGCGACTTGTGATCCGACTTTCCATGAAGAAGAAGGAAATTTATTAGCCTGGCATTCACCACATTCCCCACTGGACTCCAGAACCAGAAAAAAATGAAATTATTTGCAGGCATAGGGCTCCGCTCCTATCACACTTATATGTGTGTATGTGTATATATACATATATGTGTGTGTGTACATATACCCCTATACAGAAGTTCAAATGTTATGCCTGCCTCCAAAGACGCCCAAAAAATGCCGAATAAATGCCTACAACAAAAACGCCCAGGTGTAAAAGGAGCGGAGCCCTATCCCTGTGCTACTAACAATTCTAAGAAAAATTATCTTTTTTTTATGGTTCTGGACATGCTGCAGAGCTGAAACTTCACAGGAACACTTTTTAGACACCCAGACACTAAATCCAAAGAAATCTCATTTTTTTTTTTCCAATAATTTTTTCAATAATTGGCTCTCTATCAAAAACGACAATTTTGTAAGAACTTTTTTTGTGTGATTGAGCATGACCCAGAACCATCATATTCTGATTGGCCAAATACAAAGTTGTACAAAGTCGTCTATCATACAAGTCGCGCTGAATACGCGCGAAGTCGCGCTAACAAGTCGCCCCTTATGAGGCGACTTAGAGGTCGCGGCAGTGTGAACCGGCTCTTAAATTTTGAAAAAAGAAACAAAAACACATTTTTCATAGTTCGTTATAAAATTTAGCAAAATGTTTCTCCTTCACTGATGTGCGCTGATGAGGCTGCACTGATGTGCACTGTTTAGCGGCACTGGTGGGACAGATGTCCCTCTAACAGAAGCCGGTAACTGGCTTTCTTCTTTTATCACACTGATCATGAGGAGAAAAAAAGCCGATAACCCGCTTCTGTTTACTTCCGTTATCAGCTGTCATTTGCCGACAGCTGATCACATAGTAAAGGGCCGCTGTGATTTGCCCTCTATCCTGTTCTGTGATCAGCCGAGTCCAAAGGACTTGACGATCACAGAGCGCACTGCCCAATGTGCCCCCTGTGCGATCATGGCAGGACTTCTATAGACGCCCTCCCGTCACTGGAAGCCCATGCTGTAGCCGTCTTTCAGCTATAATGCGGGTGGAAAGTGGTAAAAACGGTCTTTTCTGGTTTTAGTTTTCAGCAAAGTGTATCCTAAATTTTCAGTTACAGCACCAAAATTTCCATTCGGTGCACCTCCAGGTAAAATGCATCAAAAATGCAGTAAACACCAGTAAAGTGAAGAAGAAAAAAAAAAAAAAAAACAGCTGCAATGCATCCAGAAATGCATAAAAAATGCACCGAACGAGTCAAAAATGTGCATGCAGAAACGCATCTGGAAGAGATCTGGAGAACATTTTTGTGGTGTGAACCAGCCCTACCAGGGACAGGAATTATCTGGAAAGCTCTTTTCATGCTGATCACAATTGAAGGTCAGATAGCTGTGAGTGTCATTGAGAAGGTGATTAGTTACATCTGAATGAGTTTACAAGTCATTTCTAGGAGGGGGGGGGGTGATACTTTTTCCAATTCAGTGATTTTGTTTTTGAATGGTCTTTATTTTTTCTTACATGGTGTTATAGCTTTCACTTGGATGTTTTAAGTTGCACTGGGTGAATACGGCTGGATAAAACAAAAACTGTATCTGTCTTCATTTCAGGCTACAATGCAACAAAATATGAATATTGTAAAGGGTCGGTGATTCTTTCCTTTGCCCGCTGTATATAATAATGGTTTTCTATCTTCCCCATTCACAAGGCAAAACACAGCTCTGAGGTCTTATTGAGAAGTCAGTAGGTGTCAGGGGCTCCTCTATAGAAGTTGGTAGACCCAGCAACGCACTCTCCTGTCTCTCTGTATAGTGAGGAGAGATGAGCGGGGCTCTCCCTGCAACTTCACTCTGCATAGCCGCCGGGAGAGATGAGGGGGGTCTCTCTGTATAGTGAAGAGATGAGGGGGGTCTCTCTGTATAGTGAAGAGATGAGAGGGGGGTCTCTCTGTATAGTGAAGAGATGAGGGGGGGGTCTCTCTGTATAGTGAAGAGATGAGGGGGGGGTCTCTCTGTATAGTGAAGAGATGAGGGGGGGTCTCTCTGTATAGTGAAGAGATGAGGGGGGGGGTCTCTCTGTATAGTGAAGAGATGAGGGGGGGTCTCTCTGTATAGTGAAGAGATGAGGGGGGGTCTCTCTGTATAGTGAAGAGATGAGGGGGGGTCTCTCTGTATAGTGAAGAGATGAGGGGGGGGTCTCTCTGTATAGTGAAGAGATGAGGGGGGGGGTCTCTCTGTATAGTGAAGAGATGAGGGGGGGGGGTCTCTGTATAGTGAAGAGATGAGGGGGGGGGGGTCTCTCTGTATAGTGAAGAGATGAGGGGGGGTCTCTCTGTATAGTGAAGAGATGAGGGGGGGTCTCTCTGTATAGTGAAGAGATGAGGGGGGTCCTCTCTGTATAGTGAAGAGATGAGGGGGGGTCTCTCTGTATAGTGAAGAGATGAGGGGGGTCCTCTCTGTATAGTGAAGAGATGAGGGGGGGTCTCTCTGTATAGTGAAGAGATGAGGGGGGGTCTCTCTGTATAGTGAAGAGATGAGGGGGGGGGGGGGTCTCAGTATAGTGAAGAGATGAGGGGGGGTCTCTCTGTATAGTGAAGAGATGAGGGGGGGGGGTCTCTCTGTATAGTGAAGAGATGAGGGGGGGGTCTCTCTGTATAGTGAAGAGATGAGGGGGGGTCTCTCTGTATAGTGAAGAGATGAGGGGGGGGGTCTCTCTGTATAGTGAAGAGATGAGGGGGGGGGGTCTCTCTGTATAGTGAAGAGATGAGGGGGGGGGGTCTCTCTGTATAGTGAAGAGATGAGGGGGGGGGGTCTCTCTGTATAGTGAGGAGATGAGGGGGGGGTCTCTCTGTATAGTGAAGAGATGAGGGGGGGGTCTCTCTGTATAGTGAAGAGATGAGGGGGGGGGGTCTCTCTGTATAGTGAAGAGATGAGGGGGGGGGGTCTCTCTGTATAGTGAAGAGATGAGGGGGGGTCTCTCTGTATAGTGAAGAGATGAGGGGGGGGTCTCTCTGTATAGTGAAGAGATGAGGGGGGGGTCTCTCTGTATAGTGAAGAGATGAGGGGGGGTCTCTCTGTATAGTGAAGAGATGAGGGGGGTCTCTCTGTATAGTGAAGAGATGAGGGGGGGTCTCTCTGTATAGTGAAGAGATGAGGGGGGTCTCTCTGTATAGTGAAGAGATGAGGGGGGGGGTCTCTCTGTATAGTGAAGAGATGAGGGGGGGTCTCTCTGTATAGTGAAGAGATGAGGGGGGGTCTCTCTGTATAGTGAAGAGATATGGGGGGTCTCTCTGTATAGTGAAGAGATGAGGGGGGGGTCTCTGTATAGTGAAGAGATGAGGGGGGGGGTCTCTCTGTATAGTGAAGAGATGAGGGGGGGGGGGTCTCTCTGTATAGTGAAGAGATGAGGGGGGGGTCTCTCTGTATAGTGAAGAGATGAGGGGGGGTCTCTCTGTATAGTGAAGAGATGAGGGGGGGGGTCTCTCTGTATAGTGAAGAGATGAGGGGGTCTCTGTATAGTGAAGAGATGAGGGGGGGTCTCTGTATAGTGAGGAGATGAGAGGGGGGTCTCTGTATAGTGAGGAGATGAGGGGGGGTCTCTGTATAGTGAGGAGATGAGGGGGGGGTCTCTCTGTATAGTGAGGAGATGAGGGGGGGTCTCTCTGTATAGTGAGGAGATGAGGGGGGGTCTCTCTGTATAGTGAGGAGATGAGGGGGGTCTCTCTGTATAGTGAGGAGATGAGGGGGGTCTCTCTGTATAGTGAGGAGATGAGGGGGGGTCTCTCTGTATAGTGAGGAGATGAGGGGGGGGGGGTCTCTGTATAGTGAGGAGATGAGGGGGGTCTCTCTGTATAGTGAGGAGATGAGGGGGGGGGGGGTCTCTGTATAGTGAGGAGATGAGGGGGGTCTCTCTGTATAGTGAGGAGATGAGGGGGGTCTCTCTGTATAGTGAGGAGATGAGGGGGGTCTCTCTGTATAGTGAGGAGATGAGGGGGGGGTCTCTCTGTATAGTGAGGAGATGAGGGGGGGTCTCTCTGTATAGTGAAGAGATGAGGGGGGGGGTCTCTCAGTATAGTGAGGAGATGAGGGGGGGTCTCTGTATAGTGAGGAGATGAGGGGGGGTCTCTGTATAGTGAGGAGATGAGGGGGGGTCTCTCTGTATAGTGAGGAGATGAGGGGGGGGTCTCTCTGTATAGTGAGGAGATGAGGGGGGGGGGGGGGGTCTCTGTATAGTGAAGAGATGAAGGGGGGTCTATGTATAGTGAAGAGATGAGGGGGGGGGGTCTCTCTGTATAGTGAGGTGAGGGGGGTCTCTCAGTATAGTGAGGAGATGAGGGGGGTCTCTCTGTATAGTGAGATGAGGGGGGGGTCTCTCTGTATAGTGAAGAGATGAAGGGGGGGGTCTATGTATAGTGAAGAGATGAGAGGGGGGGTCTCTCTGTATAGTGAGGAGATGAGGGGGGGGGGGTCTCTGTATAGTGAGATGAGGGGGGGGGTCTCTCTGTATAGTGAGATGAGGGGGGGGTCTCTCTGTATAGTGAGGAGATGAGGGGGGTCTCTCTGTATAGTGAGGAGATGAGGGGGGGGGGTCTCTCTGTATAGTGAGGAGATGAGGGGGGTCTCTCTGTATAGTGAAGAGATGAGGAGGGGGTCTCTCTGTATAGTGAAGAGATGAGGGGGGGGGGTCTCTCTGTATAATGAGGAGATGAGGGGGGGGTCTCTCTGTATAGTGAGGAGATGAGGGGGGGTCTCTCTGTATAGTGAGGAGATGAGGGGGGTCTCTCTGTATAGTGAGGAGATGAGGGGGGTCTCTCTGTATAGTGAGGAGATGAGGGGGGGTCTCTCTGTATAGTGAGGAGATGAGGGGGGGTCTCTCTGTATAGTGAGATGAGGGGGGGGTTCTCTCTGTATAGTGAAGAGATGAAGGGGGGTCTATGTATAGTGAAGAGATGAGGGGGGGGGGGTCTCTCTGTATAGTGAGATGAGGGGGGGTCTCTCAGTATAGTGAGGAGATGAGGGGGGGTCTCTCTGTATAGTGAGGAGATGAGGGGGGTCTCTCTGTATAGTGAGGAGATGAGGGGGGTCTCTCTGTATAGTGAGGAGATGAGGGGGGTCTCTCTGTATAGTGAAGAGATGAAGGGGGGGGTCTATGTATAGTGAAGAGATGAGGGGGGGGGTCTCTCTGTATAGTGAGGAGATGAGGGGGGGGGGTCTCTGTATAGTGAGATGAAGGGGGGGTCTCTCTGTATAGTGAGATGAGGGGGGGTCTCTCAGTATAGTGAAGAGATGAAGGGGGGTCTATGTATAGTGAAGAGATGAGGGGGGGGTCTCTCTGTATAGTGAAGAGATGAAGGGGGGGGTCTATGTATAGTGAAGAGATGAGGGGGGGGGGTCTCTCTGTATAGTGAGGAGATGAGGGGGGGGGGGTCTCTCTGTATAGTGAGGAGATGAGGGGGGGGTCTCTCTGTATAGTGAAGAGATGAGGGGGGGGGTCTCTCTGTATAGTGAAGAGATGAGGGGGGGGTCTCTCTGTATAGTGAGATGAGGGGGGGGGGTCTCTCTGTATAGTGAGGAGATGAGGGGGGGTCTCTCTGTATAGTGAGATGAAGGGGGGGTCTCTCTGTATAGTGAGATGAGGGGGGGTCTCTCTGTATAGTGAGATGAGGGGGGGGTCTCTCTGTATAGTGAGGAGATGAAGGGGGGGGTCTATGTATAGTGAAGAGATGAGGGGGGGGTCTCTCTGTATAGTGAAGAGATGAAGGGGGGGTCTATGTATAGTGAAGAGATGAGGGGGGGGGGGTCTCTCTGTATAGTGAGGAGATGAGGGGGGGGGGTCTCTGTATAGTGAAGAGATGAGGGGGGGGGTCTCTCTGTATAGTGAAGAGATGAAGGGGGGGGTCTATGTATAGTGAAGAGATGAGGGGGGGGGTCTCTCTGTATAGTGAGGAGATGAGGGGGGGGGGTCTCTCTGTATAGTGAGGAGATGAGGGGGGTCTCTCTGTATAGTGAGATGAGGGGGGGTCTCTCTGTATAGTGAAGAGATGAAGGGGGGGGGTCTCTCTGTATAGTGAGGAGATGAGGGGGGGGGGTCTCTCTGTATAGTGAGGAGATGAGGGGGGGTCTCTCTGTATAGTGAGATGAGGGGGGGTCTCTCTGTTTAGTGAGGAGATGAGGGGGGGTCTCTCTGTATAGTGAGGAGATGAGGGGGGGGTCTCTCTGTATAGTGAGATGAGGGGGGGTCTCTCTGTATAGTGAAGAGATGAAGGGGGGTCTATGTATAGTGAAGAGATGAGGGGGGGGTCTCTCTGTATAGTGAGATGAGGGGGGGTCTCTCAGTATAGTGAGGAGATGAGGGGGGGTCTCTCTGTATAGTGAGGAGATGAGGGGGGGTCTCTCTGTATAGTGAGGAGATGAGGGGGGGTCTCTCTGTATAGTGAGGAGATGAGGGGGGGTCTCTCTGTATAGTGAGGAGATGAGGGGGGGTCTCTCTGTATAGTGAAGAGATGAAGGGGGGGGGTCTATGTATAGTGAAGAGATGAGGGGGGGGGGTCTCTCTGTATAGTGAGGAGATGAGGGGGGGGGGGTCTCTGTATAGTGAGATGAAGGGGGGGTCTCTCTGTATAGTGAGATGAGGGGGGGGTCTCTCTGTATAGTGAGGAGATGAAGGGGGGGGTCTCTCAGTATAGTGAGGAGATGAAGGGGGGGGTCTATGTATAGTGAAGAGATGAGGGGGGGGGGTCTCTCTGTATAGTGAAGAGATGAAGGGGGGGTCTATGTATAGTGAAGAGATGAGGGGGGGGGTCTCTCTGTATAGTGAGGAGATGGGGGGGGGGGGTCTCTCTGTATAGTGAGGAGATGAGGGGGGTCTCTCTGTATAGTGAGATGAGGGGGGGGGTCTCTCTGTATAGTGAGGAGATGAGGGGGGGGTCTCTCTGTATAGTGAGATGAAGGGGGGGGGTCTCTCTGTATAGTGAGATGAGGGGGGGTCTCAGTATAGTGAGGAGATGAAGGGGGGGGTCTATGTATAGTGAAGAGATGAGGGGGGGGGGTCTCTCTGTATAGTGAAGAGATGAAGGGGGGGTCTATGTATAGTGAAGAGATGAGGGGGGGGGGGGTCTCTCTGTATAGTGAGGAGATGAGGGGGGGGTCTCTGTATAGTGAAGAGATGAGGGGGGGGGTCTCTGTATAGTGAAGAGATGAGGGGGGGGGGGGTCTCTCTGTATAGTGAAGAGATGAAGGGGGGGTCTATGTATAGTGAAGAGATGAGGGGGGGGGTCTCTCTGTATAGTGAGGAGATGAGGGGGGGGGGTCTCTCTGTATAGTGAGATGAGGGGGGGTCTCTCTGTATAGTGAGATGAGGGGGGGTCTCTCTGTATAGTGAGATGAGGGGGGGTCTCTCTGTATAGTGAGATGAGGGGGGGTCTCTCTGTATAGTGAGATGAGGGGGGGTCTCTCTGTATAGTGAGATGAGGGGGAGGTCTCTGTATAGTGAGATGAGGGGGGGGTCTCTGTATAGTGAGGAGATGAGGGGGGGTCTCTCTGTATAGTGAGATGAGGGGGGTCTCTCTGTATAGTGAGGAGATGAGGGGGGGGTCTCTCTGTATAGTGAGGAGATGAGGGGGGGTCTCTGTATAGTGAGATGAGGGGGGGTCTCTCAGTATAGTGAGGAGATGAGGGGGGGTCTCTCTGTATAGTGAGATGAGGGGGGTCTCTCTGTATAGTGAGGAGATGAGGGGGGGGGTCTCTGTATAGTGAGATGAGGGGGGGGGTCTCTCTGTATAGTGAGATGAGGGGGGGGGTCTCTCTGTATAGTGAGGAGATGAGGGGGGTCTCTCTGTATAGTGAGGAGATGAGGGGGGGGGGTCTCTCTGTATAGTGAGGAGATGAGGGGGGGTCTCTGTATAGTGAAGAGATGAGGGGGGGTCTCTCTGTATAGTGAAGAGATGAGGAGGGGGTCTCTCTGTATAGTGAAGAGATGAGGGGGGGGTCTCTCTGTATAATGAGGAGATGAGGGGGGGGTCTCTCTGTATAGTGAGGAGATGAGGGGGGGTCTCTCTGTATAGTGAGATGAGGGGGGGTCTCTCTGTATAGTGAGGAGATGAGGGGGGGTCTCTCTGTATAGTGAGGAGATGAGGGGGGGTCTCTCTGTATAGTGAGGAGATGAGGGGGGGTCTCTCTGTATAGTGAGATGAGGGGGGGGTCTCTCTGTATAGTGAAGAGATGAAGGGGGGTCTATGTATAGTGAAGAGATGAGGGGGGGGGGTCTCTCTGTATAGTGAGATGAGGGGGGGTCTCTCAGTATAGTGAGGAGATGAGGGGGGGTCTCTCAGTATAGTGAGGAGATGAGGGGGGGTCTCTCTGTATAGTGAGGAGATGAGGGGGGGTCTCTCTGTATAGTGAGGAGATGAGGGGGGGTCTCTCTGTATAGTGAGGAGATGAGGGGGGGGTCTCTCTGTATAGTGAAGAGATGAAGGGGGGGGTCTATGTATAGTGAAGAGATGAGGGGGGGGTCTCTCTGTATAGTGAGGAGATGAGGGGGGGGGGTCTCTGTATAGTGAGATGAAGGGGGGGTCTCTCTGTATAGTGAGATGAGGGGGGGTCTCTCAGTATAGTGAGGAGATGAAGGGGGGGGTCTATGTATAGTGAAGAGATGAGGGGGGGGGGTCTCTCTGTATAGTGAAGAGATGAAGGGGGGGGTCTATGTATAGTGAAGAGATGAGGGGGGGGGGGTCTCTCTGTATAGTGAGGAGATGAGGGGGGGGGGGTCTCTCTGTATAGTGAGGAGATGAGGGGGGGGTCTCTCTGTATAGTGAAGAGATGAGGGGGGGGGTCTCTCTGTATAGTGAAGAGATGAGGGGGGGGTCTCTCTGTATAGTGAGGAGATGAGGGGGGGGGGTCTCTCTGTATAGTGAGGAGATGAGGGGGGGTCTCTCTGTATAGTGAGATGAAGGGGGGGTCTCTCTGTATAGTGAGATGAGGGGGGGTCTCTCTGTATAGTGAGATGAGGGGGGGTCTCTCTGTATAGTGAGGAGATGAAGGGGGGGGTCTATGTATAGTGAAGAGATGAGGGGGGGGTCTCTCTGTATAGTGAAGAGATGAAGGGGGGGTCTATGTATAGTGAAGAGATGAGGGGGGGGGGTCTCTCTGTATAGTGAGGAGATGAGGGGGGGGGTCTCTGTATAGTGAAGAGATGAGGGGGGGGGGTCTCTCTGTATAGTGAAGAGATGAAGGGGGGGGGTCTATGTATAGTGAAGAGATGAGGGGGGGGGTCTCTCTGTATAGTGAGGAGATGAGGGGGGGGTCTCTCTGTATAGTGAGGAGATGAGGGGGGGTCTCTCTGTATAGTGAGATGAGGGGGGGGTCTCTCTGTATAGTGAAGAGATGAAGGGGGGGGGGTCTCTCTGTATAGTGAGGAGATGAGGGGGGGGGGTCTCTCTGTATAGTGAGGAGATGAGGGGGGGTCTCTCTGTATAGTGAGATGAGGGGGGGTCTCTCTGTTTAGTGAGGAGATGAGGGGGGGTCTCTCTGTATAGTGAGGAGATGAGGGGGGGGTCTCTCTGTATAGTGAGATGAGGGGGGGGTCTCTCTGTATAGTGAAGAGATGAAGGGGGGTCTATGTATAGTGAAGAGATGAGGGGGGGGGGTCTCTCTGTATAGTGAGATGAGGGGGGGTCTCTCAGTATAGTGAGGAGATGAGGGGGGGTCTCTCTGTATAGTGAGATGAGGGGGGGTCTCTCTGTATAGTGAGGAGATGAGGGGGGGTCTCTCTGTATAGTGAGGAGATGAGGGGGGGTCTCTCTGTATAGTGAAGAGATGAAGGGGGGGGGTCTATGTATAGTGAAGAGATGAGGGGGGGGGGTCTCTCTGTATAGTGAGGAGATGAGGGGGGGGGTCTCTGTATAGTGAGATGAAGGGGGGGTCTCTCTGTATAGTGAGATGAGGGGGGGGTCTCTCAGTATAGTGAGGAGATGAAGGGGGGGGTCTATGTATAGTGAAGAGATGAGGGGGGGTCTCTCTGTATAGTGAAGAGATGAAGGGGGGGGTCTATGTATAGTGAAGAGATGAGGGGGGGGGTCTCTCTGTATAGTGAGGAGATGAGGGGGGGGGGTCTCTCTGTATAGTGAGGAGATGAGGGGGGGGTCTCTCTGTATAGTGAGATGAAGGGGGGGGTCTCTCTGTATAGTGAGATGAAGGGGGGGGTCTCTCTGTATAGTGAGATGAGGGGGGGTCTCAGTATAGTGAGGAGATGAAGGGGGGGGTCTATGTATAGTGAAGAGATGAGGGGGGGGGGTCTCTCTGTATAGTGAAGAGATGAAGGGGGGGGTCTATGTATAGTGAAGAGATGAGGGGGGGGGGTCTCTCTGTATAGTGAGGAGATGAGGGGGGGGTCTCTGTATAGTGAAGAGATGAGGGGGGGGGGTCTCTGTATAGTGAAGAGATGAGGGGGGGGGTCTCTCTGTATAGTGAAGAGATGAAGGGGGGGGTCTATGTATAGTGAAGAGATGAGGGGGGGGGTCTCTCTGTATAGTGAGGAGATGAGGGGGGGGGGGTCTCTCTGTATAGTGAGATGAGGGGGGGTCTCTCTGTATAGTGAGATGAGGGGGGGTCTCTCTGTATAGTGAGATGAGGGGAGGTCTCTCTGTATAGTGAGATGAGGGGAGGTCTCTGTATAGTGAGATGAGGGGGGGTCTCTGTATAGTGAGATGAGGGGGGGGTCTCTGTATAGTGAGGAGATGAGGGGGGGTCTCTCTGTATAGTGAGATGAGGGGGGGTCTCTCTGTATAGTGAGGAGATGAGGGGGGGGTCTCTCTGTATAGTGAGGAGATGAGGGGGGGTCTCTGTATAGTGAGATGAGGGGGGGTCTCTCAGTATAGTGAGGAGATGAGGGGGGGTCTCTCTGTATAGTGAGATGAGGGGGGTCTCTCTGTATAGTGAGGAGATGAGGGGGGGGGTCTCTGTATAGTGAGGAGATGAGGGGGGGTCTCTCTGTATAGTGAGATGAGGGGGGTCTCTCTGTATAGTGAGGAGATGAGGGGGGGGGGGTCTCTGTATAGTGAGGAGATGAGGGGGGGTCTCTCTGTATAGTGAGGAGATGAGGGGGGGTCTCTCTGTATAGTGAGGAGATGAGGGGGGGGTCTCTCTGTATAGTGAGGAGATGAGGGGGGGTCTCTCTGTATAGTGAGGAGATGAGGGGGGGTCTCTCTGTATAGTGAGGAGATGAGGGGGGGTCTCTCTGTATAGTGAGGAGATGAGGGGGGGGGGTCTCTGTATAGTGAGGAGATGAGGGGGGGGGTCTCTGTATAGTGAGGAGATGAGGGGGGGGGGGTCTCTCTGTATAGTGAAGAGATGAGGGGGGGGGGGTCTCTCTGTATAGTGAGATGAGGGGGGGTCTCTCTGTATAGTGAGGAGATGAGGGGGGGTCTCTCTGTATAGTGAGATGAGGGGGGGGTCTCTCTGTATAGTGAGGAGATGAGGGGGGGTCTCTCTGTATAGTGAGGAGATGAGGGGGGGGGGGGGTCTCTCTGTATAGTGAGGAGATGAGGGGGGGGTCTCTCTGTATAGTGAAGAGATGAGGGGGGGGGTCTCTCTGTATAGTGAAGAGATGAGGGGGGGGGGTCTCTCTGTATAGTGAAGAGATGAGGGGGGGGTCTCTCTGTATAGTGAAGAGATGAGGGGGGGGTCTCTCTGTATAGTGAGGAGATGAGGGGGGGGGGTCTCTCTGTATAGTGAGGAGATGAGGGGGGGTCTCTCTGTATAGTGAGATGAAGGGGGGGTCTCTCTGTATAGTGAGATGAGGGGGGGTCTCTCTGTATAGTGAGATGAGGGGGGGTCTCTCTGTATAGTGAGGAGATGAAGGGGGGGGTCTATGTATAGTGAAGAGATGAGGGGGGGGTCTCTCTGTATAGTGAAGAGATGAAGGGGGGGTCTATGTATAGTGAAGAGATGAGGGGGGGGGGGTCTCTCTGTATAGTGAGGAGATGAGGGGGGGGGTCTCTGTATAGTGAAGAGATGAGGGGGGGGGTCTCTCTGTATAGTGAAGAGATGAAGGGGGGGGTCTATGTATAGTGAAGAGATGAGGGGGGGGGTCTCTCTGTATAGTGAGGAGATGAGGGGGGGGGGGTCTCTCTGTATAGTGAGGAGATGAGGGGGGGTCTCTCTGTATAGTGAGATGAGGGGGGGTCTCTCTGTATAGTGAAGAGATGAAGGGGGGGGGGGTCTCTCTGTATAGTGAGGAGATGAGGGGGGGGGTCTCTCTGTATAGTGAGGAGATGAGGGGGGGTCTCTCTGTATAGTGAGATGAGGGGGGGTCTCTCTGTTTAGTGAGGAGATGAGGGGGGGGTCTCTCTGTATAGTGAGGAGATGAGGGGGGGGTCTCTCTGTATAGTGAGATGAGGGGGGGTCTCTCAGTATAGTGAGGAGATGAGGGGGGGGTCTCTCTGTATAGTGAGGAGATGAGGGGGGGTCTCTCTGTATAGTGAGGAGATGAGGGGGGGTCTCTCTGTATAAGGAGATGAGGGGGGGTCTCTCTGTATAGTGAAGAGATGAAGGGGGGGGGTCTATGTATAGTGAAGAGATGAGGGGGGGGGGTCTCTCTGTATAGTGAGGAGATGAGGGGGGGGGGTCTCTGTATAGTGAGATGAAGGGGGGGTCTCTCTGTATAGTGAGATGAGGGGGGGGTCTCTCAGTATAGTGAGGAGATGAAGGGGGGGGTCTATGTATAGTGAAGAGATGAGGGGGGGGGTCTCTCTGTATAGTGAAGAGATGACGGGGGGGGTCTATGTATAGTGAAGAGATGAGGGGGGGGTCTCTCTGTATAGTGAGGAGATGAGGGGGGGGGTCTCTCTGTATAGTGAGGAGATGAGGGGGGGGTCTCTCTGTATAGTGAGGAGATGAGGGGGGGGTCTCTCTGTATAGTGAGATGAAGGGGGGGGTCTCTCTGTATAGTGAGATGAGGGGGGTCTCAGTATAGTGAGGAGATGAAGGGGGGGGTCTATGTATAGTGAAGAGATGAGGGGGGGGGGGTCTCTCTGTATAGTGAAGAGATGAAGGGGGGGGTCTATGTATAGTGAAGAGATGAGGGGGGGGGGGTCTCTCTGTATAGTGAGGAGATGAGGGGGGGGTCTCTGTATAGTGAAGAGATGAGGGGGGGGTCTCTGTATAGTGAAGAGATGAGGGGGGGGGGTCTCTCTGTATAGTGAAGAGATGAAGGGGGGGGTCTATGTATAGTGAAGAGATGAGGGGGGGGGGTCTCTCTGTATAGTGAGGAGATGAGGGGGGGGGTCTCTCTGTATAGTGAGATGAGGGGGGGTCTCTCTGTATAGTGAGATGAGGGGGGGGTCTCTGTATAGTGAGATGAGGGGGGGGTCTCTGTATAGTGAGATGAGGGGGGGGTCTCTGTATAGTGAGGAGATGAGGGGGGTCTCTCTGTATAGTGAGGAGATGAGGGGGGGGTCTCTCTGTATAGTGAGGAGATGAGGGGGGGTCTCTGTATAGTGAGATGAGGGGGGGTCTCTCAGTATAGTGAGGAGATGAGGGGGGGTCTCTCTGTATAGTGAGATGAGGGGGGTCTCTCTGTATAGTGAGGAGATGAGGGGGGGGGGGGTCTCTGTATAGTGAGGAGATGAGGGGGGGTCTCTCTGTATAGTGAGGAGATGAGGGGGGGTCTCTCTGTATAGTGAGGAGATGAGGGGGGGTCTCTCTGTATAGTGAGGAGATGAGGGGGGGGTCTCTCTGTATAGTGAGGAGATGAGGGGGGGGGGTCTCTGTATAGTGAGGAGATGAGGGGGGGGGGTCTCTGTATAGTGAGGAGATGAGGGGGGGGGTCTCTCTGTATAGTGAAGAGATGAGGGGGGGGGGTCTCTCTGTATAGTGAGATGAGGGGGGGGTCTCTCTGTATAGTGAGGAGATGAGGGGGGGTCTCTCTGTATAGTGAGATGAGGGGGGGGTCTCTCTGTATAGTGAGGAGATGAGGGGGGGTCTCTCTGTATAGTGAGGAGATCCCTCTGTATACAATCAGTATCTCTCTGTAGCGGAGTCTCCCGGTCCTGTCCGGCGCCCCCTCCCCCTCTTCCCCATTCGGGGTAACACATTCCTCTCAGACACCCCGAGTCCCCCCGCCCGCGCCCCCGTTGTCCGGGTTACCTGTGTCCGGGGCAGTGTGGCCGCCATGCTGCTTCCGGCCCGATCCGCCCATCATCCACTGAACCAGGGACGGGATGGACATTGGGCGGGGTCGGGGCGTGCCAGCAGAGACAGCGGGCGGGGTAAGAAATAAGAGGGGCGTAGCCATATAGAAGAGGCGGCAGTGGGAGGAGGGAGTCAGGGAGAGAGGGTGTCTGAGGTGAAGCTGAGGGGACATGCAGTGTCAGTGGTCCTGCCATGACATTTTCCCTCACAAATATCTCACATAGTTCAGAATAAAAGTAAAAAGTGCGGGAGAAGTGACTGCTCTGTCCCTGGCAGTGTCCTCACCCACAGCTCTGTGTGCTCTGACACCTCTAATGACTGGAAGTGTTCCAGGATCTGTGCAGAGATACAAAACCTCCCATGTTTGGTATATACACAAAGCCATGTCCTATATTTTCCACAGATGTGAGGAATCTTTTATCAATCTAATGTTAGTGTATGGGATTGGTAAACAGTTGCACTAGTATTATATGACATAGGAAATTGTAACTACCATAATGCATAATTGCACTACAACAGTGTCTGCTTTCAGACAATATATCTTGTTTGGGGTATTTAAAGCGGAGTTCCACCCTGGGAATACTTTTTTTAATAAAAATACCCCCGGGACAGTCAGGGTTAGTACATTCCACAATGGCTAGCCTCTGATCTGTCCCGGGTTGCACTTACCTTTTAGAAGAAATACTTACCTTGAAAATGTATTGTCCAGAGCTGCCATCTCAGGTGTGGGCAGCTTGAAGCCAGCGCGATCCTCTTCTGTGTCCTCTTCTGCGTCCTCTTCGGTCCCACAATGCACTGCACCGGCCCCGCCGTCACTTCCGGTGCTGCAGCTTCATCCCTGCACAGCTTCTGGGCATGCCCAGAAGCTGTTTAGCAAGGTATGACGGCGCCTGCACCGGAACTGACGTCGGGGCCGGTGCAGTCGCCTTGATTCCTGGGAACGATGACGTTCAGCTCCCAGGAATCATTGTATGCCAGGAAGTGACGAATCGCCGTGGCGTCCAAGGGGAGGAAGAGGAAGTAAGGTAAGTATATTTTCTTCTAAACCAGGTAAGTAAAAAAAAAAAAATTGCGATTATCCATTTGTTTTTCAGGTGACCCCGGGCATGAAGATGGAGGTAAGTTTAATTTTAGGGTGGAACTCCGCTTTAACTGATCCCCAGGCCTAAAATGTGCATTTCAATCTATGCAAAAGCAGCTACTAAATTCTGCTAAGGCCTCGTTCCCCTTTAGGAATACTGAAGTGCCCACACGGGTATATCGGTGTCCCATGCATTCCACTGCAGGAAGTCCCATTATGACAATTGGGATGCAGTGGCTGTTTCCAGCTAGACAGCCATGCGGGTGCGTGGTCCCAAATGCAGACATCCCAAGTCTCCCACGAGGTGCGGGAGTCTCCCGCATTTGGGCTGCGGCCCGCTGACACCGGCAAGTGCCACGCGATATTCCAGCTGTCAGCCTCAGCAGCCCGAGGCTGAATCCCCGAGCATTACTGTGAAGAACGGAACCAATGCTTCCTGCATAGTTCCGGCTCCTGTCAGAGGCGGAGTGATATTAAATGTGTTCCACGTGTAACAGGAGCCATTAGGGAAGCATCGGCTCTGCTCGCCTACTGCAGCCGCATGCTTCCTCCAGCGCCGCTCCTGTCAACACCCTGTTTGTGTCCTAGAGGAGCCAGCAGAACCAGCCAGCAGTAACCACCAGCAGTACCAGCCAGCAGTACTGACCATTTGTACCAGCCAACAGTACCCACCATTAGTACTTGCCAGCAGTAGCCGTATTTGTAGCTGTACATTTTTTTTTTCCCAAGCTGGTACACCACTTTAACCGGTTGCCGACCGCCGCAAGTACATATACTGCGGCGGTCAGCCCCAGCCAGGCAAAGTGATGTACCGGTACGTCACTAGCCTGGGAGCCAATAGCCGAAGAGCACGCCCGCCGGGGGCGCGCTCCCGTCTCGGCTCGTTCACGGACACCTCCGTGCGTGTGACCGGCGGACACTCGCGATCGTCCGCTGTGAAGGGAGAAAGGCAGGCGGCTGATGTAAACAAAGCCGCCTGTCATTCTTCCCTGTGTAAAAGCACTCATCTAACGGTCCTGCTATGTAGGACTGTTGATCTCTGCTGTTACACACACAGCCACATCCCTGCACAGTTAGAATCACGCCCCTAGGGACACACTTAACCCCTCCCTCTCCAATAAAGTTAACCCCTTCCCTGCCAGTGTCATTTTTACAGTAACAGTGCATATGTATAGCACTGATTACTGTAGTAATGTCACTGGTACCCCCAAAAGTGTCAAAAATGTCAGTCAAGGGTCCGATCTGTCCGCCGCAATGTCGCAGTCCCACAAAAAAAATCGCAGATCGCCGCCATTACTCCTTTAAAAAAAACATCAAAAATGACAAAAATCTTTCCCTTAGTTAGTAAACGCAATAACTTTTGCGCAAACCAATCAAAATACGCTTATTATGATTTTTTTTTCAACAAACATAGGTAGCAGAAAACAAATTGGCCAAAAATGTAAAAAAAATTTGATTTTTAAATTTTTTTGGGGGGAATTTCATATACAAAAATGTGAAAAATATTGTTATTTTTGCAAAATTGTCGCTCTTTTTTTGATTATAGCGCATGATCAAAAAATCGCACAGGTGATCAAATACCACCAAAAGAAAGCTCTATTTGTGGGAAAAAAAGGACGTCAAATTCGTTTAGGTACAGTGTCGAACGACCGCGCAATTGTCCGTTAAAGTCACGCAGTGCCGAATCGCAAAATACCCCCTGGTCAGGAAGGGGGTAAAATCTTCCGGGGCTTAAGTGGTTAAAGTGTTTATCCACTTTTGTTGAGAAAAAAACATTTTGCTCTGGGTGATCTACTGTATGTGCATTACAAGGATTTCGACAAACTATGTTGCATATTCCCACCTTTCGTTATTCTTAAATCCCTGTGAATGTAATGGGAGTGGTTTCCCAATTATCAACCAGCTTCTGCACCTGCAGAGCACTAATGAGGAAGGCTGCAGGGCCTGCATCCCCGTAGGCTGGGTTCACACTGGGGCGGCTTCAAAGTCGCCCGACTCTGAAGCCGCCCCGTGCAGTTCAACTTTAGCGTGATTTGCAAACGACTTCTCTAATAGAAGCCAATGCAAGTCGTCCCCAAAGTAGTGCAGGAATCTTTTTCTAAATCGGAGCGACTTGAGTTGCTCCAATTAAAACGATTCCATTGCACTTGTCAGGTGGCTAAGTCGCCTGACAAGTTGCCCCAGCGTGAATCGGGACTTAGGCCCCTTTAACACATACAGGCCGTTCATTTCATCAGATCAGTCACATTTTTTTGTCATCAGTTTTTTCCGTCAACATCAGTTTCACATCAGTTTTTCATCCATTGTCATCAGTTTTTCTTCCGTTTTACATCCATTGTCATTCGCTTTTCATCCGTTGTTATCCATTTTTCATCCGCTTTCATCTGTTGTTCGTCCAAGCCTTTTTTAAAGGATGAAAAATAGGGCTTTCATCCGTTCAAAAAAATAGATGTTGACTGAAGCGGATGAAATCAGATATAAATGGATGATCATTCATTTACACATGTTTTTCCATAGGAATGCATTAATGTCCATTTTTCATCGGTCAACGAATGGATGAAAAACAGACGAACGGTCTATATGTGTGAAAAGGGCCCTTAGACGTGATTTCCTTGTGGAAGTATTTAATCAAAAATGACATTTTTGTGGCAAGGGATGCCTGAAATCTGAATTGAATCTTAGGCACAATTCTGGGAAAATCAGTCAGCCAATCACACAAGCAGGAAATGATCTTTCTGGGGTGTGGTCAGTACACATTCTGTGTACAGAAAACCTCCAGGTAGCCATATTGCATTTTACAGAAATTACAGAGCTGCAGATTAAAAAGAAAAGGTATTTTATAATAACATTCAATTACAATATGACTTGTATATGCTATATTATTTTTTTTATTTACTATTTTTTTCCACAAGAAAGTGGAGTTACCCTTTAAAAAGGAGTTCCAGTCTCTAAAAAAAAAAAATGAAAAGTCTGCAGCTACAAATATTGTAGCTGCTAACTTTTAACATAAGGATACTTACCTTTCCAGCGATCCCACAATGTCGGCACCCCTAGCCGATTCATCATTCGGGCCGATTCGTCATTCAGGGCAGGTGCCAGTATCTGTAGAAAGGAAAACAGGAAGTAAAGCCATGCGGCTTCACAGCCTGTTTCCTACTGCTCATGTGCGAGCCACGTTGCCCTTTCTGAATGGTCCTGCTGTCTTCTGGGACCTCTCTGTGTCCCAGAAAGCAGCAGGGATATGGAGGAGGGGCCAGAAATGTAGATCGCCAATTAGCGATCTTCCCCAGATGTGGGTGTAGGTACCTGTCAAAAACAGGTACCCGCTCCCCCCTGTGCCAAATGTGGCAGTGGAGGAGGGTGCAAACAAACAGAGCTTTCCGTTTTGGGTGGAGCTCCACTTTAAGTACACCTGTGTAAATGAGGCCTAAATGCAGTTTCACACTAGCGGTCCGATTGGGTCTGCCTGTCTGTTTTTTAGGCAGACCCGATCAAACCCTCCATTCTCCTCTATGAAGCAGCTGATGTAAATGTAAATGTGTCAGTTTACACCCACTTACATTTGATCGGCTAAAATGAGACTGATGGGGTTTCCATTTCCCCTTCATCTAGCAGATCGGATCAGATAGCATTCAGGTGTATACGGACAGGCGGCCCATTTATATCTGACCATCCATAGAGGAAAACAGGCTGTGTCTGTGTGTGCTCTACATATGCAAAGAGGACACTTACCAGTCATCCGCCTGCTCAGCAGGGATTAGCGAACAGATCCCTCGCTGAGCAAGTGGACCCCTGGTGGAGTCCGCCCCATGTGAAAGGGGCCTTAGACTATCTTAACATTTATATAACTTTCATATACTCTGATCTACAGTATATCCAGCTTATTATATCCCAGCCATGGGGGTCCCCAATATTTTAAAATATTAGCAAGTTGCTCAGATCACTGCTTTAGGCCTCATTCACATGGGTGTTGTGGTCTGTACAGCAAGAATGTGCATCTTGTTGAGGCGGCAGTAGCTGCGTAGAGGCAATCTATGTTTCCATACCTCCCAACCATCCCTGATTAGCCGAGACCATCCCAGAATTTTATCCATGTCCCGGGGTCATGGGCTCAGTCCCGGAACGTCTGCAGCATGTGCGGATGCTGCACGCTGCGAGCTACACTGTCTTTGTATGGCAGCCGGCATCTCTCCCCGTCTGCATTGAACCTGCCCTTCCTCCTCCGGTGTTTTCCTGTGCACAAAGGAGGAGGCGGGGAGCTGCACACCACTCAGCAAGAACGCGGCTGATCTGATGTCTGTGATGATTTCTATTTACATTAAACTTGCAGAGGAGGGAGGCATGGGGAAGAGGGTGAGGGGGGGAAAGGATGGAGCAAGGATGGGATTGGGGGAAGGCTGGAGCTGGGATGGGATCAGGGAGAAGGATGGAGCCGGGATGGGATCAGGGGGAAGAATGGAGCTGGGATGGAATTAGGGGAAAGGATGGAGCCTGGATGGGATAAGGGGGAAGGATGGAGCTGGAATGGGATCAGGGAGAAAGGATGGAGCTGGGATGGGATTAGGGGGAAGGATGGAGCCTGGATGGGAGAAGGGGGAAGAATGGAGCTTGGACCAGGGGGTAGGATGGAGCCGGGATGGGATCAGGGGGAAGGATGGAGCTGGGATGGGATTGGGAGAAGGATGGAGCTGGGATGGGATCAGGGGAATGGATAGAGTTGGGATGCATTTGGGGGATGAGTATAATTGTGATGGGATCGGGGGATAGATGGAGACGGGATTGGATCAGGGGATTGGATGGAGCCAGGATGGGATCGGAGGGAATGGATTGAGATGGGATGGGATTGGGTGATGGATAGAGTTGTGATGGGATTGGGGGATGGATGGAGCCAGGATGGGGTCAGGGCAATGGATGGAGCCTGGGGTGCACTGACCTAATGCCTTATACTAAGACAAATATTTTATTTGAGTAAAAAGTGGTAAGTATTATACTCACATAATAGACTATTGTTAAAAGCTCATCACAAATTCCAGCAGTTCAATCAATATTCATCAACTTGTGTGACAGAAATTATGGTCCAATAGGCTGATGCATTTTAAGGATTTACCTTACCAGTGTTTCAGTGTTCCAGACTCCCCCAGCAAGACCACATTTATCCATATAGAACCAGGATGGAGATATAGCTTACTCATCTGGAGTGGGCACTTTTCCAAGCGCAGGAGATATTGTGCTTGTGATTAAATGGATAAATGGATGGACCCGAAATTGGATCAAGGGAAGGCATGGAGCCGGAATTGGATTGGGGGAATTGATGGAGCTTGGATTGCATCGGGGAATGGATGGAGCTGGGATGGGATCAGGGGAGTGAATGAAGTTGGGATAGAATCGGGGGGATGGGTGGAGATGGGATGGGATCGGGATGGTGGATGGAGCCAGGATGGGATCAGGGGAATAGATGGAGCTGTTATGGGATTGGGGGAATGGATGGAGCTGGGATGGGATTGAGGGAATGAATGGAGCCGGCATAGGATCGGGGGAATGGATTAAGCCGGGATTGGATTGGGGTAATTGATAAAGCTGGATGGGTTCGGGGGGGATGGATGGAGCCGAGATGGAATTTGGGGAATGGATGGAGCCGTAATGGGATCGGTGGAATAGATGGACCTGGGATGGGATGGGGGAAATGGGTTTTGTTTTCCCACCCCCCTTAAGACCCTCCCACTGCCAAGTGCTTGACTAAGCCCACATTTTACCACAGCCACGCCCACTTTTCACCAAATGATTTGGACCAGTGCACAAGACATGGATGAGCGAGTTTGGGGTGGAGGAACTTGACTGCCCTGACCTCAACCCTATAGAAAACCTTTGGGATGAATTAGAGCAGAGACTATGACCTCACAAATGCGCTTCTGGAAGAACGGTCAAACATTCCCATAGACACACTCCTAAACCTTGTGGACAGCCTTCCCAGAAGAGCTGAAGCTGTTATAGCTGCAAAGGGTGGACCAACTCAATATTGAACCCTACGGACGAAGACTGGGATGCCATTAAAGTTCATGTGTGTGTAAAGGCAGATGTCCCAATACTTTTGGCAATATAGTGTAGGCTGCCTACAGGCAGCTACAGCTGCATAAACAAGACACTCATTCTTACTGCATAAACCACAGAACCCCTGTGAATGAGCCCTTATTCGCACTATATACAGCCAGCGATGCTGCCCCTTTGAGTGGAACTGAAAACTTTTTTCTGCCTTCCTATAAAAGTGAAAGCTGTATCCTGGATCCCGAACTTTAGATATGTTTTATTTTGCATAGTTACATTGGTCCAGCTTGGACCAACGTAAGTATACTTATTCCATACTTGGCCGATCCCTGTGAAAGCAGAGAATCACTGTAGTAGCTACTACTGATCCTTAAAAGGAACAAAGAAATTGGCGCTCTTTCTCAGTGTGAGTAGGCTAAAATGCCACTAATGTAAACAGAACATTATCTGTGTTATTCTTAATTGGCTGCTCTTTCCTTACATTACCCATGTTCCATTTACCACCACTTTCTACACTTCCACTCCTTATTATTTCATCTTTACGTCATATACCCATTGGTAGCGCATTGGCTCCTTATTTAACATTTACTACTTATCCTTTCTTCCCTCCGGATCTCATTCTGAGTGGCTACCCTGCTGCATATTAACCACAGGGGGTGGTATGGATAGCACGGGCACCATTCAGAGAATGCTTTACATTTTTCTCAATAAATGGAAAGCCTTCTCTGATTGCACAAGGTATATGTATACACACATTGATCCAAGCTGGACCAATGCAAAAAAAAAAAATCTATCTGGGATTCAGCTTTAACCACTTAAGCCCCGGAAGATTTTACCCCCTTCCTGACCAGACCCTATTTTGCGATTCGGCACTGCGTGACTTTAACGGACAATTGCGCGGTCGTGCGACACTGTACCCAAAGGAAATTGATGTCCTTTTTTTCCCACAAACAGAGCTTTCTTTTGGTGGTATTTGATCACCTGTGCGATTTTTATTTTTTGCGCTATAAACAAAAAAAATAGCGACAATTTTGAAAAAATAACAATCTTTTTCACATTTTTTATATGAAATTCTCAAAAAAAAAAAAAGTAAAAATCTAAATTTTTTTAACATTTTAGGCCAATTTGTTTTCTGCTACATATTTTTGGTTAAAAAAATCGCAATAAGCGTATTTTGATTGGTTTGCGCAAAAGTTATTGCGTTTACTAACTATGGGAAAGATTTATGTCATTTTTATAGTTTTTTTGTTTAACTAGTAATGGCGGGGATCTGCAATTTTTTTCTGCGGGACTGTGACATTGCGGCTGACAGATCAGACCCCTAACAGATATTTTTTTACACTTTTGGGGGTACCAGTGACATTACTACAGTAATCAGTGCTATAAATATGCAGTTACTGTAAAAATGACACTGGAAGGGAAGGGGTTAACTTTACTGGTGATCAAGGGGTTAAGTGTGTCCCTAGGGGCGTGATTCTAACTGTCAGGGGGCGTGGATTGTGGGATCATCACAGAGACATGCGATCCTACATAGCAGGATCCCATAGCCTCTGTGATAATCTAAGGGAGAATGACAGACGGCTGTGTTTACATCAGCTGTCTGTCTTTCTCAGCTCTGCTGCGGGGGATCGTGAGTGACCGGCAGCCATCGAAGCCGCCGGTCACACGCGCTGGCTCCCCAGGGAACAAGCGGGGGCCCCCCACAGGCACCTCAGCGAGCGACGTAGGGCTATGTCGCTTTGCCCAGCAGCGGCAGAGTGCCGCAGTAAATGTTCGGTGGGCGGGGCTGAAGTGGTTAACATGAATTTTTAGACAGGGACAATTTTTTATTTTTTTGCAAGCTAGCTGGTAAGTGTGCTAGAATTTTTTTCTTTTTGATTTGCAAAGCTCTTCTATGTGCACCCTACTGCAAAGGCTAGGTATAAATTGGGGTGGTTGACATTCTTGTATAGCTTGTTTGTATAGCTTGTTTGCTAGATTTGGCATGGGGACACATTGGATGCCTTCAGCTGCCATTGTGCTCCTGCTGGGTTTTTAATGCTTCCCCATGCCTTTAACCACTTAAGCCCCGGAGGATTTGGCTGCTAAAGGACCAGGGTTTTTTTTGCGATTTTTTACTGCGTGACTTTAACGGACAATTGCGCGGTCGTGCGACGCTGTACCTAAACGAATTTGACGTCCTTTTTTTCCCACAAACAGAGCTTTCTTTTGGTGGTATTTGATCACCTGTGTGATTTTTTGATCACGCGCTATAAACAAAAAAAGAGCGTAAATTTTGCAAAAATAACAATATTTTTCACATTTTTTTATATGAAATTCCCCCAAAAAAAATGTAAAAATCAAAATTTTTTAACATTTTTCGGCCAATTTGTTTTATGCTACCTATGTTTGGTAAAAAAAATCGCAAAAAGCGTATTTTGATTGGTTTGCGCAAAAGTTATCGCGTTTACTAACAAAGGGAAAGATTTTTGTCATTTTTGGTGTTTTTTTTTTTAACGCGTAATGGCGGCGATCTGCGATTTTTTTTTCGGTACTGCGACATTGCGGCGGACAGATCGGACCCTTGACTGACATTTTTGACACTTTTGGGGGTACCAGTGACATTACTGCAGTAATCAGTGCTATACATATGCACTGTTACTGCAAAAATGACACTGGCAGGGAAGGGGTTAACTTTATTGGACAGGGAGGGGTTAAGTGTGTCCTAGGGGCGTGATTCTAACTGTGCAGGGACATTGCTATTGGTGTAAAAGCAAAGATCAACAGTTCTACATAGTAGAACGGTCAGATCTTCACTTTTACACAGGGAGAACTGACAGGCAGCTTGTTTACACAAGCCGCTCTGTCTTTCTCCCTTCACAGGAGCGATCGTAGTGTGACTGGCGGACATCGAGTCCGCCGGTCACACGCACTGACTTGTCTGTGAACGAGCCGCGGCGGGCGCGCGCCCGCCCGCAATAGGCTCGCAAGTCAGTGACAGGCGAGTGACGTATCGATACGTCACTCTGCCTGGCCGGGGCTGACCGCCGCAGTATATAGTCGTGCGGCGGTCGGCAACCGGTTAAAGAGGAGTAGGCTCCCTCCAGGCATACCTGCCCTTAAATTATAGACTGCTATATACAGTATGCTCCAACTTGGAGAAGCTCAAATCAAGAGTTAGGACTGCAGTATACAGAGGAGCCCTGGGATTAGAATCTCTGGTCACTTTTACTTGGTGGAAAACTCATAGTTTTACCATGGCTTATTCCTTTCTCAAGAAAGAGACAATCCTCACAGGTCCTGCTATCAGGGATAAATCCCAAGTAATCTATAACAAAAACAACTGGTTACTGTCCACACTTGTAACTGGTCTCTACAGCAAGGAGCATTGGAAGGGCAATGCATATAACAAGACAAAAAGATTTCCAAACTCTCCTTACCGACCAATCTGCGACCAACCGAATTGACCTGTCCAACAGAGTTGGGACAGAGTTAGGACCACAGATAATGGGGTGCCTTGACGGGGCTCTGTGGCTTACGCATGTATTTGCAAATGTATGCAACTAAACCCCTGTTTTTAACACGTACTGTTGGACAGGTCAATTTGGTTGGTCACAGATTGGTCGGTAAGAAGAGCTTGGAAATCTTTTTGTCTTGTTATAAATCCAAGTACCTTCCACTGAATCTTTTAGGTCCTTTCGACAGGGGCGTAACTACAGGGGTTGCAGGGGTTGCAATCGCTACCGGGCCCCATGCTCCAGGGGGCCCGGTAGCAAACCAATGGGTGAACTTCCAGGATCGCAAAGGTCACACTTGCGACCGGGCCCTGGCATTGCACCACTGTGGGGAGGCCCCAAAATTGCAGGAAGGGGGCCCACTGCAGAACTTGTGAAAGGATCCTGCTGCGGGACCGTAATAAAAGGCCATGCAACGATAGTAAAGAGACCCAGGATTAGTGGGAAGAGCCCTGGGCTTGAAGGTAAGGGCCCGGGCCAGGGGTCTGGGGGGCCCTTCATGGTTTCTTGCATCAGGGCCCTGAAGGTTCTAGTTACGCCTCTGCCTTTCGATATTGGGTCACAACACTTATTCATTACAAGGATCTCTCCACAAAACTAACCAATTTCAAACATTTGTAATGACATATCCCGAAATTATACTTTATTCTCATCTTAATTATTTCTCCTCTCCAACCAAGCACTCACATGTCATCAAGTAGGAGGAGAAACTGAGGAGAAACAAGACAGAGGAATATTGGATGCAGATTTGGCCTGCAATTTCTCCTTTAAAAGTCCTAACTAGGTGGTACTTGGTACCCTCCAGGCTCGCACACTTACCTCCAGGACTCTCAGACCATTGCTTTAGAGGGTGTCAGCCTGTCAGAGATGTCCTATATTACTGGTGGACTTGCCCTGTGTGTAGTCGATTTTTTGGACTAGGGTCTTTAACCTATTCCAGAAGAATATTTGATATTCAGATTAAAAAAGACCCATTGGTAGTACTCTTCCCCGTCCTTAATTAAAATATTACCCAAAATCCAACTGTGAGTTGGATATTATCGCTTTTAAGGCACTATTGACCATTTTTTCATTGAATGGTCCATACTGTTTGGTAAGAGGCTCGTGTTTCTTCATTGACTCCACCAGTTGTTGATTTATTTGGATGGTATTTTTTTTTGCACATTCAAGAGTACTTAATAAATTTGGATTTGGATTTAGGACTTTTTATTATTATATTATTATTTTGTTCTTTTTGCTTCACTATTTGCAGTTTGGGTTTTTTAAATGTGTTTTCCACTTGCACTTTGGAATATATTTATATGGTTTGCACTTCATTAAAGTGTTTGTAAAGGTTCCTTTTTTTTTAATAACCACTATGTCATACTTACCTGCTCTGTGCAATGGTTTTGAGCAAAGCAGCCTCTTCTCAGGTATTTCCCAAACAATTAAAGAGTAATTATAGGTTAATTTAAAGAAATATATATTTATCATACTTACCTGCTCTGTGCAGTGGTTTTGCACAGAGCAGCCCTGATCCTCCTCTTTTTGTGTCTCCCACCAGCAGTTCTGACTTCCGCTTCAGCCAGTGCTCCAAACAGCAAGCCGCTTGCTCTGGGGGGTACTGGTGCATGCTTGCTCCCAAACCTCACTCTATGCTTCCATAAGACACACCCCCTGCTCTCTCCTCATTGGCTCACTGACTGTGAATAACAGTAGCAGGAGCCAATGGTTCCTGCTGCTGTCTTAGCCAATGAGGAATGAGAGACCCAGGAGAAGGTCTCAGCTCTTGTGCACATCACGGGATCGAGAGGGAGCTCAGGTGAGTATTAGGGGGACTGAGGGGGTCCCTGCACACAGAAGGTTTTTTTACCTTCATGCATAGAATGCATGAAGGTAAAAAACCTTGAGCCTTTAAAACCACTTACCTTCAAGCTTTATGTATTATTATTTTGTGTAGTTACAATTGGACTTGAGCCTACCCTTTCCTCCTACTTCACAATGTTATGTATATTACTACATTTTCAGAGAAATCTCAGTTACAATTTTTGTAAAAAAAAATTGAAGGCTTGGCAAAAGTTCTTAAAAGACATCCAGGTAATGTACTATATTTGAAAACTGTGTTTTATTATTATCTGCATTTTTTAAATTTGTTCAATAAGACTCATGGGCTATCATCTGTTCCTAATAAAGCGGCACTGGTGACCAGCCTCTTTCCTTTGGGAGTCAACATGCACCGCATTACCTATAGCTGGGTACACACAGTTTTGTCATTCAATCCAGCAGGCTGAATGAAAAAAAACTGACATATCATCATACTAACACACGTTTTGTTAGTGCAGTGATCTCCCCTGCTGTGCCTTTGTGTTCTGACTGGGGAACTGACCCCTCGCCAGAACACACTGATTTTCCAGCATGTCCAGTTAACAGAAGCCGGTTGTGAGACCAGCTGTTGTCGGACTGGCAGTTGTACACTCTAACCAAAAGTCTGAACCGGCAGATATATGGATAGTGTGTATAGTGGGAAAACATTTGGAATTCTCATTGAGTACTATATGAATATAAATGGGATATATAGAATATGGAATATGTGTAGTGTGTATAGTGGGTAAAGATTTGGAATTATCATTGAGTACTTTATGACCTTAAGGTTGTTTGGAAGCCCTCTAGTGGTATTTTTCGTGAATTACAAGTATACATTTTTTATGCCAATATTAGGGTCTACTGGCAAGGAGAGACTACTAACCTCTGATTTGGACATACAATAAAACCATGGATTGAGAGTAACTTGGTCTAAGAGTAATTTGCAAGACAAGCAAATTTTTTTGATACATTTTGACTTGATTAATGAGCAATGTCTTGATATACAAGTAGCGTTACGTCACAACTGAGTATAAAAGAGAAGAGAGGCGCCTGAATTGTAGCAATATGCCTACATTTAATAAAGGTAAAACATTTAACAACTAACATGGTTGATGATTAAAACAGGCACATCTACATATGCAGGCATGGGGGGTAAAGCTTTCCACATAGACCATCCTCCGCACCCCCATCGACGTCGTCCCTTCCACACTGCGCTCCACCTTTAAGCTCGCTTTCAGATCGCTCTACTGCAGGGTAGTCTTCCCGGTCACGATTGCAGACTGCCGGCAGTGAGAGCTGGTGGTGCGGAGGATGGTCTACAGTGCTATCTTAAGAGCATTAAAGGGCCCCGGGTAATGCAGTGCACTGGGGCCCTGCCTACACAATCACCCACGAGATTAAAAATACAAATTATCGATAAGGCAATATTTATTGGTACAGCAGTGCAAGGCCAATGACAGCTTCCAAGATCAGCGGCTGGGTCCGGTGAACACACACATGGATGGGAGTAAGACTCTACTGTCCTGTGTGTGTCTGTTCCCGTGGAGGTGGACAGGCATTCCTGCAGTTGTGGGCTCCGCCTCCACAGCCCAAGTAGCCTGACAGCAGCGCAGGGCCGACAGTCGCTTGCCACCTGCTCATTTTCGGAACCGGGATGCACACGGGAATCGGGGCTAATGCTTGGCTGGGGCTGGGGCTGGGTCGCTGGGGAGGTGAGGCCACCTGGGCAAGTGGGGCCCCCGGGCAACTGCCCAGCATGCCCATTCAGTAAGATGGCCCTGGTGGTCTATGTGGACAGCTTTACCCCGGATGCCTGCATACTTAGATGTGCCTGTTTAATTCATCAACTATGTGAGTTGATAACTATTGTACCTTCAATAAATGTAACCATATTGCTACACTTAGAGGCGCCTCTCTTCTCTTTTATACTTTGTAGTTCCTGTTGGATTTTGCCCCCCTTTGGAGGTGCCATTTGTGGATAGACATTTTATGGTTACACATTTAAAAATCAAAAAAAGAACCTCGCGCTTATGGATAATGTTTGAATAAAACGTGAAAAATGGATGTATAAGCATACAAGCTGCTGCTGACAAAAAAGTGCCTCTGCCTTTAAATAATAAAAGAATATGTGTCAGCGCTGCTCTTGTAATAAAATCTCACAAACAGATAGTCAAAATAATCACATCAATGACATCAACACTAATATGCCGCACCGAGCCATGGCAGAGGCTGTCGTTTTTTATGTAAGTGGATATATTTTTTGAATAAAGATTTTTTATACATATTACACTATGGAGTTTCTTCTTTTCATTTTGGTCACAGAGAACTAATGCTCAGCAAAACATCAGAGTGCAATTATCCAGCACAGTTTCCCCCTACTCAGACGGACATTGGATTACCAATACAGAGATACAGGCTCCAATTCAAAGTTTTTCTGGTGATTGGGGACACTGGAGGGGAGCACCCTTGATGAGCACTTTTGAAGCACTTTTTGGACTTGATTACTTTATTGGAGCACCACAAGCACTTTATGAACTTTATAGGAGTGCTTAATTTATTGAATGCTATATTGTTTATTGGCACTACTGCACTAAGACACTTTTGCTGCACTTTATGGCACTGTAGCACTTTATTTGCATATTAGTGTTGATGTAATTAGTTTGACTATCTGTTTGTGAGATTTTATTATTAGAGCAGCGCTGACACATATTGTTTTATTATTTTATGATTACACATTGCTATAAACTTTTTATATGGACCATAGACTGAAGGACTTATGAATAAATGGTTGTGGAACAAATCATCTGAGTTTCCATTATTATTTCATATGGGGAAATTTGCTTTGACATTCGAGTGCTTTGGATTGCAAGCATGTTTCTTGAACGAATTATGCTCGCAATCCAAAGTTTTACTGTATATACAGTATACTGTATATAACAAGGAGTTTGCTTTGGGTGCCGCTTGAAGTGGCATCTGAAATAGAAGGAAATCTATGCAGTGGTGTGGAAATTAGGCTCTGTGAGCTGCTTGTATAGATTTCAATATCAATGTATGTACAGTGGGTACGGAAAGTATTCAGACCCCCTTAAATTTTTCACTCTTTGTTATATTGCAGCCATTTGCTAAAATCATTTAAGTTCATTCTTCTTCCTCATGAATGTACACATAGCACCCCATACTGACAGAAAAACACAGAATTGTTGACATTGTTGCAGATTTATTAAAAAAGAAAAACTGAAATATCACATGGTCCTAAGTATTCAGACCATTTGCTGTGACACTTATATATTTAACTCGGGTGCTTTCCATTTCTTCTGATCATCCTTGAGATGGTTCTACACCTTCATTTGAGTCCAGCTGTGTTTGATTATACTGATTGGACTTGATTAGGAAAGCCACACACCTGTCTATATAAGACCTTCCAGATCACAATGCATGTCAGAGCAAATGAGAATCATGAGGTCAAAGGAACTGCCTGAAGAGCTCAGAGACAGAATTGTGGCAAGGCACAGATCTGGCCAAGGTTACAAAAAGATTTCTGCTGCACTTAAGGTTCCTAAGAGAACAGTGGCCTCTATAATCCTCAAATGGAAGATGTTTGGGACGACCAGAACCCTTCCTAGAGCTGGCCGTCCAGCCAAACTGAGCTATAGGGGGAGAAGAGCCTTGGTGAGAGAGGTAAAGAAGAACCCAAAGATCACTGTGGCTGAGCTCCAGAGATGCAGTCAGGAGATGGGAGAAAGTTGTAGAAAGTCAACCATCACTGCAGCCCTCCACCAGTAGGGGCTTTATGGCAGAGTGGCCCGACGGAAGCCTCTCCTCAGTGTAAGACACATGAAAGCCCGCATGGAGTTTGCTAAAAAAACACCTGAAGGACTCCAAGATGGTGAGAAATAAGATTCTCTGGTCTGATGAGACCAAAATAGAACTTTTTGGCCTTAATTCTAAGCGGTATGTGTGGAGAAAACCAGGCACTGCTCATCACCTGTCCAATACAGTCCCAACAGTGAAGCATGGTGGTGGCAGCATCATGCTGTGGGGGGGGTTTTCAGCTGCAGGGACAAGACGACTGGTTGCAATCGAGGGAAAGATGAATGCGGCCAAGTACAGGGATATCCTGGACAAAAACCTTCTCCAGAGTGCTCTGGACCTCAGACTGGGCCGAAGGTTTACCTTTCAACAAGACAATGACCCTAAGCACACAGCTAAAATAATGAAGGAGTGGCTTCACAACAACTCCGTGACTGTTCTTGAATGGCCCAGCCAGAGCCCTGACTTAAACCCAATTGAGCATCTCTGGAGAGACCTAAAAATGGCTGTCCACCAACGTTTACCATCCAACCTGACAGAACTGGAGAGGATCTGCAAGGAGGAATGGCAAAGGATCCCCAAATCCAGGTGTGAAAGACTTGTTGCATCTTTCCCAAAAAGACTCCTGGCTGTATTAGATCAAAAGGGGGCTTCTACTAAATACCGAGCAAAGGGTCTGAATACTTAGGACCATGTGATATTTCAGTTTTTCTTTTTTAATAAATCTGCAACAATGTCAACAATTCTGTGTTTTTCTGTCAGTATGGGGTGCTATGTGTACATTCATGAGGAAGAAGAATGAACTTAAATGATTTTAGCAAATGGCTGCAATATAACAAAGAGTGAAAAATTTAAGGGGGTCTGAATACTTTCCGTACCCACTGTATATACTAAAATCTATATATCACTGTCTAGTTTCTATTACTGCAAGAAAAGATCTATGTGCTTGGATGTTTCCAGGTCGAGTAATTTCCTTTGCCATAAATGGGTGTCAGGGTACAGATCAATGGTAATGAATGTGAGGAAAGGATGTATATGTTGGCAGAATAGAATTTGGTTTATTTTATTTATTGGAGCCTAGTGTGCAAACTCTAAATTACATCTAAGTTTCTTAATAAGATACATGATCTGACGGTGGGAGTTCCCTATTTGGCATTGCCTGCCATTAAGAAAACAACAAGAGAAGGGCGCACCGAGCTTGTGCATTACAACTTAAAAGTTTATTAAAATCAAAGAAGGGTAGTGCACAATATACTCACAAACGTAGCATATGAACAAGCATATAGGAAATGGGCACCGCTCGCTTCCAGGACACTTCTCTACTGCTGGATAGCGTCCCCAAAACCTGATGTGGCTTACGCGTTTCGGGGGAGGACCCTCTTCCTCAGAGCCAAAATCGCCACTGTGACCTGCCTCAAAAGACGCCCAAAAAATGCCTGATAAATGCCTGCAACAAAAACGCCCAGGTGGAGAGGAGCCATTACCCTGCTCTATTAATAATTATAAGAAAAATTCTCTTTTTTTTTCTGGTTCTGGACATGCTATAGAGCTGAAACTTCACAGGTACACTTTTTAGACCCCCCAGACTCTTAATCCAAAAAAATAAATTCCTGCCTCTAAAAATGCCCGATAAATGCCTGCAACAAAAACGCCCAGGTGGAGAGAAGCCATATGCCTGTGCTACTAAAAATTATAAGAAAAATGCTCTTTTTTTCTTGTTCAGGACCATTTTAATGGAAAGTCGGATCACAAGTCGGATCACAAGTCGCTTCAAATAAGATAAGGAGGCGACTCCCATTGAAGTCTATGGGACAAGTCGGATACAAGTCGCCTCAAAGTAGTACAGGACCCTTTTCAGAAGTCGGAGCGACTTCAGTAGTGCCAATTAAGACGGCACTCATTGATTAACATTGCTTTTGTTATGTCAAACGACTTGGGGCGACTTGAGGGCACACAAGTCGTCTCACAAGTTGCGGCAGTGTGAATGGACTCTTAGGATAAGAGCTTCAAATTATATAAACAATGTTATATTTTTTTTTTCAGTAAGTCAGTAAAATTCAGCTTTGTTCAGTTCTGTTTCTGATTCATCCTTTTTTTAAAGAACCACTACAGCTCATAATGGCCATACATATAGGGATAAATGTCCAATCACCAGTTCCGCTGGTCAAGGATGGATAGTCCTATTTTTTTTTTCATTGCAAGACAGCTTGTTATGTTATCAGAGACACTAGGATGTGATGAATGCGGACTGGTAATGCTGTTCATACACGTATAGTCAAACAGTATTACAGATCTAATTTGATAGATTAGTGTGATTTACCAGCGACTGTGCAGTTTGAGGGTTTAGGTAAAAATGTTTTGGGTGGATTGTTTAGGTAGACCCTCATATAGCAGTTGTAGGCATAGGCCACCTAAAATGCTCTGTTATTACAGCTAACCCCTCATGCATAGCACACAGGGAAATTTTGATAAAAGTGGTTATAAATGCTGAAGGTTTTTTTACCTTTATGCATTCTAAAAATGCTGGGAACAGAATCTGGTCCCATGACCTGTCAAACTCATATGACCAGTTCTAGTCAAATCAAGGAGCTCTCGCTGTTTAATTAGGAAGCAATACTGCTGTCTCCACATTACTGCGGGCATATTATGAATGAGCCATAAAAGCGAGCTGTGGTGTGGCCTTGTATTACAAAGTATAACAGAGAAGAGATAGTGATATCCACTCATCATGATAAAGTTAATCCTCTATTTTTAGTTATCATGCATCTGACATTGTTCTTACCATGATCAATGTTTCCTGGATTAACTGTAGTTCCAGTGGCGGAACTACAAGGGTAGCAAAGGTCGCACTTGTGACTGGGCCCCGGCGTTCTGCCACCACAGGTCGACCCACTGAAGTCGAATAGTACAGGAACCTGTGACTTGAGGCACCTATTGAAAAGTGTTTTGACTTGTCATGCAACTATGTGTTCCTACATGTTACAAGCAAACAATATAATAAATATATTGATAATATTGATAATTGAATGATTTTTATTTCATAATTATTGTTGACTTGTACAGTTGATTTTGTTTTTTGTTTTTTTGGATATATGATTTGTGGCATTATATAAGTTCAATAAAGTGTTACTAAACCCAGGAGCCTGCATTCACTATATCTGGTTTCCAACGGTACACAGTACATGGAAATGCAATTATTTTAGTAAATGCAAACTGCTAAATACCTCTTCTCATCAGCAGTATATAGCACTCTTGTAACTTCTATCAGTGTCCAGAGGAGGACTGGTTAAAGCTTGTAGGAGGAGTTTTCCGACTGTCCTATGAGACTGCAAGACCCCTGATCTTCTGTCTGGACAGTGTTAATTGGCCCTGTGCTGATCACATGCACTCTCCCAAGAAATAAAAAAAAAGCCTCTCTAGCAATACATACCAAAATGAGCATGTGCAGCCTGACTCCATAGACTCTGTGTTATCAGGAAAGTATTAGGAGTCAGTGGAAGGAGGAGAAGATCAGAGAAGACAGGATCAAACAGCCTTTTTACACAATGCAGAGGATTAAGCCCTTAGGATCCACAGTGAGTAGAAAAAGCATGCTTTACTACATATACAGACTGATTTTACTCTTGTGGGTTTAGTAATAATTTAATAGTTTATTGTATCTAATACTGCGTGGCACTATTTAATATATTATTTATTAAAATGTATCCTCAAGGCAAGTTATCACAATCACAATAGTTGGTGCCCGATCCTGAGGGTTTTGGTTAAAAAAAAAAAGTATACTGTAACTGTGTTTGATACCGGCTATCCCTGCCTGGTGCAGGTGTTCCTTACGAGGTGATATTCACATGCCTAGACCGGCCCAACAAGTTTCGTCAGAGGACATCATCAGGTACTCATAAACAAAAAGCAAGTACTCATGACAAAAAGCATTGGATGGGTCTAGCCCCCATATTTCATAGTCAGTTCCCATATCTTGTTTAATGTCATTTAAAATCAGGTCTTGCTTGAAAATGTTAGCATTCTATCTTTAGTGAAAAATATACACATTTAATGAAAATGATACACATGGAACTGTAAACTTAGTTTTGAGCCAGTCATTTATTTTTTTGTTCTTAAGTCTATTCAAAGCTCTGTAGATATAAATGTGTTGGAACAGTCCTTTTTGTTGTCCTTTAGTGTTTATAGTCATATACTATATAAAGTCATATTTTAGATGAACCTTGCAAATTGTAGATAAAAATGTAATTTATTAGGTTAAAAATGTTTTCAAACCAGTTGATAATTTAAAATATAACAGTGACACCTTATATTTGAGTTTTACTCTTTCTGATTTTTTGCATTTTCAATATTTAGTATACAAAAAAATATATATTAAAGCTGAACTTTAGGCATACTGTATGTAAAGGACACAAAATAATTTGAGAACACATTCTCAAATTAGATTTTAGATTTTTCTTAAATACAAGCAGTATAAATACAGTACTTTACTTTGACGTGGTCTCAGCCTGCTGAAGTCTCCTTTTACAGCAGGGTTTAGGGAAGAGAAAAGCAGAAAAATTATCCAATATTACTGCTGCGGTGCAGTAAGCATGCAACTAGGAGGAGAGAGCTGAGTGATAGAGGGATGAGCTCATCCGTCTGTTGCTTTTCTTTCATTGTCCAGTCACTGGGTGGGGGAAGAACAAGGCCTGTAAGGCCCCTTTCACACATATGGTCCGTTCAGTTCATCAGTTCAGTCACGTCAAAATGTATCAGCTTTTCATCAGTTTTTTCATCCGTATTTCACCCGTTTTTCATCCGTTTTTTCATCTGTTTTTTTTACATCCACTACCGATGCAAAAACAGATGAAAAACAGACCGTTTGTCCGTTTACATCCGTTTTTCGTCCGATCCGTATTTTTGACGGATGAAAAATAGGGCATTCATCCATTCCAAAAAACGGACATTGATGGAAACGGATGTTAACGGATGATCATCCGTTATCATCCGTTTTTACATAGAGATGCATTGATGTCAGTTGTTCATCCGTCAACGGATGAATGAAAAACGGACCATATGCGTGAAAGGGGCCTTAGTCATTCTGAGCTGCAATAGAAAAAAATATATTCTACCCTATCATAAAGGGCAGTGCTCTGCAACAGAACTGTGCAAATCTTAGGACTGGGTAAACAGAGATACAAACCATTTTACAAATCAAACTGCTTATATGTATATATATATATATATATATATATATATATATATATATATATATATATATATATAATCTATGTATTTAACTGTTTGCCTGGAGTTCAGCTTTTACTACAAATAAATAAATAAATGATAACAGTGCAATATTGCATATTTTTGGATAATAACCCTAAGTGCCGGTTCACACTTATGCGATGCGGGAAGGCTGTGAATTCGCAGCCTGTTCCCGCATCGCAAACGCACCCTTGGCAGTTCACACTGTCATATGCGATGTGCTGGGGGTGTCAATGAAATGTTAACGACACCCCCAGTTTGATCGCATATCGCAGTGCTAACTTTACAGTTCGCACAGGATGGATCGCACAAGTGTGAACCACTGTACGATCCGATCCTGATGCGGCTAAAAAAAAGGGTCATGTGCGACTTTGCTGCGGGTGCAGTGCGAATTTAGCCATACAAATTGTATGGCAGAATTCGCACCGCACAGCCGATCGCATGTAATGAAGGAGCAGTGCGCTCCGATATAACATGCGATCGCCGCAGCCGCACTAGTGTGAACCGGCACTAATATGTATGCCAAACTGAAAAAATACACTTCCTAATCCTAAATAATGCATGCCATAGAGGCAGCCATAATAAAGATTATCATATATACTTGGCCTACCAGATTCAATAGGTACTAGCGATACTGTATTTACAAAACGTCTAGTGAGATGGAACATAAAACAGCTGCCTCTTTGGGGTTACAGGAAAAATTACAGTACTGTATAACTAAAGGCAACATTTTTTTTAGTTTTGGATAAAATGGATAGGGATTATAAGGCTTGCAATTTTTTTGTATTGCTGTCTGTGCCCCCCGTTGAGGAGACTCAAATCTCAAATTTTGAGTTGTCCCCAGAAAAGTAACAGAGGGGAAATCTTCCAATGGGGACACTAGTTCTGGTGACCTGGGGGTCTCCAAGGAATTCTCCTAATTTGCATGGATTTCCTCTCACTTCCTGTTTGGCTACTGGACAGGAAGTGAAGGTAAATACCTGCAATGGGACACAAATGGCAAAAAAAAATCTGGCAGGGGTTATAACCCTCCCTTACTCTATCCAAAATGAAAAAGAAAAAAAAAGTTTTGCATATAGTTTTAATTTAAGTCTTTTCCTGAAATGAAAAACAAAATCTTTGGTGAAGCAGTAGGTGTCAAGTTATCTGTGTAATTAACCATTACCATTATAGAATCGGTCACTTAAACTTCTATAGCGACTACCAGTGCTTTACCGCTAAAGCATTTTAAGTTTTGGGTGGAGATCTTCTTTACATACGGAAAACATAGCTTTATAAAATGAGCAACAGATATGCTGCCTGAGAATAACTGACATTGATTAAAATCACCACCATCTCAGTTAGAGTGTATCTTGTGTTGAGCTGAGGGCTGTAGGAGGCTGGCTTATAGGAAAATTGGACACTTATCATTTCTCCATTTTCAGATGACAGCAGCCATTCAATTTTATTAAGAGGTAAGGTGCGCCAAAGCAGGTCAACACTCGACTAGGAGTTGTAAACTGATCGGTTACTATGAGCAACATTTACTTCCCAGGCTGTTTTGACACATGCGCATTGCAATAACACAGTAAAATGCATGTTTTACTGTACCATTTATTTCGGCAATGCATGTTAATGTACCATGTGGGTTGCATTGCAGTGCCATCATAATTTTGGATAGAGAAACAATTGTTTAGTGCTGCCTATGTCCCTGCTTTTGAGATTTCCCCCTTTCTTCTGTTCCACAGACATAACAGCAAATAGAAGTAAACCTCACAAAAATTTAAAGACATCCGTAACAGGTGTCTCCACTGTAAAAGTTGCTGTCCTGGTGACAACTGTAAAAAATATTAGTTTCCAGCTTGGTGAGAGCAAAAATCAGGTCATAAAGAAAAGCAATGGGAGCAATAGAGACCCGTCCCTTTTCCAACTCTCACTAAAACTGGAAAAGTAATTTTAGATTGAGTTCAGCCCTAAAGCTGACTTTACACTACAAGTAAGGTCAAATTATATATTTATGCTCCCCCCATGCAAAAGGTCTGTGAAAAAGTACAGAAAAGGTTGTTGGGGTAAAAAATGATTAGTAAATACTTACCTTACCCCTGATCTACGGTGGCAGAGGTCTATATCATTTGAGAGAAATCCAAGGAATGATGGATACTCGAGAAGGAACACCTTCTTGCAAGCTTTCTAGTGCTCAGCATTCCCTCAAAAATCTTGCTGGAATTATAGTGACATGAAAATCAACTGGGCCATGTGGGCACCAGAAGGGGGGTAAGGATAGTATAATTGCTTTTTTTCTCTACAGGCTTTTTTTCTATTTTACTTCAGCATTTTGGCATGGGGGAGGAGTACTCAATAAAAAAATGGATTTTTGTAAAATCTTACCGTAAAATCCTTTTCTCTTAGCTCATTGACAGACGTAGTCCTCGGTGATACACCACCTTCGGGTTATGTTGCCTCCACAGGAGCAGGACTAGACAGGAAATTAAAAAGCTCTGGCCACACCCCAGGGGCAGTCCCAGAGGGTATATCCTCTCTCTCTCTGCCTCAGCAAATCAGTTATGTGAAAAAGCAGTCTTTAGAGATTTTAACCCAACTCAAAAAAACAGAGGGGCGGGGACTACGTCTGTCAATGAGCTAAGAGAAAAGGATTTTACGGTAAGATTTTACAAAAATCCATTTTTCTCTAGCGCTCATTGACAGACGTAGTCCTCGGTGATACACCACCTTCGGGACGTCCCAGAGCAGTATCACAACTGAGGGGTGGGAAAATGGAAATCAAATCCCAATCTAGAAGGCCCAACCGGTGCCAACTAGAAGTTTACAATGCTCATCCTTAATGATGAGACTCAACAAAAAAAGAGAAAACAATTTTTTTTTTTTTTTCAAAACAGAAAAAAACCCTCGAGGTAGACCACCGGTCTCCTCAAATTGCGGCCTGCAAAACCTTGCGGCCAAATGAGGCATCCGCCGATGCCGTCACATCAATTTTATAGAATTTTGTAAAGGTATGTACTGACGACCAGGTGGCCGCCTTACATACCTGGACCACTGACGCCTGATGGCGAAAGGCCCAGGAAGTACTGAGCGCTCGAGTGGAGTGCGCCCTAACAGGGAACGGAGGACTCTGACCCTTAATAGAATAAGCCTGTACCACCGTTTGTCTAATCCATTTGGCAATGGTCGCGGCAGATGCAGGCAAACCCTTTCTGGGGCCATCCGTGATCACAAAAAGTGAATCCGTCTTACGGAAAGATTCCGTAGCTTTCAGGTATACCCTGATTGCCCGAACCACATCTAAGGAATGCAACGCATGTTCCCGATGATGCTTGGGCTGAGGACACAAGGAAGGTAGTACAATATCCTCATTCAGATGAAAATCTGAAACCACCTTAGGAAGAAAAGATGGCTTAGGATGAAGTACTACCTTATCCCTATGAATCACTAGGTATGGGGACTGGCATGATAATGCAGCCAGTTCTGACACCCTGCGAGCAGAAGTAATAGCCACCAAGAAGGCCACTTTCTGGGATAAAGTTAGCAAGGGAATCTCCCTGATGTTTTCAAAAGGAGGTTTCTGTAGAACCAACAAAACCAAATTAAGATCCCACGGCAGTAAGGGCGCGCGGACTGGAGGAGCCAGGTGCCGCACCCCCTGGATGAAATTCCGCACCAAGGATTTGGTAGCTAAAGGCTTCTGAAAGAAGATTGCTAATGCTGAAACTTGACCCTTGATGGTGCTCAAGGCTAGCTTCTGCTCAACCCCTTGTTGCAAAAAGGCCAATATTCGAGACACCGAATAGGTACGTGGAGGAAATCCTAAAGATTCGCACCACGCAATATAAGTTTTCCATGTGTGATAATAGACTTTGCTGGAAGTCGCTTTCCTTGCTTTAATAAGGGTAGAAATGACTGAAGCTGACAAACCTCTGTCCTTCAGTACTTGGGTCTCAATGGCCAGGCCATTAAACCCAGCGACTGTAAAGCATGATGGTAAATTGGTCCTTGAGACCATAGACACTCCCTGAGACGAAGTTCCCACGGAACGTCTACGACTAACATGTCCAAGTCGGCCAGGCCGGCTTGAGGAGGCCAGCCTAGAATTTCTAGGACCACTGGCGCTGATTGGATCTGAACCAGGCGTCCCTAGAGGTATCTGGCCCCGACCATCCGAGAAAGTCTGGTCGTTTTCTGTTCCCACACATTTATCAGATACCTGATAGTTATCAGGAAAAGGTGATCTTTTCTGGTTATACCTCAGGGACCGAAGTCACCCGACTAGAGGCTACTTGGCCTACCTGGTCAACCAGATCCGATTCCTGTGAGGTATCGGGACTAATCTTAGGAAAAGGTAAAGGAAAAGATCTATTCAGGGAACGGTAATTACCGCTTCCTGTAGTACTTAAATGTTGGAAGGGAAGAATCGCACCGGTAGTAGTGGTTGATGCTCGATCTAATGTCCTGAATACCGGTGAAAACGTCCCCCCACCCTGAAACCGGGTGGGGGCGCACCTTCAGGCTGTGTACTCCTTAGCTTCGGGTTTGGCTGGGTTGGTCCTTTGCTTGTCCGACCAGCCCCTCTTGAACCCTCCTGGAGGAGTCTTGCCTTTCCCGCTAGTACCAGCCGGGCGCCCTTTATGGGCGGTAAAGAAAGGTCCTCGCTTGTTGCGAGGTCCCTTAGCTTTAGCAGCCTGTGGCAAAAAAGTGCTCTTGCCCCCAGTGGCATCCTTAATGATTTCATCTAGGTTGGCCCCAAATAGACGATTCCCCTGAAAGGGGAGATTTGTCAAGGTCTTCTTGGAACCTAGGTCAGCTGACCAGCATTTTAACCACAGCACACGTCTGAGGATCACCGCTGTCTTAGATGCATGCCCTAATAAGGGAGTAGTGTCCAAGGCTGCGTCACAGATAAACTGTAGCCCTTGTATAATCTGTTCCATCAAATCAGATGTCTCCTGGGGAATATCTTTTCCCCTAAGATCTTGGCGTACCATTTTCGCCCATTCCGTAAGTGTCTGGGAAACTAGACCAATAACAATTACTGGTCTAAAAGCTGACCCTATCAGAGAGAAGATGGTGCGGGACTCTGCTTCCATCTTTTGATCCACCGGATCCTTAAAGGACGAAGTGTCCTCCACTGGAATAACCGTGGCTTTATTCAGCCTGGAAATAGGCGGATCCACGACTGGTGGTACCGTCCATTTCTTAATGATGGATTCCTCAAACGGATAGCGTCTAGCAATACGCTTGGAAATAGTAAAGGTACGTTTAGAATGCTCCCATTCTCCTTTAATCTGATTACCGAAACATTTAGGTACAGGAAAAGCCTTCATCGTCTTGATGGGCTTATTAGTACCAAAAGGAATCTCTGTTTCAGTTGCCTCTGCCGGTAAAGCCTCAACTGGGATAACAGCCCTTGCAGAGGAACCTGCAACTGCCGTGACCACCTCTGAATCTGAGTCAGAGGTGTCAGATGGTATAGGGGTAGGCGGGGGTCGCTTCCTTGACCCCCGTCCCTGACAGGCCGCCTCCACCCGAGCCACCATAGACTCCAAAATTGCTGTAAATGACTCTATACTCTGTGCACCGGCGGGTCCCGTGGCCCCCTCGAGGGAAACAGGTGGGGGAATATGTGTGGCAGGGTCCATGATAACTCCAGTTACTTCCTGGATAATATAATTCAAAAAAACTTTTCCTTTTTTTTTTTTTTTTTTTTCGACCCCCAGCGCCACAAAAGCCCCTTAGTGTTACCTGCTAGGGATCCCTATCGATCGAGAGAGAGAGAGATAAACCCCCAGGCTCACCACTTGATGCTCAGAGTTTAACTGCAACAGGTTACAGCGCTGTCTTAACAAACAGGAAGTCTTTTGGCTGGCTGCCCAGGAAGAAAGGAGGCGGCTCCGCCCCTCTGTACGCCTTCCGGCGCCTCCCCCAAGCTCCACGAGTTGTTTGGATCACCTCAAACATGGCCGCCCCCATGCTGGAGACACGAGGCTACGCCAAAATGGCGGCCCGTGCGATCCAGCAAAAAAAATGGCGGCGGCCCGTACTGAATAGCGGTGTGCTGCAGGGCACACAACACTCTCACTGCATGGGGATATGGCGTGGTTGGCGGTACCGGCCCTGGCGGACCGCATGGCCGTTCGGGAGGCCTGCTGATAGCTGGAGATCTGATTAGGAAGGCAGTCTACATGTCCGTGGCTTCTGACTGGTAGGTAGCTTATTCTTAACCCATAAGATTCCCAGAATGCCACAGATTACATCTTTAAAACATGTATACAATTAGATTGTTAGCTCCCAAACCAAGCCTCCTGGCTTTTTGCACACATAAAATCACACTCAAAGTAGGAGGATCTGTGTCATGTTGTAGGATAGAAAGGGACTCTATCTTACCATACAGAGAGGGGCCCGCGTTCACCACAAAACCCGTCAGGGGGAAAGGGGGAACATACTACTCACCATACCGGAACCAGGCGGGCACCAACTCCTGACAGTACCCCTCTCCACCGGGGCGGGAGGGCTGTCGACCGATACGGACGCCGTGACTCATGGTCTTTGGCGTTTCAGCGAGACGTTTAACTCGCGTGGACAGTCCTTTAATGGGACTTTGTCGCGGCCGACCCAGCGCGGAGCTATGGCCTGCACGCGCTCGTAGGCTGAACTGGGGTGACCACCGGATCTCAACATCCAGCCCGTCGCCCAGTTCAGCTTTCTTGCTTGAAGATCTCACAGGAACACTGGAGAAAAAAGCTGTCTAAAAAAATCCTTTAAGAAAAAATTCTTGCCAGGACCTAAGATCCCAGCAAGGTATCTAGGTCCTTACTCCTAACTAGACAGAAAATAACTGATTTGCTGAGGCAGAGAGAGAGAGGATATACCCTCTGGGACTGCCCCTGGGTTGTGGCCAGAGCTTTTTAATTTCCTGTCTAGTCCTGCTCCTGTGGAGGCAACATAACCCGAAGGTGGTGTATCACCGAGGACTACGTCTGTCAATGAGCGCTAGAGAAAAGAAATCTTTTTCTAAGTGTAATGCCCGTTTTACAATATTGTAACGGTGCAACAATGATATTATATATTAACATGGTAATCATATATGTAAGGAGTAATGTTCAGGCAGGTTGGCATGACACATTATAGAGTGTTGTGTGGTATATGAAAACCTTCTCTCTATGTGGAAGGACACTAACAAATACATGTTCAGATTTGCATCAGATTAACAAAAACATAGGTTTCTGGACATCTGACATCCCCGAGAAGTGGGCTTATTTGGTAATACAGTGCAAAGCACAGTGATGTCTGGTCAAACATCACATCCTAGATTGAGCAATTTATGTTCCTGCTTGTTTTTATGTGGTTACTGATCACCTCAGCCTTTTGCCCCGTATTATTAAATAAGCCCCAACACATATCTTTCTATAATTCTTCTTTCTTGGGTTGGTGTTCACAACTCATCTTTGGGATGTGGAGGCTCTGGCAGCTGTGGCTGTTCCACTTGTGGCTCCAGTCCATACTGCTTTCGTAACCTTTTACGTAGTTTTGACTTCCTCTCATTTTCCTGCCTTTCCAGTTCATCAAGCATTTTAAACTCTTCCTCGAGCTTCTTAAATCTCTGCTTCTTTTCGTCCTTGGCATCCCTCTCTTCATCCTGTATTGTTTTCATCTTCAATTCAGGCTCCTGTAAGAAATTAAAGCTCAGTCACAAAAGTAGATGTTCAGTCATATAGACATTGTATCGACAAACTTCCATTTTTACAGTCATACCTGCACACTTTTCTTACAGCAGTTGCACAGGGTGTCTAAGTAGGACTGGGCAGTCCAATTGACACCAAAGTTATGCCCCGTACACACGTGCAGATTATCTGAAGACTTTTGTCTTCAGATTTACCTTTTCTATGTAGTGCAAGAGCCTCCCGGATTGCATACAAATTGAAAGTGTTTAGGTTTGACCTCATATTATATGGTTTTGGTAAGTCTGCAGACAAAAGTCTTCAGATAATCTGCACGTGTGTACTGGGCATTAGACCTACTACACTTAAGGCCCGTACACACGATAAGAAAATCTGTAGGGAAAATTTGTCCGAGGACAAATCTGTCGATTTTTGGATTGTTAGTATGGTGCTTTCGACAGCCAACTCCGACTTTTCGGCTGACAAAATCCTGATGTGCAGGCCATAAAATTTTTGTCGTCCGTCAAAACAACGTCCGATTTTCGTCTCATTAGTACAGATTTAGACGGAAAAAAATCTTAAGAGCAGGACTAGGCATGCTCAGAGACGAAAGAACGCATACAAAGCAATCCAACACATGACATCACTTCTGAAGTAGAATTCTGTAATTCTGTCGTACGGGAAAATTCATATGAAAATAACCTCTTCACTTTCCACATCAGACTAGCATACCACAAAAAACGGACGACAGATCGTTCGATAATCTGATCGTGTGTACGGGGCTTCAGGCTTTGTTTTGGTAAGCATTGCAGGCTGAAGGAGAGAAATCAGTAGATTCCTCCATTCACACTTAACAGCGTTGATGGAGGAATCTCTCCCCACACCAACCCCATGACTGTCAAAATACCTGAATAGTAAAAACATCAGATTAGATGAAGTCACTGTGCAGCCGACAATTTTCTGCACGGCTGATTTTTCAGGTGAAGTTTGTGATGCTGACATTTTCGGTGTGTAGGAGTCAGGGGAAATAACTACAATGCTTTGTGGAGAAATTCTAAACCCCTAACTTTAGAGAGACAAATATTCAAAGTCTTCTATTACAGGAAGCTCTTTACATTCTAATTCTAAAATAAAGCTACAAAGTTGTTTTATTTCAAACTTCCTGCATCTGGTAAATCCACCCATATATACTAGCTACTGCATGTGTTAAAGTGTTACTAAACCCACAACTGTAAAAGCAGTCTGTATATGCAGTAAAGCATGCTTGTTATGCTCACTATGGAACCTAAGGGGTTTATCCTGCGTATTGTGTACAAAAGGCTGTTTGATCCTGTCTTCTCCTCTCCTTCTTCCACTGTCCCCAATCCATCTCCTGATAAAACAGAGCCTTTAGAGTCACTCTGCACATGCTCAGTTTGGTGTGTATTGCTAGAGAGTTTTTTTTTTTCTTGGGAGGGTGCACGTGATCAGCACAGGGCCAATCAGCACCATCCAGATAGAGGGTCAGGGGTCCTGCAGCCTCATAGGACAGTCAGGGGAGAATGAAAACTCCTCCTACAAGCTTTAACCAGTGCTCGGCTGGACACTGACAGAAATCATAAGACTGCTATATACTGCTGATGAGAAGAGCTATTTAGCAGTTTATATTTACTAAAATAATTGCATTTCTATGTTCCCGGAGAGACCAGATATAGTGAATGCAGGCTCCTGGGTTTAGCAACACTTAAATCCACCCATCTCTATTATCACATGTATCCATCCAAATGAAGATATTAGAGGAATTCTCCATACCAGTACACTGTATTCTAATAGCAGTACTCACTGCTGTCAAAATACACTGATCAGCAGCTGCAGTGGATTTGCTTCAGCCATTGACTGATGGAAAAAATTCCGACATGTCCCATCAACAGAAATTGAATAAACAATCAATCTCTGTTGAGCAGGGAAGCCCACACACTGATCAAAATGTGGCCAGTCTTTGCTGGACTGCCTGAATTTCGATCAGTGTATGGCCAGTTTAAATTTTACTCCCAACCTTGAATTTGACTGTCTTAACCCGGTTAGGTGGTAAAAGTGTTTGGTGTGTGAGAACTGAACCTTTCACATTTAATGCTTCCACAGCCTATGCTTCCTGGATTACCATGGTCCAAGGCAAAAAAAAGGAAGAGCAAATTGCTAAAAAGACCTTCAAAAGAAGCAGTTATGACCGAGTTTTCCAATAATATGGATTTTTCCTCTAGCTATTATATTGCATAAGCAATAAGTATAAACACAATAAACCAATCAAAATGTATCTTCTATTTTGGGTTGTCTAACAATATCTGTTTTCTGATTGGTTGCTACAGATGACAACTGGACATGTGCAGAAATGAAAAATTTGTTTTGTTTAGTTCCGAAAAGATTCATTATATTACTAATTTTAATTTGTTGATTCGTTTTGGAATTTGTTTAGTTTAATATCAAATTTTCTGGTGAATTCCAAATTTTTAGAACAATTCAAAGTCTGATTGGTCGAAAAACGATCGACTGATCAAATTCTGTGAGAAGAATAGCTGATTGTAAAGGAGCGGGCCGGGAAGCAGTCCACCGCGTCCTTAACAACTGATGAGTCAGTCATTAGCTGTTAGCGGGCTTCCCCACTGACAGCTGAATGTAAAAAAAAAATGCCGGCAATGAAAGATTCAGAAAATAAACACCATGCCCCCCCCCCCCCCGATCCTTGCCAGGCCCTTCTGATCTCCCTGATCCATGTCACACCCCCACAAAAAAAACGGAGTGGGATCCGAGCATGAATCATACCAGGCCACATGCTCTCAACATGGAGGGGGGCTTTGGGGCAGGGGGGCTCTGCTCCAAAGCATCTTGTTCCCATTTTGATGAGGCCCTGGCCAGTGGTTGTGGGAGTCTGCGGGCAGGGGGCTTATCGGAATCTGTCACCCCCTATGTGAATGAGTATGGGGTACATAGTGCCCCTACCCATTTACCAAAAAAGTATAAAAAGTTAATAAATACACAACACGAGTTTTTGACAGGTCCTATTAAAACATTTTTTAAAAATGTCCCTTGGTGTAGATCCGTCATCAATCACGATGCCCGCCACACTGCCAGACCCAAAGAAATCCCCCTGGTCTCGTTGAAGGCTCTCCTTGTCTGCCTGCTGCTCAACCTGACATTTCTTAAATAACTAAGAGGTGGAGTCACCTGATGTCATATGGTGACCCCCCCCCTTGTGATGTTATCTCCCCCCCCCCCTTTCCTGGCCTGCCAGGCTGCATGCTCGGAGAAGGGCCTAGCATGGATTTTTTTAAATTATGGTGTGGTATGGATTGGGGGGGGGGGGGGGAACTAACACTGTTTTGTTTCAGAAGTTTTCATTGCCGGCATTCCACTGACAGCTGATGAGTCATCAGTTGTTAAGGACACAGCGGCCAACTTCCCAGCCTGCTCCTTAACAACCAGCTATTCTTCACACAGAATTTCAATTAGTCAATCATTTTTCGACCAATCCGAATTGGAATCATTCTGAAAATTTGGAATTCATTAGAAAACGAATATACAAAACAAAATTAAATGAATTTCAACAAAAAAGTTACTATTTCTTCCAAAAATTTGGATACATCCGAATCTCTGAATAAGCAAAAATTTGTCCGAATTTATATTCAGACTGAAACGAATTGCACATGTCAAGTGACAACAGTTTTATTTGCGTGCAGATATAAGACCCTGACTCCATGGTTCCTTACCCTGGTTACACCCCACGTCTCATTTCCAATTTCCTCAGCTAAAATTTCATCATTTGTAATGAGGAAGTTGTCAAAAATTGTGCCGGATTTCACCTAAAGAAAACAAAATGATGTAGTTATTCAAGAGGAATTTAACATGCTTGTTTTATACTATAATAGTAAGGCTGATTTATGCAAGCTGCACAACAATGGAGCTGCTACCTATCTAAAATAGTGAGTTAATGAGTATTTCCACAGAGAAAGTTTCCAACGTGGAAAATAGTTCCACTTTATCTCTTGATCAATACCCCATGTATCACATATGAACAATTGCAATAGATGTTATAAGAGGGTCATGCCCAAATGGTAGTGGTAGTGGTAAACCATGCACAAGACAGGAACACCTCAAAACAGCCCAGGAAGGCTTTGTACAGCAAGTCCACAGCATAAAGCAAACCAAAACATCTGCTATTTCAAGTCACTAACTAAATCCCCCCCCCTCCCTCCCCCATGGGTTTCTCAAACAAATAGGCAGTGCATATATCCCGTTTAGTGTTTTGTCAGCAGTCAGCCTTTTCACCCAGCAGAAAGCTTCCACAGCAATGGGAGTGACAGAGAGAGACCTGAGCATCAGTCACCTCAAATATGAGAACCTAGGGGTGGAGTCTTTATCCCACCCAAAGCTCTAGAAAGCCTCCAGGCTCTAGACCGAAGTTTCATAGGAAAGTGAGATAATAAAAAGATTAGTTTTATGTATAACAGACACAATCTTGGCACCCCTCTTCATGTGTAGGTGAGAGACTTAGGTGACACATATACACCATCCACAGGCCTGTCAGCCAGTGCCTCACAATAGTGTGTAGAATACTTAAAGTGTAAGTCTGGGGTAAGGGAACACATAGGGCAAAAATGCTGACAGGGGTTTAACTAATCCCTACGCTATATCAGAACAGGTTTCAAATTAGATGAATTCCACTTTAAATTGATAGAAGGTTGATCAGATGGATGGGGAATGTTGGTCTGCTTGCAACAAAATGTATTTCTATTTTGGATTGGTTAAACCCCTGTTGGGTATTTCGCCCTCTGTGTTCTGAGATTTACCTTCACTTGCTGCCCTGTAGCGGGAACATGTACAACAGTAAAAACCTCACAGGGGCTCTAATTTTTCCTTTATGCCATACAAAGCCAAAAAGAAAAATTTGGCACAAAGATAGACTATATTACCAAAAGTATTGGGATGCCTGCCTTTACACACACATGAACTTTAATGGCATCCCAGTCCTAATCCATAGGGTTCAATATTGAGTTGGCCCACCCTTTGCAGCTATAACAGCTTCCGCTCTTCTGGGAAGGCTGTCCACAAGGTTTTTAAAAAAGAATCTATGGGAATGTTTGGCCATTCTTCCAGAAGCGCATATCAGCGTCACCTGCAGGACCAAGTGATGGGTAACGCACCGCGGAGGTTGTGAACCCAACGGCTGACTGCTGAGGGTTGCTGGCTCAGAGAAGCAGCTGCGCAGGGTTGCAGCCACGGTTCTGGACAAGGAACAAGCGCATACGATTCCCCAGGGAACGGAGTCTATGAGCCAGCAGGTTTTCACCAGAGCCTCTGATAGTAAGGATAGACTTGGCTGCAGCTGACTCCAGGTAGCAGCCCCCAGAGTCTCCCAGTTCATGCTCATGGCTGGCTCTGGTGGATGGAGAGGAAGCAGCAGTCCAGGGCAACAAGGGATAGTCGGAAGAACAAGCCAAAGGTCAGGGCAACAAGTAGACAAGGATGGTCAGAAGGAGGACCCGAAGGTCGGGGCAACAAGCAGACAGGGATGGCCAGGTGAACAAGCCAAAGTCAGTACATGGAGAGCAGACGTAGAGAACACAGCAAGAACCACACCTTCACACAATTGTTGCTCGGGCAAAGCTGGCTTGCAGTGCATGGGTTAATATAGCGTTTCGGCCCCTTTCACACGGGCTTTCCGATCCGGTCCATCTGTCAGTTTTTAAGGCGAACCTGATCGGATGCTCTATGCAGCCCTATGGAGCAGCGGATGTCAGCAGTGACATCTCCGCTGCTATCCGATCCGATCCTGTCCGTGAAATGCGGACAGATGGAAACCCCATTTTCCATCTGTCTGGAGGATTGGATCGGATAAGATCGGATGAAAATGGACAGGCGGTCCGTTATCATCCGATCTCCAATAGAGGAGAGCGGGGCTGTGACAGCTCCATCTCTGCACACAGAGTGGAGACAGAGCTGTCATCAACCTGCTCAGTGGGGATCGGCGCACCGCCTGTGTGAAAGGGGCCTTCCTGCTAAAGGCTGGGGTGGAGCCATGCTGAGAGAAGATTACTTAAACACACAGGTGTGAGAGCATGGTCCCTAAATCTGATACACAGACCAGATTCATGACAGCGCATTTGAGGTCAGGCACTGATGTAGTTGAGAAGGCCTGGCTTGCAGTATCTTCTCTAATTTATCCCAAAGGTGTTCTTTCAGGTTGAGGTCAGGACTCTGTGTAGGCCGGTCAAGTTCCTCCACCCCAAACTCGCTCATTCATTTCTTTATGGACCTTGCTTTGTGCACTGGTCCAAATCATTTGGTGGAGGGGGATTATGATGTGGGTTGTTTTTCAGGGGTTGTGCTTGGCCCCTTGGTTCCAGTGCAGGGAACTCTTAAGACGTCAGCATACCAAGACATTTTGGACAATTGAGGTCGGGAGAGCCCCAACCTCAACCTGATAGAACACCTTTGGAATGAATTAGAGTGGAGACTGTGGGCCAGGCCTTCTCATCCACATCAGTGTCTGACCTCACAAATGTGCTTCTGGAAGAATGGTTAAACATTCCCATAGACACACTCTTAAACCTTGTGGACAACCTTCACAGAAGAGTTGAAGCTGTTATAGCTGCAAAGGGTGGGCCAACGCAATTATGAACCCTACAGACTAAGAATGGGAGGCCATTAAAAATCATGTGCATGTAAAGGCAGGTGTCCCAATACTTTCAGTAATATAGTGCACACTTTAATAATGTAAGGTCAAATCCTGCCAACATTAAAACCCAACCCAAATACTCTGACACAGGAATATTAATGCTGGAGTTCCAGAAAGAAACATTGTAAAAAGCCAGCAGCAGATTCAACTGGGTGAATTTGTTTGTACCTACAGTCTTGGCCAAAAAATGTTATGTAGTAGTTGACAACAGAGCATATTGTGAACTCACCTGCCAGAGATCTAAGCCAATCACTCCAAGTTCGTCATATCTGTATAATGTGTCATCTGGAACATAATCTGGATTGTCCATGTCTGGCTGAACCCACACCCCTTGGTAGTTTGGATTATCTATTATTTTTGGTACCCATATTCCCTGTCCATTGAGATAAGAAACATAATCAAATGACTCAGATTATAGGAATATTAGATAATAGTATTGTATAATATATTTTGATATCTCTTGCATTAGACTGTTTTCTAGCATTGTTAAAACCAGGACTCACCAAGGAAGATTAGGATATTTCTGTCTCAAGGTATAGTCAGTATCTTGCAGCAACAAGTTCTGTCAGCCTTTTTACTGGGATGAATAAAATGTATTGAAACACTGGATTCACGAGGTTTGTGGCTGCACTTAATATTTTGTTGGAATTATAATGAGGAATGTGGATCTTTGGCCTGTGGGGCTAAACACAACCAGCTAGCCCATTCGTGGCAGGGACAAATATTTGTGGGATAAAGAAAATGTACCATGGAATGGATATTGCATTGTTTGGTAGCCATGGTGGGTGTTCATAAAGGGCATAGCTTATTGTGACACACAGCATCAGCTTTCTTTGTGGCTGGCAGCGCTTGATCACATTTTTAAAAGACTCAGGAAATTGGTGCTGGAAGACTTTACCCTGCAAGACCCTGAACAGGGAGCAGATAGCTATATAATACACAACATGTGTCACTGACTGCAGGTCCCTCAATGCTCTGACAAGCCCAACATATCTTAGTACTAGCTCAGGAGGCGAATGCCCCCCTTCCCCCTCAGCTCAGTCCTCCCCTGGGCTATATCCCTTACCCATACGTGTGGGCAGCCTGTTACATTAGGGTGTGCACATGGGTGCGTATATATATATATATACAGTATATATATATATGTACTGAATTGTCAAAAGTATTCTGACACCTTCCTCCTTAACATACACATCAACTTTAATAGCATCCCACTGTTAGTCCGTAGGGTTCAATAGGGTGGGGTATCATCAAAGTTTGTGTGCGTGTAAAAGCAGGTTTACCAATACTTTTGACAATATAGTGTATCTTACTACTAGCTCAGGGGGTGAATGCCCCCTTCCCCCTGGCTCAGTTCCCCCCTAGGCTACATCCCTTATCTCTGTCCCAGCAGATGCAGAACATTAAAGGTTCTCTTTAGTCAAGATTGAACATTAAGGCTATGTTCACACTGATGCGGCCGCGGGTCACAGCAGGGGGTCTGGTGTGTCCTTGTTCACTGATTCAGGTGCGAATCAAGTTCGAATTTTTGCCAGAATTCACACCTGAAACTGAGCAAAAGACGCACAGGACCCTTTTCCAATGCAGAGCGTGGGCCCCCGGAGTTGTGTGAGCTGGCTCCACTGAGAGCCGGTCACACTCTCCTGTCATTTGAATTGGATGCGGAGAAACACGCATTTGATTCCCATCAGTGTTAACCCAGCCTACAGCACAACTGTGGCCAATAGGTGAAAGCAATCAGTGAGCTCAATGGCATCAAGTAATTGCTGCAGTTAGGCTAAAATCAGAACGATCACTTGGTTAACTTAGGCTGGCCATACATGGATCAGATTTTCCTGATCAGCCCGCTGAAAAATAAATAAGCAGATTCCCCCCGAATCTTCTGTGTTAATGTATTCTAACAGTGGGAACTCCTCTGCTGTCAGAATACACTGAACAGCATTGTAGCCTATTGGCTAGATTGCTGAGCGAAGGAAAGTTTTTCAACAAGCCAGTTTGAGAGAAATCGCTCATTAGTCCCCGGAGAACCGTCTGAATTTGATCTATCTATGGCCAACTTTACTCTGGGTTCTCTGTAATCTGCCTTACAAACAATCTAACAGAGTCAGTAGGATGGTAATATGATTGTACATTGAGGATCCTATGTTGTATAACTTCCCATCTATTCTCCCTGGTTTATCAGTCACATAGAAATTTACAATACAGATCTTTATCTGATCAGTGCCTGTGAAAAACTTAGTACCAACACTTTTTCATAGTTTTACAAAATAGAATTTTTTTTTTTTTTTAGCTTATTTACTGGTGAGCCCTATCTAGAAGTCACATGATCTGTATAAAATTGCCTACTTTGTATTTTGGATTGGAAATCATTGGTGGTTCCCACTGCCCATCCATGGCAGAGTCCCAGTCATGGGGTTCTTTTGCTTCTGGATCTTCAATCAGCTCTCTCTCATCCCAGTCCTGCAAAACACAAACAGAAAATACAAAATCCTAATGCAGGGCTCAAAATTTCAAGTCCTGAGCTACTAGCCAGGTCTTAAGAGGTACTTGCCACCAGTTGCCCCACCCAACCCCTACCCCTGCTGGAAAAGAGCAGCTACAACTTACCCCCCCCCCCCCCGCTAAAAGCCTGCATGGATAAGAAAGAGCTTCTGCTGTGGAACTGGCAGGATCCTCTTCTCCTCCCACTCCCCCTTCTTGTAAGACATGTCAAGCCGAGCCGCACAGCCTCCCCGTCAGAGCCGAGCGGACCCATCCAAGCTGAGCCAGCCCTCCTTCCCACCCAAGCAGACCCGCCTCCCGCCCAAGCTGAACACTCGCCCTCAGCTTATTTCCACTCGCCTAATGCGAGTAGGTGAGTGGAAATTTTAAAGGCTTTCCTAACGTATATGCTACATGTTATGAGCTTTCTAAATTTATAGAAAACAGTAAAGCTGGCCATACACTAGTAGAACGTAGTTTGAAAATGTTCTTTTTGGGTCGTTTTTTGCGTCCACAGTGACAAGAAAATCATGAGCAGGATGGAATTTATTTTCTCAAACTAACAAAATTTCTAACATTGTTTGTGATTTTCACTTTGTAAAGTCTATTCACTTCAAAACCAAATGCTAAATGCAAATTACTGTAAATTTTGAAGTCCTTTTGAATGACATTTGTCAAGTCATCCAATGTTCTGGGAATTTTCCTGCATATTTTCATACAATTGTACGTAATAAACATGCATTTGAAGATCTACTAGTTTATGGCAAGCTTTAGGCTATGTAAGCTTTTTAGAAGGGTGTAAACAAACTGAAACGGAAAAAAAGTAAGAAAGAAAAATCCAAGGTATTTACATGGTGTCTGTGCCGAGCGGCTAACCGCTTGTATTCACAATGTAGGAGAGCAGCTGCTTGGTGCAGGACATGGATGTGAGTGGAGATCACTGGAATAGTGGTGTCTATGTCAATGGTTTCCAGCAGCATTGGCCATATATGTCATATACATAGTTATATTGGTCCAATCTAGACCTACTGTATGTAACTTTGTATAACATGCCAACGCCTGGAATTCTTCTTTTCTTATCCTGTTCTACTTATGACAGATGTTTATGCTGTTTAATCTCTTGTTTGGAATTAGAGAGCACAGTTTAGCTTCCAGCATATAGTTTAAAATATAACTAAACCAAACTTTTGTTTTAGATTCTCTTTTTCTGTTTAATATTACTGAGAGTGCAAATAAAAGAAAATCCCCAATTTTGTGTTGTCATCAGAACAGGAATAGGGGAAAGCTTCCAATGGGAACATTAGTTCAAGTGACCCTAGTGACAAGCAGTTATTCCCTCATTTTGAAAGGATTTCCTCTGACTTCTTTTTTGACTATTGGACAGTAAGTCAAGGGAGATCCCCACAATTAGACACAAATCACAAAAAAAATAAAACAACTGGCAGGACTTCCTTATTCTATCCAAAAAAAAAAAGTTTTGCCTTTAGTTGTACTTTAAAGGGGTTGTAGGCTTTAAAGGCTGAAGGTTTTTTACAGCCCCTCCCTACTACTACCACACACCTGAGCCCCCTCTCGATCCAGCGATGTGCACGAAAGCCTCGGCTGTCCCGGGTCCATTGACTGAGACACAGCAGCAGGAGCCATTGGCTCCCATTGCTGTCAATCACAGCCAGTGAGCCAATGAGGAGAGAGTGGGGGGTGGGGCTGAGCCACGGCTCTATATTTCTTATGGACGCATAGAGCGGGGCTCGGGAGCGAGCATGCACCAATGCCCCCATAGCAAACGGCTTGCTATTGGTGGGACTGGTCAAGGGGGAGGAGCCAGGAGGGCCAAAGGGGGCCGGTGAAGAAGAGGATCTAGGCTGCTCTGTGCAAAACCATTGTACAGAGCAGGTAAATATGATATGTTTGTTATTTGAAAAAATAAAAAATAAAAATTAGAACCTTAAGAATCACTTTATTTTTCCTCTGACAAAATACTTGTGAAATGTAACAAAATATTTCCTTATTATGTAAATAGACACAATAAATTGCAATGGGTTATTTTTTTTAAATAGCTTAGAGCTAATAGAACTCTCTGGAAATGTACTGTAAACATATTTTCATATAACTATACAATACATATACAGTATATGTACATACATTCCACTGTAGCTAATTGTTTCAAACTCTGCACATTATTCTAACAAAGGAATAAACTTACAGTAAGCAGCTAATAGGACATTTCTGTTAATTATGTAAATTGGGATGCTATGCTGACACTGTCCTCAGCAAATCTCCCTACACTGCTAATTTCAGCTGCAGTAAAATGTAAGAAAAAAAAGTGCTTACAGCGGGGAGAATCCATTCCAGAATAGAACAGTCAATAGCTACTTAAAATGAAGGTGTCAGCCACTTTGAAATTGTAAACGCAAAAGTCTTTTCTAAGAGCAAGTTAAACAAGATGACTGCTATTACTTTCATTAGCTAAAAAACTGTGCTTTTTGCACCCCTCTGAAATTGGATTCACTGTAAGGCCCCATTCAGATCTAAGCTTCTTGTAGCTTTAGGCTCCAAAACTCTCTGCATCCTAAATCTCATGTATTTTAATGGTGGCTGCCTTTAATCTTGGGCACAGGACATTTACTTGGGAAATTAAGGGACCTTTAATTACCTGAAGATTGCATATTGGCAGGAGTGGATGTAGAATCACTCTATATATCCATCCCCCACCAAATGGGGGTACTTGCAGTCCCTGAATGGTTGGAATTGAGACACCCCTTGTCAAGCCCACATAATGAGTTCCTAATTGAACTCTTGGAACTTATATTACGTAACAACTTTTTTATGTTTGATGAAAAATACTATCGCCAGACAAGGGGAGTCGCGATGGGCGTTGCATGTGCCCCCACCTATGCATGTTTACATCTAGGATGGTGGGGAAAATAAGAGGTCCACATTAACCAGGCATTTAAGGAGAAAGTTAAATTATGGGCATGGTACATGGATGATGTCCTGGTGGCGTGGAGGAGCAGTGTTACATTTATCCCCATACTAAATGAGATTGACAGAAATATCTTTCTTACTTACAAGTGGACAAGTATGAAATGGAATTTTTGGATTTAAAAATGAGAAAAGTGGGTGGAAAAATGGAAACCACTACTTTTAGAAAGGCCGTCACCCTTGGCCTTTGATTAGAGGAATCACCTATGGCCAATATCTGAGAAGTAGGAGGAACTGTACAAAAATAAAGGATTTTCATGTGGAAAGTCTAGAATTAAAAGACAGGTTTAGGACAAAATCAGTTTTAGAAAATAGCAGACTTAGAGATTTACAACAGGACAGAGGAGACATTTTACAACGAAAACATGGTAGAAAGGAAAAAGGAAAGAAAGAGTTGGACACAATAGGCCTAGTCACAAGATATGGCACCCATTGGGACCAACTAAGAGGTTTATTAACTAAACATTGGCCCATCTTAATGCTAGATCGAAGGTTATCGAACATTATAGGGGATAAACCTTGGATGATTGCTAGTAAAGCACCATCAATAGGACATACCCTACTCTGCAGTGAGTATAAGAGAAGTAAAACCCCTTGCTCAGACTTACAGCCACTTCCAAAAGGCATGTTCACATGTGGACATTGTTCCATATGTAGATAAAATTAAAGAGTTTCAGGATTCACAATAAAATGTACTTACAAAGTAAACTCTTTCCTGAACTGCTCTTCAGCCTGGATAATATATAAAATAACATGCCCCTGCAAAAAGATATATATAGGGAAAACCCATGGAGAGTTTAGGAGAAGAATTGGAGAACATCTAAGTAGCATAACAGGGGAATATGAGGAATCTCCCCTGGCTATGCACTTTCAGCAGTATCATAATTCTTCAATACAAGGCTTCAAATGTGCAGCCATCTACCAATTAACACTATCTGAAAGGAGGGGGAGACAAAGATAAAATACTACTTCAGGAAGAATCCAGGTGAATCTTCCAGCTTAATAGTTTGGTAGTTTGGTATGTATCAGAAAACAAATTGGCCTAAAATGTTAAAAAATTTTGATTTCTACATTTTTTTTGAGAATTTCATATAAAAAATTAGAAAAATATTGTTATTTTTTCACAATTGTCGCTCTTTTTTTTGTTTATAGCGCAAAAAATAAAAATTGCACAGGTGATCAAATACCACCAAAAGAAAGCTCTGTTTGTGGGGAAAAAAGGACGTCAATTTAATTTGGGTACAGCGTCGCATGACTGTGCAATTGTCCATTAAATTCACGCAGTGCCGAATCGCAAAATAGGGCCTGGTCTTTGAGCAGCCAAATCCTCCGGGGCTTAAGTGGTTAAAGGATTTTTTCATTTTTATTGTTTCACTTTAAGCATCAATAAATTCACTGCTCCTTTAAAAACAATCTTTAAAAAGAAAAATGTTTTCATAGATACATGTCCCCAGGGCAGTACACGGCCCCCATATCCTTTTTATGGCCAATAACTTGCATATAAGCCTTCAAAATGGGCACTTTTGATTTTCTTTAAGTTTGGGTCCCATAGACTTTAATAGGGTTCACGGTTTGGGTCTGAACTTTTGCAATGTTTGAGATTTCTGGTGTGAACCAGACAGGGGGGTGTTCAGCCCAACTCTACTCTTAATCATTAAATGTTTCAAAAAGTCCTTCAAGTGAGTTGAACTTTTGTACAAGGCACTCTTCAGTACACAGCCAAAAATGTTCCGTTTGACGAGCGCTTCCTTTTTTGCTATCAGAGAGGTAGCAGCCTAATACCAGAATGAGTCCACCTACTATATTTCAACCACAGATCTGCTTCTTAGAAGGAAAAATCACCTTACGGTAGTTCCATTGAAACCAACTTTCACCTCTATCGGTCCAGCGCAATCACACACACATCGGAATAGTTGTTAAAGTGGATGTAAACCCGATTCATAAAAACTTACCTAGGCACATATATCTGTAGTGTTTACTTATCTCTCTACAAAGCCCTAAGTCCTGTGTTTTTCTGCTGCTCTGGTCTTCTGTTATCAGCATTATATCTTCTGACAAGTTCTCCGACATGGGAGATAAAGGCAGCTGGAAATTTGTGTCGGGGTGGGTGCTAGAAATAGATTAGCAGAGAGCTGGTTTATGTGGAGGGGGGGGGGGTGCCTTTCCTCCAATTAGCTGTCACACAGTGTATGCAAAGACTCCGCTCCCACTGCTTGAACAGGAAGAAAACATTTTAACATGATGTTCACTTTCTAAAGAATATAGCAAGCTAAAGACTGCAGATATACATGTAAAACTTATGTAGGGATATTTGTTTCATCTTCACTAGGTATATGTTAGGATTTACATCCACTTTAAAGCGGTAGTATACTCCGCTTTTTAACTTTTACCTACAGGTAAGCCTATAATAAGGCTTACCTGTAGGTAAAATTAATATCTCCTAAACCTACACGGTTTAGGAGATATTCGCCCTGCATGCAGCCACTAACACCATCGGCACATGCGCTCTGAAGGTCCGGCGTATCTTGCCGGACCTTCAGAGCTCCTTGACGGCTCCTTGCAGGAAAGTGAACTCCCGTGTGCATGCACGGGTGTGACCTCATTGCGGCTCCGACCACTCACAGCGCTGGAGCCGCTGAAGCCAGAAGAGATGCCGAGGGAACATGTCAGCTACCTCAGCAGTGTCTGGGCGACCGTGTCGGGGCTTCGTTCTAAGGTATTTCATAATGTGCTAGTATGCGATGCATACTAGCTCATTATGCCTTTATCCAGCATGGTTTCTTTTTTTTTTTTTTTTGAGGATACAACTGCTTTAAGTGTGACTTTGCATGCATCTGACCCATGCATTGCATTCCTAGCTCAGTCCTAACCGGCTATTAAGCCGCATTGATTCCTCCAGCTGTGTCTTCCCTGGTAGAGCATTCTCAGTGAGAGAGTAGCATGGCTGGAGTAAAATGGGCAATGGATGATCTTTTGTATTTACATGTGTTTGTAGCCTAAAGCTGGCGATACACTGATCGAAATTAAGCTGGTTCAGCAAGGACCCACTAGCTAAACAAGAAAAAAATAAACATGTATGGCCAGCTTAAAGCGGTAGTATACTCCTTTATTTGACTTTTACCTACAGGTAAGCCTATAATAAGGCTTACCTGTAGGTACAATTAATATCTCCTAAACCTACACAGTTTAGGAGATATTCAACCTGCATGCAGCCAGTGTCTTGACACGCCGGGGACCTCCTTTAACTTGGAAGAGCTGATCCCCTCACACTAGCTGTCTAATCAGGGTCCTCTTTATTGAAGTGAAATACAGCGCCTTCTGCTGTCTCTTTGAGCACTCCAGTGAGGAAACAGGGCAGGTCACAGTCTCTCATGACCCACAGTCTTGCTGAGTCAGGGAAACATCACAGGGGTCCAGCAGGGTACCCCACACCAAAGCTCTTGGCCCTCACGAACTTTGCAACAATTTCTTCTTCTGGGTAGACTGTGGGTGAAATCTCACACAGCCATTTGTAATCCACAACAGATCCCGGCCCGATGGCCCAAAGGATCCAGCATGCAAAATCTAGCTTTCAAAAGACCCAGACCCTGATGGTCCCAAAAAGTCTAGCAACACAACACTTGACTTTTTCAAAGACACTGGCCCGATGGCCCAAGGGGTCTATTTCCCTTTAGCAGATGCAACTTGAATTCAGCACTCTATTTTTTTTATGAACAAAAGATTTCCTTGGTCAGTTGTGGTAGCCAGCCAGCCACACAAATTTTCTTGTTAAGTCTCTCCTTCCTCCTCTAGCCAATGGTGAATACTAGTAAGTTTGTTTTCTCTCAGATATAGTACTCCGGTGAACTACTTGAACATATTCCCCATTTTCATTTTTGACCCAGATGGACCAGGCTTGTCTGGAGCCATCTGAGCGACGGACCTCCACCCTATCTATGTAGATGGCGAGCCCATAATACCACTGAACCTTGACCTTTTTAAATTTTTCTTTCAATCCTTCCTCTGGAGAATCTCGGTACGGCTTGGGGACAAAAAGATAGTCCCAGAAAAGTTCATCGCACCACCAGTCCCTGAACTTTTCAACTAACAGCATGACCTCCCTTGGAGCATATGGGTAGTCATAGCCATACTCCAAGGCAACTTTCTTTTGCATCCACCTCTGCATTCTCGACAGTCTGGGGAGGGTTTTCCAGTTACCTCTCCCTGGTGGAGAAACGGGGTATGTACTCTTTGGATCATCTCCTCATAGGCAGTGTTCTGATCCCTGGCCCTAGCAATATTTCCCGGTGGGGTGAGGTCTGGGACCCTTGTGACATAGGCCTCACAGAACTCCAAATGTTGAGCCAGTTCCCCTCTTTCAATAGCCTCCTTGGCTTCCTGGTCTAGAGGTGTAACAACTTCGGGACCTGGGAGCTACTTCCTGTCTCTGATCCCCATTCCCATTCAGTCTCCTCAATGGATCCCCAGTCATCCATACCTTCTTCCACAGAACCATTCTTCAGATAGAAGGATGGGGAGTCCACTCGAGCGGGGCAATTTTAACCCTCACTGCTGACGGGGTAGGAAGACACCTGGGCTACTTCGGTCTGGACAGGCTGGGGAATACTTATAGGGGCGGATTCCGTGATGGCCCTGACCGACCGTGCTTCTGGCCAGGACCCTACTGTTTGAGTGGACACGGATCCCCTCCCTAGGGAGCTCTGCGACCGAAACCCTTCCCGCAGACTGGAAGCCCACCAACTGCAGGCAGGGCCTCCATCTGCATCATCAGCCTGAAGATGCCTCTACCTGCTCCGCGGAGGAACTTTGATTCACTCCCCGTCATCTCCTGAGTGAGGCCTGTCTCCCACATAACTGCAAGCTTCTTGGGACGGCCCTCGCTCTTCTCTGCCCTGAGCAGCAAATCACTGCATTGCCCACATTGAACCCACGCTTGCACCATCAGAGTAATAGTGGCACATTGGGGACATACCACTCCCAGGAACTCCCGACCTCCTCCGGTACACAACGTGAGTTCACCGTTTGGCAGCATCCGGAAACCGGTATCCCAAACTAGCGGAGGATCGGGCGGGTAGATCTGCTCTCGACTCTCCGCAGGATTTTCGGCCACAGTTGTAGCTGTAGTGGGAACACTCTTCGAACACTCTACGGCATATCTCCTTCACGTGTCTCCCGCACGGCTGCGCACGGAAGAGGGGATATTAGTAGACTCCCCTGGGTTGCTCCGGATTGGCCAGAAGTATTGGCCCGCTATTTCCACCCATTCTCCATTTTGGGCGGTGACTCCTCCCTTTGGGCAGATCTGCTCGTGGCGCGCTTTCCTGCGCAGTACTGTAACTCTTCCCCTGCCTTGCTGCTGCGCTGCAAACACTTGGGAAGTAGCTGCAAAGCAGAGTATGTCACTTGCTAGACATACATCCGCCGCCCTCTCTTGCTCGGCAAGAGCAGCATCCCGCCACCGACTGCACGGTCGATACTCCTCTTCCTTGCCACACATGTGCAATTAACATCTTCTATACTGGCTCCGGGACTAGCTCCACGGTCCTCCTCAGCGTGGCCGACTACAATCCCCACAGTATGTGTGCACCTGCCATAAAGAATAAATGTCCCGCTGTCAGATGCGTGGTCAAAATTCTTCCACATAGCTTGCACCACCACCCGGCCCCTGGCACCTCCCTTCCCATGCCCCCGGCCTCCATTTTCACTGTCCACACTAGGACCTCCGGCGTCTACTTCTCTTTCCTTCCCTGGACCCTTGACGCCCTTTGCACTGTCCACACTAGGACTCCTTGCTATCAGGCAGTTACTGCATTCACGCATCCTGTCTCCTGCTTTCCACTTCCTGACAGCAGAATACATCTCATAATCCATATGAAGATGGATCACTTAACAGTCACTTTACAGTCTTTCCTGGAGCATTTGCATTGCCACAAGCATCCCTCTCTGTGGGCCTCTAGTCTCAGTCCACTCTCCCTGCCTCCCGCAGTTGCAGTCTCACACCCGGCCTGATGCTGATGTAGCAATTCCGGACACAAAAATTGATTTTTTGGACTTTTTCTTGTGCCGTTGCCAAGGGCAACTGGCCCAGTAGCTAATGGCAAAATCCCGGACGAGCCCCCAAATGTAGCAAGGTTTCCAGGCCTATGGCCTGATATGGGTCTGCCATTAGTACCGGAATCCTCTCCAGCCCATGTGAGCTGAGTCCCTGGGTGTGACAACTGAAGCAGCGACACCTCCGGCATCTTTGTTCGTGGTTTTTATTATAAATGAAGGGGATGGGAGAAGGGAATGAGTGGGATACTCCATTCGGCTTGAACTAATTACAATTGGGACTTCGATCCTGAAAATCCCCATTGGCGCTTCCTTGACGCCAGTCGGCGCCAGCCAACGCTCACTGACTCTGAGAACACTCTGTATTACAGGAGAAGTGTTGAATCCCCAACCTATAGTCCAGTAGATCCAAGACTGAGAACTGTAGAACTCCTGACACTTTGTAAGTCTCTGAATACTTTCCCCCGCCTGGCACAGCTTGAGGTAGTATTTTGTAGAATTTCCGAATAACTATCACTGTAACTGGCACACACAATACAATTCAGGGCCCAGTCTGCAGGTGCCCCCTTTACTCCTTGAACTCTTCAGGGTCCACTGACTATGTACCCCCCTTTACAACTTCAGGGTCCTCAACCTAGGTACCCCCTTTACCCCGAGACATCCACCTTCCTCAGACAGGAGGAGAGGCAGCCGCACTCTCCCTCCTGGGACTCTGCTCCCGCCAAAGACACCGTGCCACGCACTTCCCCCAAAACTTATACCCACTCCCAGAATCCCATGCAGCATAATCTGCCTTCTGGGGTAGTTACAAGCTGGGATGTGTCCCCTGATTGGGCTTCCCACACTGCCCTATGAGAAGCCTCTCACAGGAGCCAGTGGGGTTACTTCTCTCTTCAGCAGGCACATCTGGAAGCCCTGACACCCTAACTAGATAAATCACAGCCCTGCTGTTGGGCAGACAAGGCCCACTATAGTTTTACCTAGCACCTACCTGTAGGGTGCTACACACTGTATATTTGTTTTTTGTTTTTTTAAGTACAGGTTGGAGATCACAGGTTAGAATTAAAGATGATGTTCATTAATGGTGCATTGAACAAAACAGGAAAATGCTAAGCTGCTATATGAAATAACAAATTCCTGGCTTTGCAGTGTGACACCACTATATGAATGACAAAGCTGGCTGCACAGAATTACAAAGCATCCATTATTTGGAAAAAGAAGGGTGTTGTTTATCTTCTCTATTGTCCTGCTTTACAGCATAAATTGTGCTGCAGAATGGCATGTGCTTAAACACTAAGAATTTGTTTTATTGCTAATATAGTACATTTTGGAAGGACAGGGAATATAGTAACTTTGCTAAAAGATTTGCTTTTACAGCTTTAAGAACAATAATTCCTATATTTCTTACATCTGGCATTAGCTCATTGGGGTCCTCAATCCTCTGTCGATCATCCCAATCTGCAGGCTTTGTAGCATTCACGTCTTTGATTTTACGGGGCCGTAGGAAGCCAAAGTCATCCTCCAGAGTCCCATTTTCCACCACCTCATTGTCAATCTTCACTGCATATGTATTGTTTGGACGGATAATTAATGTGTACAAGTGGGTGCTTTCATCATGCTGTACAGAAGAAAGAAAAAGCACTAAAATAAAAAATAATGCATTTTTATCAGGTGTATGTTTTTTTGTTTTGAATAGTGGAGAAGGGTTAGAACCTCTGTCAGGTTTTTATTGCGGTTCGTGCCCCCCGAGGAAATTCATTCTCTCTATTTGCTGTGTCTCTGGGACAGAAAGTGAAAGGACATCTCCCATACGGTTGCTACCGTATCGCTTTAAACCAGGACACTTATTAATTACACAGGTTCTGAGGCTGATATAATGCACATAAGGCACTAAGTGATTTTGATTACCACCTTAACCTCTTGCTGACCGCCCACCGTAGTATCACTGCGACAGGGCAGCTTGGCTGCGCAAAATCACGTAGTACTACGTGATTTCGTGCATGAGGTTTCGGCGGCGCGTGCCACCGGAGCCACGCTCCCGCTGTATTTAGACACAGCGGGAGGCGGGCCGCCTCCCTCCCGCAATCGCCAGATAAACTGACAGAAGACCCGCCTGCTTATGTAAATAATGCAGGCGAGTCTTCTGTGAGACAGGCAGGGCGAGATCAGGAGTTTCAGCTAAGCTGAAACTTCGATCTCTTTGTGCCTGTCACAGAACCATTCCCATACACAGTTAGTAAGCACATTTAGGTACACCTTAACCCCTTTGATCACCCCCAGTGTTAACCCGTGTCATTTATACAGTAACAGTGCATAATATTTAGCACTGATTACTGTATCAATGTCGCTGGTCCCCAAAAAGTGTAAAAAATGTCAGTTAGGGGCCCGGTCTGTCCCGCTATAAAAACGCTGATCGTCGCCATTACTAATAAAAACAAATAAATAAATAAAAATTCCAAAAATCTATCCCGTAGTTTGTAAACGCTATAACTTTTGCGCAAACCAATTAAAATACACTTTTTGGGATTTTTTTTTACCAAAAATATGTAGCAGAATACAAATTGGCCTAAACTGATAAAAAAATTAGATTTTTAAATTTTTTTTATTGGGAATGTTTTATAGCAGAAAGTAAAAAATATGGCGTTTTTTTCAAAATTGTCGCTCTTTTTTTTGTTTATAGTGCAAAATCTAAAAACCGCAGAGGTGATCAAATACCACTAAAAGAAAGCTCTATTTATGGGAAAAAAGGACATCAATTGTATTTGGGTACAGCGTCTCACGACCGCGCAATTTTTCATTAAAGTAACGCAGTGCTAAATCACAAAAAATGGCCTGGTCATTAAGGGGGTAAAACCTTCCGGAGCTGAAGTGGTTAATCAGCCACAGAACCTGTGTAATTAATGTGTGTCCTGGTTTAAATGGATGAGGTGGCAAACTCAGTGTCCCAATGTTACAAAAACTGCTAGGGCTCATTCATTCTTTACCTCAGCCTTTCTCAAACGTTTACCCTTGAGAAACCCTTGAAATAAATGTAAGGTCTCATTTGGGATCAGTGGGTAGATGCCTCCTCCCCAACCTTAGATTGAAATCAGAATGCCATCATTACTGATAGCTAAAAACATCACATTAGAGTTCCATACCTTACATGTAACATTCTTCTTAATTAAGTGAGGTTTCTCCTTATAATTCAGAATAACATGGACTTTCTCGTGGATTGTACCACATATGTCAGGACCTGTAAAATGTGACAATAGAAGGTATGTATCAATTTTCATACTGTATATTTATGTATTAAAGGTATTTTATATAGGGCTAACAATTTAAGCAGCACCTTACATATTGTTCATTCACATAAAAAAAAAAAAAATATATATATATATATATATATATATATATATATATACTTATAGGACCTAATCTCCAGACTAATTGTTAGTGCCCAACACCTTGGTATTACAGCTCAATTTCCATTAGGAGCAAAGTTTAGGAAATGGCAGTTACAGTATCTCACAAGAGTAAATCCCTCACATTTTTGTAAATATTCTCTCTGCGCTTTAAACGGACCTCTGAGACTATCACAGTGCAGGTGCATTTATACAGAGACTTGATTACACACAGGTGGATTCTATTTATCATCATTAATCATTTGGGTCAACATTGGATCATTCAGAGATCCTCGCTGAACTTCTGGAGAGAGTTTGCTGCACTGAAAGTAAAGGGGCTGAATAATTTTGCACGCCCAATTTTTCAGTTTTTTATTTGTTAAAAAAGTTAGAAATATCCAATAAATTTCATTCCACTTCATGATTGTGTCCCACTTGTTGTTGATTCTTCAAGAAAAAAAAAATTACAGTTTTATATCTTTATGTTTGAAGCCTGAAATGTGGCAAAAGGTCGAAAAGTTCAAGGGGGCCGAATACTTCCGCAATGCACTGTATATATATATATATATATATATATATATATATATATGTATACATACACACACACAATTAGTTTAAAGAGTCCTCCAATATCCGGCCTGCCCCTCTTCTCCCGCACCCTGTGCCGCCATCTTGACTCTCCTGCATATGCACACACATTCTGGTACTGGAGCTTGACACATGCATGAATATGTGGGAAACCCCCTGCACATGCACAGAGGTACTAAATGACTCCATTGAGTCCCAAAAACCTGCAACGCATCTGCACACATGCTGAATTCTGTCACACTCTTGTACCCATCAGTAAAACCGTCTCCTGTGATGTAGTACATAGACATCTCAGAATGCATTTAAAAAAATAAAGTAATAAGCTCCACTTATCAGAGAGGGAGAGCCAGAAGGATGACAGTTATTTTAAAAAAAGTATTTTTGTTAGGAAAAAATCATTCATTTTCAATGTGTTGTACAAAGCATGCCTTCATCAGTTTGGGGAAAGGCTAAACCTCTGAATTTTTATATTTCTGACAGCCTTTTTATCCTGTTGACCCCTCTCTCCCTCATATCCTGTTCTCGTATCCCAAAAGTGAAGAGGGATTTTACCAGAGTCAAAGATTACATTACAATTTTATTTTAGCATTTGGGCTTGAGTTCAAACCCTTTCCCACTAAAAAAAAAAAAAACACATTCCTGCTTGAAGTCTAAAGTTGGATATACACAGAAAATCTAACAGATTCCTCCAACCTCCATGCTATACAGAGTGAATGGACATATCCCCCTGCTGGACTAGAATACCTGATCAGCAGCTGCGTCTGATTGGATGCAGACACAGTTCAGTTGACAATTTTTTGCTTGTCTCCTTCAAGTTTTTATTCGTAGGATGTTGGGCAGGAGGAGGGTGGATGTGGTAACCCTTTAAACATTTTTTGACTGGTTCATCAGGAACTGGCTGAGATTCGAACCGTGTATAGCCAGCTCAAAAATAGTTCTTATGTGTTTCTGTTAGATTGTGTTAGTGACATCAGAACTACTGGCAAGGGATTCATGTAAGTAGTATGTTTTCTCTGGAAGGCACTGCCACATATAATGGAGCCACAATATTAATTAAAATTAGGAAAAAACGCACTGAAGCGGTTCAATTTTTATTATATTGGATAATATTATAATTGAAGATTTGTAAAGATTTCCTTTCTTCCATGGTTAAGCAAGTAGTATTTAGTCACATCCAACTGGACTTGCTCTAAAGCAATGAAGATGCTTCTCTACCCATCAGTAGCTTCTTCTCACGTTTTAACGAATGTCAAGAACATCTCCCAGCATGTACAGCTACACTGGTAACTTACTCACCTTAATTACCAATCAGCATGTATGTGTCATGGTAGATGCTGATTGTTCAAGGATATGACGGGAGGTGTGAAAGTTTGTTAAACCAATCTATTCTATTTCCATAATCCAAACACCATGATGCCATGAAACCATGCGAGAGGTGTTAAAGCACTGACTTCAAGAAATTATTATTATAGCATACTGACAGTATATTGGTTCAGACTAGCACAAAATACAGTATATTGTCAAAAGTATTGGGGCGCCTGCCGTTACACGCACATGAACTTTAATGGCATCCCAGTCTTAGTCTGTAAGGTTCAATATAGAGTCGGCCCACCCTTTGCAGCTATAACAGCTTCAACTCTTCTGGGAAGGCTGTCCACAAGGTTTAGGAGAGTGTCTATAGGAATGTTTGACCATTCTCCCCGAAGTGCATTGGTGAGGAAAAGGCCTTGTTCACAGTCTCCCCTCTAATTCATTCCAAAAGTGTTCTATCAGGTTGAGTTCAGGATTCTGTGCAGGTCAGTCAAGTTCCTCCACCCCAAACTTGCTCATCCATGTCCTTATGGACCTTGCTTTGTGCACTAGAACCAAGGGGCCAAGCCCAACCTGAAAAACAACCCCACACCATAATCCCCCCTCCACCAAATGATTTGAACCAGTGCTCAAAGCAATGTCAGGCTTGGCCTCTAGTGCCAGTGAAGGGAACTCTTAAGGTGTAAGCATACCAAGACATTTTGGACAATTTCATGCTTCAGCCCGCTGTCTGCTGAAAACAAGTCACAGGAGTGCAGAATGAACTGCACTCCTGTGATCCACAGAAGTACAGCCAAACAAGCTTTAAGTTACATGACTGAGGTATCTGCAAGCTCCAAACATCCTTTCAGAGAAAAGAAGCCTTGTAATTCCTGCAAGAATCTGTGTTAGTTTGTACTTAAATGTCTGGGTTTCTCTGGAACCCTTGCAGGCTGTTTACAGGGAATTTATCTCCAAGTTGAGATTAAATCCTGCCCCTTCCTGATGTTAGGATCCACCCCTGCTTTTCAGCTTTCAAATGCCACGATGAGTATAGGCTCTGCCCCTCGCCCAATCAGGACTGGTTATACTATATAAATAAGTCGCCTCCCCTGAGGCGGCATTCTCTTAACTAGACTTAAATGCGAAACCCCCAAGGGGACCTGTATGTTGTCATGCTTGTGCATCAGGAAAGGAAAATTACCGTCAGGTATGTATAACATTTTCCATTTTCCTGACACAAGCATGACTGCATACACGTATGGAATGTAGCACGCCAACAAAGCCAAGGGAGGGCCATGCTGAAGTGTTTAAATCAACATATCCTTAGACTCGTTTAGAACTGAAGTCAACTCCCCTGTTTCCAATGTTGCTTGATTAACTTTGTAGTAGGCTAAAAATGTTTTTTAGTATATCAACCTAGTTGGTATCCTGTAAAAATATTTCTGGACCTATGAATTCTGTCCATGAGCACACCACCCATCTGATAATGTGGGCTCTGCACTAGATTTATGGATTCATCTTTGCCCTATAAGCCCCCTAGGCTACTTTGACCCGAGATGATGCCATCGTCCTAGTGGACAGTGAAAGTCTTCTTCTGATACCGCAAGGCCTGAAGAGGTCACTGTCTGACCTTCTAGAGAAGGACCACTTCCATGTATTTCTTCCACATTGAGTCCACTACCCAAGCTTGTGGTGACTTAAACATTTCAGTTTGGACATGCTGGAAGGGCGATGTCCTATTCCAGATGCAAGGATGCAGACCTTTGTATGGTGATGGAGAAGAAGAAACTAGAGCTATTTTGTTTGATAATGGTAGCAATAAGGTAGTTTACTGCTTGATGCTTGGCTATCTGAAAACTTTCTCCCAGACGTGATAGCTTTAGGAAATACTGCTTTAGTGTCACGGAAAATATAGAGGAAGTCTTGCTCAGAAGAATGGAGGAGTGGGACAACCTTCCCAACACTAGTTGCACTGCAAGTTCTAAGGGGAAAGAATGATCTGTACAGGCCTTTTGGAATTGGTTTACCAAGATGTGCGGCGGTCCTTGGATCTAAGGAAGTGATGACCTGACCAAGACTTGACTGCCAGATATCCTTTACAGTTGGGAACAGAGGATTCTATCCCTAAATTCTGCAAGGTTTCCCATGTTCTAGTATACCTGAAGTTTGTAGCAGGTGCCCTGGCTTCCACAGGGTTTCAAATACTGAAAGGTGAGACCCCTAGATGAGCCTTCCATACTTGGTCTCCCAGCTGCTAGATCTAACTTGGATGAGTTTGGATACACTTGGCCCCACCGTGTAAGGTCTGAAATCTCAGGACGGAGAATAGGAGTTTCTTCGGCCAAAGACTGTACTTAAGGGCAACGTGGCCACCAGGACATTATTGCCCTCATCACAGCTGGACGACTAAGGATCCTGATGAGGAGCTTGGAGACCACTGGGTCTGATGCCTATATAGGCTAACCTGCCGACCCATCTGGATGTTAGTAGATCCACTGCTTCAACTTCTGGGAAGTTCCTTCTTAAAAATTGATCATAACAAAGGGGGCAATTTGACCCCACAAGGAAAAATAGCACTACAATCATTGTCACAGAACCACTCACTCACAATCAAACCAGCAGACAAAGGAGGAAACATTGTCCTTATGGACAACGAACAATATACTGCCATGTGTTATCGAGTTTTGAACAACCAAGATTGGTATAGACTAATCGAAAAACTAATCATTGATAAATCCCATCTTGAATTTTATAGATCAGTGGACACAGCATACTACGAAAATATAATCTCAAAACTAATGTGGGATTTTGTGTGAACTACCTATGCTAAAATGCCCACATTCTATACTTTGCCAAAAGTCCACAAGGATTTTAAAAACCCTCTGGGCAGACCCATAGTTTCAGGGAATGAAATTCATCACAGAGAACCTGAGTCAGGTTATTGATGAACATCTTAGGCCATTTGTGGCCAGCCTACCATCCTACTTACATGATACGATACATCTATTACAGATGTTGTACAGTATACATATATCTACTAATACTATTCTTGCGAATATAGATGTCGAAGCGCTGTATAGTTCAATACCCCATGACTTGGGTCTGATGGCAGTAAAACGTGTACTTTCCCAAACTGATGATCGTGAACACCCTTTTAATGAATTTACCTTAGCATCCCTGGAACACGTGTTAAAACATAACATGTTGTCTTTTGTGGGTTCCCACTACCTTCAGGTACAGGGCGTGGCTATGGGCACTTGTTGTGCCCCGGCCTATGCCTATGCCAATCTGTACCTAGGGGAGTGGGAACGTACATTGTTTGGTGACAACTGTTTTTCTATATTTGCTGACCACATACTCATGTGGTGCCGCTATATAGATGACATCTTCGTTCTCTGGGATGGCTCACAGGACCTATTACGGGATTGCCTTAAAACCCTTAACATAAATTCACTCAATCTGAAATTTACTATGGAATATTTTATACAGATGGTCACATTCCTAGATGTTAAAATATCCAAAACTGTAAATTTAATGCTCTCCTGTGAACTTTTTTGAAAATCTATGGCTGGAAATAGTATTCAATATGCCAATAGCTTTCATCCACGACCATTGATAACATCTATTCCATACAGCCAATACTCGAAGGCTAAACGTATATTCACTACACAAGAATCTTTCCCTGAGGAAAAGATACTTAGAAAGAGGATATAGCCACAAGTGCCTCAAAAAAGCATTTAAATGGGTCCAAAATCTACCCAGGCATGATCTCCTCTTCCCCAAACCTCAACCTACGAATGACAATATGACTAGGATTATTACTACATTTTCCAATGAACATAAATAATTGAATTTAGTGTTTAAGAAGTATTGGCATTTACTTACATCTGATCCAACTGTGGGCCCCTTTTTTCCCAAAATACCTCTTATCACTTTTTGGAGAGCCTCTTCTATTAGAGACAAGGTGAAACAAAGTGAATATCTAGGTCAATCATGCAGCGATCCTTGCAAGATCAAGGGAACTTTCCCCTGTGGTTCTTGCTCCCACTGCCGTTACATTGACCGGAGATATCAAGCACGTCTACCCAATGCATCTTCATTGCAAAACATTTTGCCAACTGCCAAACTACAATGGTAGTATATCTTATCCAATGCGAATGCGGTTGCTTTTACGTGGGCAAGAAAATACAAAAACTGTGGCAACGTATTTACCGCCACGTACTAAGCATGAAACAAAATAATTCAGAACTCCCATTGAGACAACATGTCCTACAGGTACATGGGGGCTTGTTTCCTCAATTTTATTTCCTTGTGCTTGATCGAATCCATCCCTGCCCGGGTGGAGGAGACTTTAACAAGATTCTCCTCCAGTGCGAGCTGCGATGGATTTCCAACCTGGATGCTAACTCACCTCCTGGTCTTAATGAGGCCTGTAACTTTAAATCGTTCCTCCAAGGCTATACCTCAGGGGGCTTTAATAGGGTTTTATAACTAGACTGATTTCTTTACTATGCAATTGTGTCTTCACATATTTCTCCAATTCATATCTTACACTCTATATTTTTCCCTTTCCCTCTTTTTGTCCATTTGCTCTTTATTTATATCCTTAAATAAGTCCATATTTTGATTTTTCCACCAATGTAATATCTACATGTGAGGATACATACCCACTAGTCTACCATTGCAGTTCCCTTACTATTTTTATCTATTTATTGCAGTGTGTCATTTTGTGAGAGATGGTCATTCCTTCTCTCCCACTCCTCTTTTATGGTGGATGAGAGACTTAACCAATACAGAATATATATATTAGGGTGGCTTCTTTTATTATTTTTTTTATTATTATCAAGATCAATTGATATTCACTCTCCCTACTGCTTTAATTTCAAGTGTCACCTTAGCCATTCAATTGATCGTTTTATATGTTGCCTTTTCAGCCCAAGCCCAAACGATATTTACCCTTGGGGGATACAATAATATGATCCCTACAGGATATGTGCAGCCAGCATGGCTTTGTCCGCAGTCTCTGCTAATTGAATTTCCCCCCCTGTGGGCTGCTTTATTCTATGTGCTGCTTTGCACCCCATATGTTGCTCCCCTGCACACACAGGCTCCCTGTGAGGGGCCTGTGTATGTAGAGGATTCTGCCTCTGATGTGGGAGGGACGATGTCTTCTCCTGACGCCGTCCCCTCCCTGCATTCCAGACCTCACCAATGGTTCGAGGCTTGGTTCCCTGTGACGTGTCGACGTCACCATGCAGCCGAGCCGTGGGATCGGGGGATCGCCATGGGAGACCCAGAACTAACAGGATGGCTCCCAACTGCCTCATATTTCCCTAGGAGGATCTTTTATTCACACCATCTGACCTTTACTCATTTCAGGTGAAAATATTAATCCACACTAATGTAAATTAAGCTACTTTGGACCCTCCCCACTAGCTGACCACTGATGTTGGGCTATGGAGGAATCAATATCCTTCTCTTGACCATCTTTCTTCCTGGAGGTAAGCTGTAGCTGTGCTGTCATATTCTGTGATTTATGAGTATCGGGGTATATACTTCATTGCCCTCACAACATTTCATACTTTTTTATATTTCTCTCTTTCCTTCCCCTCGTGAGTAACCGTTGGGTGCATTTTAACATACCTACATAGTCATTTTGTAACATATATCTGTTTACAATATTAACTGATTCAATACTGCCCTATATGGGCTCTATTATGTTTAACTAAATTGTTGCCACCTTACTGATTGGCTCTTTTTGGTCATAATACCTTACAATACATTTTTCAGCATCATATGATTATCTGACCTCTCCAGAATGTCCTCTCTTTAAACATCACAGCTGATTTATACTCTCAATGACACACTCCAATGTTGTAAGTATGGTTGACCTGTTTGCATAACTCACATGTGGATAGGTTTTTTTTTGTAATATACTTTATACATGCATGCTGTACAAGACTAATATATTTGTATTATATTTATAGAAGAAATAATCCTGTACTCTCCTTTTTCCCCTGATGAAGAAATTATACAAGATTTTGAAACATGTTGGGATGTCTAATTGAACAATTATCAGTATGCTCGTCTACCTATGAGACATTAGCATATATCATTGACCTTAAGCTAGGAGGACACTGAGGTGAATACCAAGAAAGTAAATAGATTGTGATGATTCATTTGACAGGAAGCTGATGAAAGCTGAAAAGATTAACTGTCTTTAGCCACCACCAACGGGACCTGTCTCATATGTGGGGTCATCTTCTCTGGAGTAGGAAGCAAATCTTCCATTACCTTAGAAGTTTAAATTATAATGTTCTCAATCTTCCAGTGAGTCCAACCGACTGCATGGTTTACTGCAGACTACTCCTCGATCATTTAAGACCATGGGATATGAACAGATGGCATGGAGCTAAGACTTTCCCCAAGTGAGAACCTAATACTGTCACCTTCTGTGAGGGCAACTCTACATTATTCTCCTGAGTGTCCAAAATGTCATTATTATAATGAGATGAGTTGGCCTTCCCCAGCTGATAATCCGTTCACATTTGATCTGAGTCTGAATCAGAATTTGCCAGGACCTGGAGGATATTGAGCCATCCGCAGGCTGTTGTCAAGCTATGAAACATGCTTCCACAAGATGGCCACTACTGGAAGCAGTGTTCTGGAAAAATGTCTTGAGTATGTGGAAAGACCAAAGGTTGTTGAATGGATCTGAAGTAAAACTCTCAGAAGCATGGGTATACTGAAAAGCGTATGTACACATCAGCTACATCTAGAGGAAAATACAGCTGCTTTATCTGATGGTTTGAGTGATTGTTCTCAATAACTCCATATGAAGTTTTGGATTTTGATTCTTCGCTCCATTTCCTGCCTAAATCTGCTTTTCGACTAAGAACACTGGATCAATGGCTCACTGTTGGAACAAGATTTGGTAAAATTTGCCTAAAGCTTTAAAACATAGTGGGAATTAGTGGAGTTGAAGGAGTGGAAAGAAAATTCCAATGACTTCCCTACTGCACAGGCCCCACTGATCCTAAACCTCCTCTGCCCAAATTTGTGATAAATTCCTGCAATAACTCCTACTGGGTAAATTTGAGTGACAGGATTTTTGCTGCTCTTAGCGATGAGCAGACTATTTTTTTCAATTTCTTCTATAGCTCTTCTGAGGCACTGACACCAACTCTTTGTTCTGGGCCTAGGTGACTAGCCTAAGGGATTAGTCCCAAATCTATACATCACTGATTCCATCTTGAATAGCAGTAAATTCTCTTTAGAAAGAGGCATATGCAGTGAGTGAGTTAAGCCATAGGGCTTGAATAACCACACAGAATACTAAAGGAACAGCATACTATATCGCTGGTCACTTTAATTTCACTCAGGGATCACACACCACAGAGACTTATTACTGGTCTAGTTTGCCTTCAACTCTTCTGCTGCAAACCATATAGCCTTGGCTACTGAAGTGAACTCCCACGCAGGCCCCACAACACTACCTAATGGTAGAATAAACCTCATTTCCAAATCCATATTGTTGTTCCCATGCCTCTGGAAAGGATGTTGCATTATCCGCTGGCAGACTGGCACTTCTGACTAGTCTGATGAAGGTTCCTTGGTATCGCGTACCTGGTGAAGATTGGAATGTTGTGGAGGCCTCTCTTACTCCTCCCGCCTGACACTCCTGAAGGTGGGAACAGAGAGTGTAAGGCAAGGAGTGGCACGAGTGCCGTAGCGGCTAGCTGGTGTTGTTCACTCCATAGGTGGGTACAGCTGGTAGTTGCAGTCCTTGGAACAGGGTGCAGTGGCAGCTTGGCACCAAAGCGTGGGAGCAGTAGCCAGCGGAAACCGGGCAGTGAGGTACAGAATCAGCAAGCAAGTCCAGAAGATAAGCCAAGGTCGATAACAGCCGGGCAGCGCGGTACAGGGTAAGCAGGCAGATCAGATCCGTTTAAGCAAGCCAAGACCAGGGTAGTAAGCAACAGAGCAGGAGCACGGGTAGAGGCAAAGTACAAAGGCAGGCCGGGTCATACACAGGTGAGAAGTAACAACAGATCAGGTCTCAGAACCACGGGAACAAGCTGAAGACCATTCCGCAACTGCTCACAGTACTAGAGCAGTTTAAATAGGCCACTGGGAGCCAAATGCTAATTGGTGAGTGCAGGTGTGCAATGTGCACGGGTGTGAGCGAAAGTCCGTACTGGCCTTCTGGTGAAGGAAATCCGGTTTACCTTACACTTGGCCAACTGCCTCTGAAGTAAAGCTGGCTTTTATAGAAAGAATCTCACATCCCCTGCTAGCATGAAGACACATCTGGCCAATCTAATGAAAGCTCCTTGGCCCGCTGCTTTTGAGGCAGAGGTACCCTTAAAACAAACTTAGCTGTCCAATTAACTTAGTACCTGAGCATTAGTGACTAGAGATCCACCTAGTCAGTTTGAATAGTGTTAAAACATTTGCCCTTTTGTTTATGGTCGCCTGATATGCAACTTAGCAAAGCATCTTGGTGGGCAAGTCAGCTAACCACACTTCCCATACCGCCGCCCAGGATGGTCCTTATTGTAAATTTCCTTTAGTCTGCCCCTCCTGGCAGCACCTTGATTGTATAGCAGTGTTTTTCAGAGCCAGAGAGGACCAGTTGAAGGAACAAATTGCCTCTTTTCCTTTGGGGAGTGGTGAAGGTATTACGGGCTGGAAAGTTTTACCATCCATACTGCCCACGCACTCTTTTTTTTTTATTTGAGGATAGTATACCTGACCCTCACCTTAATGATCACGGCTGGTCTCTGGGTCTGCTCATACCTCAAGGATATGAGCTGCAGGTTTTTGGTCATAATAAATGCCTGGAAGTACTGGCTAGGACTAGGACATTAGCATTAATACACTTTCAGTGGCCGCCCACACATCTATCTGCAGACATTTAAGCAGCAAATGGACCTATATGCTATTGTGTGCTAGGATTAATCCCTAAGAAAAAAATAATTACCAATAGATGTGTAATAGACAAATTACTTAAGGCACTGTAAACTTAAGCAGAGTACTGAACTTCACTTCAGCATTTAGACATAACAGGTTAATGCATAACAATCATTAAACACTTAGCAGCCCCTAACGTATAGCAGCCATTAACATTTAGCAGCCAAAAGCACACCTTAAACGCATAGCAGCAATACAATGCATGGGAGTCATTAATACTGAAGCATTACTATATCATAAGAAGCACAAGGAAGGGTTAATATACCTTAGACCAATAGTTCTGGCAGGATAACCTACACTAGGCCACTGCTCTGCAAAGGTTAAAAACAGCAAACCCAGGTATTAGAGCATTAAACAGTAATCCAACTTGCAGAGCCAGGCATCGTTGAGTTAATAGGAAACACTCAACTTTGCACAGCAACACCTGTATATCAGGCCATGCACTAGCAGTACTGCAGACAAAACAAAACCTGTGAGGCATTAATGAAACAAACAGGACTATAACAGCAAGTTACCCTACTTTGGCAGCCTGACATATTAACCGCATAATAATCATGACAAACCATAACTGCCTATGGTTTAGCTAACCTACCTGTGCAGCACACATCCCTGACTGGCTCTAAAGTGATGGGAGAGGCTCGATTCCTGAACAGGTGGCAACCAATACACCCCAGGCAGCCGCCCAGGGCTACTGGACGCTACTACCTTGAGCCGTAAGTTATCCCAACACCATTTTGCTGCTCCCTGTCGACCGCAAGTCTGCCGGGCGCCATCCCCATCCACACATCCATCTGAAAAGGGCAGCCTGCAGTACAGCCACAGGAAGTAGACAAGGAGCCATTTTGGAAGGGGGCAGCAGCCCTAACGACAATGCCAGTGTATTGCAAGGGAAACAAAATACCCACAGAGCGCCAGACTGACAAATAGTGTGTGGAGCCATACCTCACCAGGGAGGAGAGATTAGATCAGTCCCAACAAACAACTAGGCAGAATTGTTTTACCTGCATCCAGAGACCAGTATCTTGCACCTCATTACCTGGAGCTGGGGGAGGCCTCCCTTGTATAGGTGGTTTACACCCAAATGGAGGGAGCTTCATCACAGGAGAGAGACTGAACCTGTGCGGCTGGCCAGATGAATCCAGCAAGGTGAGGGCAAATATAAAAATAGTGTTTCCATAGTTATAACCGGTTGAGCATTTGAGGAACAAAAAGAGAACGTCGCCTTAGGGGAACCGACTTATTTATAAGCCTATACCCATACGTGTATGCTGTCATGCTTGTGTCAGGAAAATTCTTGTACGACAGAATAAAAATTTGGAAGTGATGTATTGTATTGTAGTATATTTGTATTTTATTTTCAGACGAAAACTGTACTGATTGAATAAAAATTGTACAATCTAGTATCGTCCGAGAAACATTTTTGTGCTTGTCCCATTTGATATTTTCGCACCACCTGTCCTGATCAGCTTTCAAAAGCTGTTTACTAGCAATCAGATTATTACACGATTGCTTTAAAAGCAGTATTGTTCATACAATTTTTTGATCGTGTGTGCGAGCCTTTAGTCTGAAACTTGCGATAGGAACCTATAGGCTCCACAAGGACAAATAAATCTTAATACTTAATAAAGTTATTGGCCAGTGAATTCCGATAGGGAATACGTTTAAAAGAGCTAAAATAAACCCTGGGTGGCTAAACTCCAACGTAAAAATGCATATAAAAACAAAAGAAAAGGCCTTCAAGTAATACAAAGCAGAGGGGTCATTGACAGCATTCCAGCACTACAAAGGATGCAACTGCAATGTAAGAGCGCAATCAAGGCGGCTAAGATAGAATACTAAAGGCACATAGCGAAAGAGAGTAAGAAAAACCCCAAGAAATTCTTTAAGTATATAACTAGTAAGAAAGTGAGGCCAGAACATATTGGCCCCATAAAGGATGATGAAGGGAATCTGGCTATAAAGGACAGAGAGAAGCCAGAAGTTCTAAATAAATTCTTCTCCTCAGTCTTCACAAAAGAATTGGGGGGATACAGTAACCTAGACTGTAATGTAAAAGTTAATCACACGTCACAGGAAGTACCCTAATGGTTAACAGAAGACAGACTCAGAACTAGACTCGAAAAACGTATTATAAATGAGTCACCGGGACCAGATGGCTTACATCAGAGGGTTAAGAAACTCAGCCAGGTGATAGCCAGACCATTGTTCCTCATTTTTAAGGAGAGTCTACTGAAAGGAATGAAACCAGCTGATTGGAGAAAAGCCAACATGGCACCAAGATTTAAAAAGGGCCGAGATATATCCCTGGGAACTACAGGCCGGTTAGCCTAACGTCAATAGTCTGCAAGATATTGGAGGGGATGATAAGGGACTATATACACGATTTTAGTAATAAAAACTGTATCATTAGTAGTAATCAGCATGGATTTATGAAGAATCGTTCTTGCCAGACCAATCTATTACCTCCTATAAAGAAATGAGCTGCCATCTAGATAAAGGAAGGCCTTTAGATGTAGTGTATCTGGACTTTGCAAAGGCATTTGATACAGTTCCCTACAAATGCATACTGTACAAACTAAGGTACATAGGTTTGGACCATAGGGTGAGTACCTGGAATGAAAACTGGCTTCAGAGGCGATTCCAGAAGGTGGTGATAAATGGGGAGTACTCAGATTGGTCGGGTGTGGAAAGTGGGGTCCCCCAAGGATCTGTCCTGGTACCAATCCTGTTTAATTTTTTCATAAACGATTTAAAGGATGAGATGAGCAGCACAATCTCAGTATTTGCGGACAATACTAAGCTATGCAGGGCAATATCTTCTTCACAGGACGTGGAAACCTTACAAGAAGATCTGAACAAAATAATGGGGTGGGCAACTACATGGCAAATGAGGTTTAATGTTGAAAAATGTAAGGTAATGCACTTGGGTGACAGAAATACGAAAGCAAGTTACTCACTAGAAGAAGAACTTCTGGGGGAATCTAACATGGAAAAGGAACTGGGGGTCCTAGTAGACAACAAGCTCAGCCATGGCATGCAATGCCAAGCTGCTGCAAGTAAAGTCAACACAATACTGGCATGTATAAAAAAGGGGATTCCAGAGATAAAAAGATAATTTTCCCACTCTACAAGACTCTCATCCGGCCGCATCTCGAGTATGCTGTCCAGTTCTGGGCACCGGTCCTCAGGAAGGATGTGCTGGAACTGGAGAGAGTGTAGAGAAGGACAACAAAGATAATTAGTGGAATGGAGGACATCAGCTATAAGGAAAGACTACAAACATTAAACTTATTCTCTCTGGAGAAGAGACGCTTGAGAGGGGATATGATGTCAATGTACAATATACTGTTAACTTTAAACACACACATCATAGGTTAGACTGGATGGACTGGTGTCGTTTTTCAACCTCAGTAACTATGTAACTATGTAACTATATCTGTTTGAAGACTAAAAAAGGTACTAGCATGCACTGCAAGGTGCTTGCACTTTGGCCCTGTTGCTACTATTTTGTTACTTTTTAGGCTGGACCAGGTTTACTTTCCGGTGGGCAGTGCATGGCCTGACAGATGTAAAACAGATTAAAATAATTTTTATGACAATCTGGTTATGTAAGATTAACAGCATAATGATACTAAGAATTTTCAATCATCATCAATTTTTCTTTCACTCTCTTCTAAACCAATGACCAGTCATTACCTTTTTTATGGAGAAGAAGGAACATCTCGCAGTTCATGAACCATATCATTTGATTAGTAATGAATAGATTTGTCACGGCCTGTTGCTGAGGGATTTGCATGCCTACGGCCACTTTTTGGCTCATGTCACAAACTCAACGCTATCAAGGGTAGCTTACTTTTGAAGCATATTCTTCTCATAAAGGAACTACTCACCAAACATAATACAATATAAAGAGTCCCCATGTATCTGCTCTTGGTTTGTATCTGCAGGATATAACTTCACATAGCCTCCTCCGCAATCAATTCCTTGCTCATGTTTAACAGTGAACTGTATCACCAAACTCTGGTTCTCATTGCTGATTGGCTCAAACCGAGCTGATAGAGCATAGTACTTCCAGTCTTGAGTGGTCTGTATACCTGGCAGCAATGACATTTAAAAGGTATACTTTTAACTTGTGTTTTAAACAATGCTTTTTAAGGTAAAGGCAAAAAATACTAAACTAACAATACAATTATTTTCACATATTTACGTGCACACGAAAAAAAATAAAAAAAATACTGAATAAGGCCTAATTTAAAGAGCCATACTGCTGCAAGTATTTTGCGGAAAACTGCAGCCAGTCTCCCAGGGGTGTGCAGACAGCTGCATTCAGCAAGCAAATACTAAGTAATGACAGGCTGACAGTGGCTGCAGATGTCCGCTGGCGTTTGCCTGTATTTGGCATAGGGAGAAAATAGCTGTGGTTACAGACAGATGATAGTACCTGGATGCAAGTACTTTGTCCCAGGGACAGCTGTGGCCACTGTAAGCCTGTCATTGTTTTGTAGAGACTTACTGACTGCGGCTGTCCAACAGACTTCGGATCCCAGTTCGACTCAAAATATTTGAAACACCATGACTGGCTTGCTGTGTGAATGAGGCCTAAATGTTTCAACAGTTCTGATATGCTATGGAAAATATATAATCCTGGCATATTACTTTCTTTTTTAGAAGATCTAAATGTACATTAACAGCTTTTTTTCCAGTTTCTGCACACGTTAAAATACAGTATTTAGGTCTTAAGGTTAGTTAACCCCCCCCCCCAAACATTATATATTTTCATACAGCAAAAACAGATCCTGGAGATGAAAATGGTGGTAGCTTGAAGTTTTTTTATGTCACATTATATTAGTACATGTTTATCAAATGCAAATTTTCAGTAAAAAATACACTAAAATGAATTTGAGTTCACATGAACACAACGGTGTTGATTTACTAAAAAAAATTAAAAAAAAAATTGGGTAATATATTAGGTTTGATTTACTAAAACTGGAGAGTGCAAAATCTGGTGCAGCTCTGCATAGAAACCAATCAGCTTCCAGGTTTTTTGTCAAAGCTTAACTTAAATTAGAAGCTGATTGACTACCATGCACAGCTGCACCAGATTTTGCCCTCTCCAGTTTTAGTAAATCAAACCTAATATATTACCCAATTTTTAAAAAAAAATAAAAAAATTTTTTACAACAAACTGCAACCAACTTTGGTACCTAAAATTGTCCTTAGGCAATGGTTTAAAAGCCTTTACAGGTTATCTATTTAAAGCAAAGCTCCAGCCCCCCCCCCCCCCCCACCAAAAAATTAAAAGACAGCAGCTACAAATACTGTAGCTGCTGACTTCTAATATTAGGACACTTACCTGTCCAGGGTACTCGCAATGAAGACACCCTAGTTAATTTTTCAATCGGCTCCAGGTGCTGCCGCCACCATTTTTTGTAAGGAAAACTGTCAGTGAAGCCTTTGCAGCTTCACAGCCGGTTCCTTTCTGTGCAAGCGCGCTGTTTGTGTTGTTTTACTTTATATATGTTCCTTTTTTTTAAACTTACCTTTAAAGCCACCACCCCTCAAATTTTACTGACAGGTTCTCTTTATTGAGACATCAGCTGTTCCATACAAGAAATGGGGAGTGTCATCATCGAAGGGACAGGAAGGCCCAGACACCAATGAAACAGAATCTATATTTTTTTCCTCACTCTCCTAAAATTGTCTTTTTGTCTGTCTCCCCATCTGAGAGATTTTCTATTACTTACTCGATGAAGGAAAATTTCGCCAGTAGAGACTGCAATAAAAGCCTAAAAAAAGGCTCTACCCCTTCCTTACTACATCCAAAACTAAATAAAACATTTTGGCTGAAGTTGGGCTTTAATATAGAGACAAGAGGTAAAATGTCCGAAATTATATCACAGTAATAAAGTGAAGGCCAAAGTGTGTTACCCATCCCAACCAATCAGAAGTAATTCTTCACTGTGAACAATAAAATGACATCTGATTGGTTCTTGTGGACTACTTCACTATACGCACCCTCCTTGCTCTTTGAGTCCAATAATTGTCACGTGTAGCTTACCTTTATCCTTTTCAGGATCACCCCAGAATTTCCCAGCACTCAGCTGCCACTTGCCATAATCAGATTTATTTTTGGATTCAACCCACCTTTTCTGCCACTCATCTGAAAAAAAAAAAACATAAATAGCATAAGTGAAACTGAAGGGTTTAAACTATTGATCAACCGATATCGGTTTTTCGTTGCCGATACTGATATTTTGGCCATCGCATATCGGTAACTGCCGATATTGGCCGATATTTTTGTACATTTAAAATTTTGCAAAATAAACACAAATTTCGACACATGTAAAACTATATTTATTAACATTTTTAATATTAAGGGCTCGTTCTTCACACCTTAACTGCATGAGAACTGATAAGAAAACTTCAATTGCAGGGATATTTAGTTTTACATCATTCTGATTGTGCATTAATGCATAATAAACTGATGCAGTAGTGCACTCACTCACTGCAATAACTTTAAATCACTAGTGCAGTGCAGTCAGTGCAAAACTGCTAGAAAAAAGGCTAGGCAACAGCTAGACAATGGATTGGACTGGAGTCAGTGGACTACCTCTGCAGTATGGCACTCACTGTAACTACTGCAGTCAGTGCAAAACTGCTAGAAAAAAAGCTAGGCAACAGCTACACAGTGGATTGGACTGGAGTCAGTGGACTACCGCTGCAGTAGGGCACTCACTCACTGCAATCATTTTAAATCACGACTGCACGAGGGCAGTAGTGATTTAAGATTTTTGCAGCAGTGAGTGGCGCACTACTGCAGCAGTAGTCCACTGACTCCAATCCACTGTCTAGCTTTTTTGTAGCAGTTTTGCACTGACTGCAGCGCAGTGCAGTCAGTGTAAAACTGCTAGAAAAATAGCTAGACAAAAGCTATACAGCGGATTGGAGTGGACTCAGTGGACTGGTGGACAGACACTACTACTACACTTTCAAATCAATACTCCCAGTGAGGTAGAACAATATTATAATGCAGAAAGCATAACATTTTAGCATGTTCACCAGTTAAATAGCTTCTTTTCTTTTCATAAATTGCTGCCACTTCACTAAAAACACGCTCTCTTGTTACCGAGGAAGGAGGAGCAGAAAGGTATCGTCTAGCATGTGAAGCAAGTCTTTTGTAGCGTGCCTAATTTTCTTTCCACCATTGAAGAGGATTACTACTTCTGTCAACTACTGGTTCCTTCAAATAGAGATGAAGTTCATCATCCAGGCTCATTATTGCCGATTCTGATGAATCCTCCGCATGAGGCCCCAATAAAACGCTGAACATGGCATTTATTTGCCCACAGTGAATTTTCTCTTCTGTTCGTTGTCTTTTTGGACATTTTTCTCCTGCATCCTGCTCTTGCACATCAGAAACCTTCTCTTCTTGACTTTTCTTTACGTCAGGAGGAACCTCCTGCACCTTCTGTTGAAAATCTTCTGTCAGCCATTGTTTTGCCTTGGCCAATACATTATCAGAAGAGAAAGAATGGTTCTTGTATCGAGGATCCAAAAGACATGCACAACATTTTTATTCTCCTCATGCTTCTCAAACCGTTTGGTGAGGCAATCCCTCATGGCCTGCCTACATGCTTTAATGCCACGTGTGTTGGGTCCTTCATTCTGCTGAAGAAGCATCTTCAGCACTCTCACACATGGGATGACAGAGGACACAGATGAATCGTAATGACTCACCTCTAGTGTCACTTCCGCAATGGGTAGGAGCGTCTCAATAATGTTGGCTACTATGTCCCACTGATCAGCAGTAGGACAAGAATGTTCTCCAAGTCCATATTCACCAGAATATATAGTGAGAGCTTGCTTCTGCTCCAGCATCCTTTGTAACATGTGTAGTGTTGAGTTCCATCGTGTTGGAACAGCCTGTATCAAGTTGTTTTTGGGTAGGCCAAGGTCTTCCTGAATGCATCTCAGTCGCTGCTTGGCAAGAATAGAATGGTGAAAAATGGCCTGCGCGCTTCTTCAGCATGCTAATAATGTCAAGCGAAGCTTTCTGGTTTGACAGACCATCATTTACCACAAGTTGGAGGGTGTGTGCCATGCAACTGAGGTCTGACACTTCAGCAAGTCTCATACCTTTAACTATTTTCGCTCCGCTGTCTCGGTCTTTGGTGATTCCCCATCCTCCTAGCATGCCTAGAAACATTTCTCTAATGTACTCCCCAGTGTGAGATCCTTGCATCACTTTTGTATTCAACACCAAATGCCTTCTTGTCCATCCGCTGTCAATGAAGTGGCATGTAAGACTCATTAGTGATTCTATTTGTCCTGACCAGCAATCAGTCATGAATGAGAGTGAGTTGCCAGCATTCTCTGGTTGCAGCATAGTCTTTACTTTGTCAACGACCTTTTGGTGAATCTTTTGCAGCATTTCAGTTTGATAAAATTTGTCACTCTTCAGTGTGTACCTTGGATCAAGTATGGACAGCAACCGCTTAAATCCAGAGTCAGACACTATTGTAAATGGCTGGTTATCAGTGACCATCCTCTTTGTGATTACTCTGTCCAGCAGTTGGGATCTTCCATCAGATTTTAGCCACCTGTTTTTTTTCCTGAAACATATCTGTTATTGTTGCCTGGGATAGTGATGTTTCACCTTGTGATTCGTTTAATTTTTTCTGTCCTGCATTATACAATTCAACATGATGAGCTCTTAGATGGGCCCAAAGATTAGATGTATTTTTGTTTTTTGCAGTTATTGATCCCATGCTTACATTGTTTTTGCAAGTATTGCACAGTGCTGCTGATGTTAAACAGTGCTGCTGGAGATGGAGAAGAGAAATAGTCCCAGACCACACTTTTAATTTTTCTATCTCCATCCATCTCCATTGAAACTTGAAAAAGACACTAATATAGGCTTAAACAAAATGTCTGGCTGGCACCTTGCGGTGATAAGTGGCTGGCACCCTTTGGTGGGTGGGTGGCTGGCTGGCTGACACCCTGTGGTGGATGGCTGGCTTGCACCCTTTTGGCTGACTGGCACCCTTTGGTGGCTGGCTGGCACCCTTTGGTGGGTGGCTGGCTGGCACCCTGTGGTGGGTGGCTCGCTGGCACCCTGTGGTGGGTGGCTTAATGGCTGGCTGGCACCCTGTGGTGGGTGGCTGGCAACCTGTGGTGGGTGGGTGGCTGGTTGGCTGTCACCCTGTGGTGGGTGGCTGGCTGGCTGTCACCCTGTGGGTCGCTGGCTGGCTGGCACCCTTTGGTGGGTGTCTGGCTGGCACCCTGTGGTGGGTGGCTGGCTGGCTGGCACCCTGTGGTGGGTGGCTGGCTTGCACCCTTTGGTCGGTATCTGGTTGCACCCTTTGGTGGCTGGCTTGCTGGCACCCTGTGGTGGCTGTCTGGCACCCTTTGGTGGGTGTCTGGCTGGCTGGCACCCTGTGGTGGGTGGGTGGCTGGCTGGCACCCTGTGGTGGGTGGGTGGCACCGTTTGGTGACTGGCTGGCACCCTGTGGTGGGTGTGTGGCTGGCTGGCACCCTGTGGTGGGTGGCTGGCTGGTACCCTTTGGTCGGTATCTGGCTGGCACCCTTTGGTGGCTGGCTTGCTGGCACCCTGTGGTGGCTGTCTGGCACCCTAGGGTGGGTGGGTGGCTGGCTGGCACCCTTTGGTGGGTGTCTGGCTGGCTGGCACCCTGTGGTGGGTGGGTGGGTGGCTGGCTGGCACCCTGTGGTGGGTGGCTGTATGGCACCCTTTGGCGGATGGCTGGCTGGCACCCCTTGGTGGGTGGGTGGCACCGTTTGGTGACTGGCTGGCACACTGTGGTGGGTGGCTGGCAGCTGGCACCCTTTGATGGCTGGCTAGCTTGCTGGCACCCTGTGGCGGCTGGCTTGCACCCTGTGGTGGGTGTATGGCTGGCTGGCACCCTTTGGTGGCTGGCTGGCTGGCACCCTGTGGTGGGCGGCTGGTTGGCACCCTGTGGTGGGTGGGTGGCTGGCTGGCACCCTTTGGTGGGTGATAGGCACCCCTTGGTGAGTGGCACCCTTTGGTGGCTGGCTGGCACACTGGTGGGTGGCTGGCAATTGGCACCCTTTGATGGCTGGCTGGCACCCTGTGGTGGGTGGGTGGCTGGCTAGCACCCTTTGGTGGCTGGCTGGCACCCTTTGGTGGCTGGCTGGCTGGCACCCTGTGTCATGTGTGGCTGGCAGGTACTGGCCCAGGGCCTGTGGCTGGCAAGCTGGTACAGTCAGGCAGGGCCTGTGGCTGGCTGACTGGTTCACAGACCTGTGGGTGTGTGTGCCATAGAGTAGCGCGATGCAGCGCAGCCCAGCGCAAACCTTTCAATGAGCAGAGTGTAATGTTTTCTTTTGCTGGCAAATTCTTTTTATATCTGGTTCAATTGTTGACAATTGTATTCGCATTTCTGCAGTTGCATCAAGTCGATTTCGATACTATGTTTTTGTTGCAGAGTAAAGCAAGAATCCAGTTTCACTTAAGTATGTGCTGGCGAATGGCAACAGAACTTTGATTGCCCGCTTGGACAATTCTGGGTAACTTCTTTCAATTTTTGGCTTAGTTGACTGTCAGAAGTTATATCGATCAGATTCTCAAAATCTACATCAGAAAAATTGTCTGGCTTGTCTTTTATGAATGGATTTTGAACCCAGTCATTATTGTTTTCATTCAAGAATGGAAAATACTGAATATTAGATGTGATTAAATGGCGAAGATGATCTACAATTCGCAAATTTCATCCTCAAGTTTAATTTCTTTTTTTCAAATTCTTTATTTATATAATAGGGCACATAAACAGCACAGCACTGGACCGTAAATACGGCCCGAAGAACAGTAATAATAAGTAAACAATAAAAGTTACAACATGGAACATCATGAAGTACAACTCAGATATAAGAAATATGCATTACCAACTGCAGTCTACAGGACTGAGGTAAGAGCAAAAAGTAAAGAGCATAATGCATTCTTGTCTTGTGTTATAAACGGGCTCTCTACAGAGCCGAGAAATGTGATTTTCAGATATTAGGGCAAGCTCAAGTTCAATTTCTGATTCTTCAAGAAAATCCTTAAGTGTTGGCAAAGAGTTCAAATTATTTTGCCCAACAGATGAGGTCCAAAACTGCAGCTTATGAGACAGTGAAAATAGTTTATCTCTTGCATTAAAAATATTTGTGTTTTTTCCTTAGAGTGATAAACATACGTCATTTAATTTTATGAATATGTCTACAAGACATGCTACTTTGGATAACCACAGAGTGTTTATTAATCAATCAGATAATCCAAATTTGTGATCCTGGAAATATGCAAACAACTCTTGACGCAATTCAAACATTCTATCAAGGACTTTACCTTGTGATAGCCAACGGACTTCTGAATGCAAAAGCAGAGTAGAGTGGTGACTACCCATATCTTCACTTATAATTTTAAATAGTCGTGACTCTAATGGTTGACTTTTAATGAAATTAATAATCTGGACTGATTAGTCTGGCACAGTTTTAAGTGAGATTTAAATATTTTTAGCTACCAGTGCATGTCTGTGAAGAACACAGTGAGAACTGGTGCTGTTTTTTGCAACATTTCTTAATCGTGTCACAGCACCTGCCACTATCCCAACCAATGCTTTGGCACCATCACTGCACACATCTACACATTTGTCCCAATTTATCCCGTGTGTGTCCATGAACTTCTGAATACAGTTAAATATGGTCTCACCAGTGGTATGAGTTTTCAAAGTTTCACACAGAAGCAAGTCTTCTTTAATCTGTTTGTCAAAATGATATCTAACAAAAACCAACAAAATTGAAAGTCCTGCAACATTTGTGGACTTCGTCTAATTGTAGTGAGTACCCATCACATTGATGCAGTCGAGAAATTAGTTCAGTATGGATGTCATCAGCAAGATCATGAATAAGGCGCAAAACTGTGTTGTTGGAAAGTGGCACAGCTTCAATTTTTTTACTCAACTTCTCACTTAAAATACATGACACTATTTCTTTTGCACATGGTTTTATTAGTGATTCCCCAATTGTGTGTGCTTCTCCTGCAAGTGCTATGCGGTAACTCACTCTGTAAGAAGCCTCTGTGGCTTTTTAATTAGCATTTTGAAATTTTTTGCTCATAAATTGTTTACTCTTCTGATACTCCTTTAGCTTTCGCTTAAAAAAGTCAATGTCTTTATCTTTGTACTCTGCGTGGTTTTGTTCAAAATGACGGCGTAATTTAGCAGGTGCTAATGAACTGTTTGGCAATATTTTATTGCAAAGTACGCATTGTGCTTCAGGACAATCTTCATTTCTGGCACTTGTGAATCCAAATGACAAGTAGTTATCATCATATTTTCCTTTCTTTGTTTGAGAAGATGATAGGCTAGCATTGTGTGCTTTTCTTTTTTTTGGACTTGTCACTTGTCTCTGCTATTCAGTGGCGGTTTTAGGTATGGGCGAACGGGGAAGCCGCCCGGGGCGGCATTTTTTCATGACACGTGGGGGGCGGCATGCCCGGGCCGCGGACCGGTACCGGTCCGTGGATCAAATGGTACCGGGCCGCCCGAGCCCCGTTCACCCATGCCTAAAACCGCCACTGCCGCAGCCAAGCCGAGGCGCAGAGCATTGCTCCCCCCCCGAGCCCGCCCATTGTGTGACAATAGCGAATGAAAATTCGCTATTGTCACACTGATCCTCCTCCTGGCCAATCAGGGAGAGGGTCCTCCTGCTTCCTGATTGGCCGAAAGGCAAACCCCACGCCATTGGCCGAGGAGGAGGCGCCGCGGGAGGACTGAGGAGACGCGAGGAATCCGGGGACTGAACGGAAGAGAAGTGAGGTAAGTGCACGGACGGGTCTCGCGGGGGGAACGCTGGCTCTCTGCATTGAAAGGGGGCATTGCTGTGGCGCTCTGCATTGGAAGGGGGCAATGCTGTGGTGCTCTGCATTGAAAGGGGGCAATGCTGTGGCGCTCTGCATTGAAAGGGGGCAATGCTGTGGCGCTCTGCATTGAAAGGGGGCATTGCTGTGGCGCTCTGCATTGAAAGGGGGCATTGCTGTGGCACTCTGCATTGAAAGGGGGCATTGCTGTGGCGCACTGCATTGAAAGGGGGCATTGCTGTGACGCTCTGCATTGAAAGGGGGCATTGCTGTGGCGCTCTGCATTGAAAGGGGGCAATGCTGTGGCGCTCTGCATTGAAAGGGGGCAATGCTGTGGCGCTCTGCATTGAAAGGGGGCAATGCTGTGGGGCTCTGCATTGAAAGGGGGCATTGCTGTGGTGCTCTGCATTGAAAGGGGGCAATGCTGTGGCACTCTGCATTGAAAGGGGGCAATGCTGTGGCACTCTGCATTGAAAGGAGGCAATGCTGTGGCGCGCTGCATTGAAAGGGGGCAATGCTGTGGCGCTCTGCATTGAAAGGGGACAATGCTGTGGGGCTCTGCATTTAAAGGGGGCAATGCTGTGGCACTCTGCATTGAAAGGGGGCAATGCTGTGGCGCTCTGCATTGAAAGGGGGCAATGCTGTGGCGCTCTGCATTGAAAGAGGGCAATGCTGTGGGGCTCTGCATTGAAAGGGGGCAATGCTGTGGCGCTCTGCATTTATTGGGGGCAATGCTGTTGCACTCTGCATTTATTGGGGGCAATGCTGTGGCACTCTGCATTTATTGGGGGCAATGCTGTGGCACTCTGCATTTATTGGGGGCAATGCTGTGGCACTCTGCATTTATTGGGGGCAATGCTGTGGCACTCTGCATTTATTGGGGGCAATGCTGTTGCACTCTGCATTTATTGGGGGCAATGCTGTGGCACTCTGCATTTATTGGGGGCAATGCTGTGGCACTCTGCATTTATTGGGGGCAATGCTGTGGCACTCTGCATTTATTGTTATGTTGTCATGTTATTTTTTTTTTTTTGGGGGGGGGGGGCGCCGGGAGGGAGTCTTGCTCGGGGAGCAATTTAATGTAGAACCGCCACTGCTGCTATTAGAGGAACAGTGGATACAACTATTTCAGGCATGTTTCCTGGATTTTTAGTTGTATCTTTTCAGTTTCTATAATTGCTGAACAGGTAGAAGTAGTAATAATTTTTCTCTGAAGAGTTCCCTGCTTTAACCAGATTTCCAAATTCATAGTTGTTTATTGTTAAAAAAACCCCATAACACTTTGAAAAATACAGATCTCACAACCTGACTGAAAAGGATGCTGATTTTGATAACACTCTTAGAAAGAACTGAACTTAAGCCAGTTTTTTTTATAGTTGGATGTGAAGTAAAAAGATTTGAACACTTTGAAAAATACAGTTAACATTTTTTTTGCCCCTCACGGAGTCATTCAATGCCCCTGACAGAGTCTTTCCTTTCAATGCCCTTGATAGAGCCTTTTAATGTCCCTTACAGAGCCTTTTAATGTCCCGAGCAGAAAACTTCAATGCCCCTGACAGTCTTTTAATGCCCCCCAAAGAGTCTTTCAATGTCCCTGACAGAGCCTTTCAATGTCCTTAACAAATAATTTCAATGTCCCGAACAGAGAATTTCAATGTCCCTTACTGAGCCTTTTAATGTTCCCAACAGAGAGAATTTCAATGTCCCTGATAGAGCCTTTCAATGTCCCTAACAGAGCCTTTCAATGTCCCTAACAGAGCCTTTCAATGTCCCTAACAGAGAATTTCAATGTCCCTGACAGAGCCTTTCAATGTCCCTAACAGATAATTTCAATGTCCCTAACAGAGCCTTTCAATGTCCATAACAGAGAATTTCAATGTCCCATATCCCTGACAGAGCCTTTCAATGTCCCTAACAGAGAATTTCAATGCCCCTAACAAAGCCTTTCAATGTCCCTAACAGAGAATTTCAATGCCCCCAACAGAGAATTTCAATGTCCCTGGACACTGACAGAGCCTTTTTATCTGACAATAATGAAGCTAACTGAGCTTTAGCAATGAACCTCACTCTCTATCACTCCTATACCACGAGTGATAGTAAATGGCCGATGGCAGGGCTGGCTGGCTGACTGCTGGGCGGGCTCTCTCATGGATGAACTTTCTGAGTGTCTGGTTGATCATGGCAGGGCTGACTGACTGCTGAGCGGGCTCTCTCATGGATGAACGTTCTAAGTGGCTGGCTGATCATGGCAGGGTGTGCACTAGTGCAGGCGGGCGGGCTGGCTGAATGCAGGGCTGACGTCATGGCTGGATTCAGATGCTGCTCCCGCGATTTCTTATGAGATCGCGGTTGCGCGATTTCTGCTGTTTCCAACCTTTTGGTAACAGCGGGCGGTGGCCATCTTGGAAGTGGCAACCCGTCGCGGAACCCCAATTTTGTTCTCGTGGATCCCCAGGGTCCGCGGAACACCAATTGGGAAACGCTGCTCTACAGTGTAGAGCAGCTATTCTCAATCTCAACCAGGGTTCTGTGGAACCCTAGGGTTCCTCCAGAGGTTGCTAAGGATTCATTGAGGTGTGGTTGACTGATCCTCCATCTGATGATGCCTGGATAGTTCAGACTGGTCCATAGGCAACATTTAGGAAGTATCACTTTACATTTTTTCACACCTATAACTTACCAATTGTAACGCTCCTGCGTTTCATGTATGGTGTGGATTTTCAGCTGCAGAAATATTCCACTTTCAGTAGTCATGTAAGAGAGATGCTGAGATACCATTCCCAACCTCAATGACTCATCATGTGTGGAAGGTTTTAATTCAGCTAGTAAATACACACACTCAACAAGCTGGTTCCTAGAGTGACTTTATGTATGTAGTAACACAGTGATGAAGATTTAAGAGACAGGTTGAGTGGAGGTGGTAGGTGACAGACACTTGAAGATAAGACAGTAGCAGATGGATGCAGGTAGGTTTAGCAATCATGTATGGTAGCAGATGACAGAGAGAAAACAGGCGCCACACTGAGTGCAGTATATCAGGATCATACGTTTAATAGACACAGTGAACAGGTACTCACAAGCGGTGTAATAAAAACAACATGGCAGTATTGCAAAGTGGAATGATGATCCCAATGTCCGGATTCAGGATGTGTGAGTACCTGTTCACTGTGTCTATTAAACGTATGATCCTGATATACTGCACTCAGTGTGGCGCCTGTTTTCTCCCTGCAGCTCATCACAAGTCCCTTCTACTTGCTTGCAGAGCAGCCTGCGGAGTGTGGTACACGGAGACGTATGTAGATGGACTTTTCTTATGGACTTTTTCTATTTATAACATAAAGCTATTGTGCTCAGTGGACTAGTACATGTTTGTCATTGGAGCTTGTAGAAGTTTTTTGGACACACACCTCCCTAGTTGTGCGCCAGGTCCACCCCCCTTTTTGTAGCAGATGACAGAGTATAAGGTGGACATACAAGAGAGATCAACCCAGTGCAGGAATAAGTAGCAGTAGTCTTAAGAGCTAGCAATCTAGATATGCAGATGTGATAAATAGTCTTTACTATGCAGAGCTAGATAGTGTAAGCTTAGTATAAGTTTATAGAGGATTCCCCTGCGGGGTACTTAGCACTAATAGCAATACAGCCGAAGGTTGGTTCAGGAGGAGCGGATGATCCAGAAGCGGGATACAGGGATCAGCGCAGCGAGGTTCCGTCAGCGAGGTATGCTTGCAAGCACGAAAGCTTCAAGCCAAGTTAGCATCCAGGTAAGGGTGTTTGAACGAACACATGTGAGTGAGAACCGGCGATTTAAATAGCCATCTAGTCCGGCGCTGAGTGATGACAGCATCAGTCTTAAAGGGAAACACACCTATATGTGTTTCTTCTATCTAGGTAGATGGAAATCACCCGGAAATAATGTGATAGGAGGCACTGAGAGTGCCAGAACCTTACACCAATAAGACAAAGTATTACATGTACTTGGCCCATCTTTCTAAAGCTGGCCAGCAGGGACCAGCCGAGATTCGAACCATGTATGGGCAGGCTAATTGTACCCAAATTGGTCAATCAATCAACTTGGGTACAACCAGCATGTCCGATTTTTTCATGTAATATAGCCACAAGCAATATTTACTGTGTCTTTTCCCAGCAGGGGTGGCTTCCCCCTGCTTGTCAGGGCTTATTCCTGAAGTCAAACTCTTATTAAAAATATGAAACTAATTCATAAATTCAAAAACAGGAGGCTAATCGCTTAAAGTATTGTTTTTTCCCTAGGGCTGTATTGTTCATAAACCCACCAAGTACACCGTTTTAGAAATTTTTATGTGGAATTTTCATTTTTTTTAAAAAAAAACATTTTACAGTATATATTTTTTTATATTTAAACAGGTATGTGGGCATGTGCTAGAATTATGTATGTGTGGTTGTGTTGAGAAATATGTTATTGCTGTTGTAAAGAGTATTCTGATAAATTTTGATGTATGTATAAAATGACAATAAATTATATTATCTTTTCTGGCTAACAAACATATTAGCTTGCGTGCTCTGAAAGAATATCTAAACCCAGGAACAAAAATGAAATATATTACAGTTTATGAGTTCCTAGATGCAGTGGCTGTATTACTTATCATTTTTCAGACTTTTTTTTTTTACCAGAAACACACTTCCTGTCCTAGGGTGACAGCGCTTATTCATCTAACTTTAAGGAGAAACAGTGTTGTCACCGTAGGAGACGACAACAGAAACTTCCCCCTCTCTTCCCATAACATAGAGTGGAAGGGTTCTGTAGTCCTCAGCAATAACTAGGAACAACATAACTAATAAGACTACAGCACAGGCAGAAAGCACAATCAGTTATAACTTGACAAGATTTCTAGCAGGATCAAAAGGTAATTGTTTTGCACTTATCAAAAAGATATAACAAAGAGTTTCCAATAGTTTACAGGACCTTAAGGAGCAAAAAAGAATGACTCATTGCTAGTTTTTACATGCCTTTTAAGAAGAACATTAACTTTTAAAAGTTTTTAAAGGTTAAAATTATTGACAGGCTCACTTTAAACATGGCATAGATATCAAAGAATGGCCAGATCTCACAAAGTGTGCAGGCACAGTAACCTCTACATTGTACCTGATAAACTGCAGTCTGTGGGAATTGCCTAAGGCCCTTTTCACACGGGCGCCTCCGTCTTGTGGATTCTGCTTGCTCAGCGGGGGGGTGGGTCCCCGCTGAGCAGGTGGATGACAGGTCTTGTCGGCTCCGCTGTGCAGAGCGGACACAGCCTCGCTCTCCTTTTTGGGGAAATTGGGTGGAGACACACCACCTGTCCGTTTTTATTCGATCCGCCCGACGGCTGGAAAATAGGACCACCATCCATCTGGATTTAATATTAATAGATATGTGGGCTTGCACAACTGTACAGAGTGATACATTTGGTACAATGCTATATGCTATAACTTAGGCAGGGAAAATTATAAAGAGCATCTAAGACACTCATTAGAATTGCATCGTGCCTTAACAAGTGTCAGTGTGGCCAAAAAATGTATTTACCCTTTAAACAAGTAAATTAATATGGGGTATGCAACCTGTGAGAAGGCACACTGGGTGCCCATCTTTGGTGGAACTAAACCTCCTCCTGTAACTGCAGCTGTCGAGAAGACAGCTCAATGGCTGATAATTTTTACAGATGCTTGGGCAGAGCCTGATGGGATCCACAGAACCCAGTTCCCCATCAGGTTCACTCCCCTTGGGATCAACAGCAGAGAGTGGGCATATCCATAACTAATAGACAGCCTGTTATTGGCTATAGAATCCACCCGCTGCCTACTATGAATCAGAAGGAGAAAGCGGACCTGATGGTAAACTAGTGTTGCAACTTCCCAGTCAGGCTCCACCCACTGCCAGTGTCACAGTTGCTAGGAGGCTGTTGGCTTTGAAGCTAACAGTGTCCTTAGCAACAGGTATTGAAGAAGTACCAGGGGCAAATATGCCACCTGCTACACAGCATACAGAGACAGACATTCTGCCAATCTCTGTATGCCAACTTAAATTATAACTAAAGGCAAAACTTTGTTTTAAATTTTGGATAGAGTGGAGAGGGATTAGAACACCTATCAGGTTTTTTTTCTGCATGTGTACCCATTAAGGGGATTCAGTCTCTCTATTTATTCTGTTTACCGTTATCATTGAAAGTGAAAGTAAACGATAATCCCCAAATTTTGGGTTGTCCCCAGAAAAAGTAAAAGAGGGAAAATGTTCCAATGGGGACACTAGTTCTGGTGATCTAGGGGTCCAGAAGGAATTCCCTTAATTTGCAGGGATTTCCTCTTACTTCCTGAGTGGCTACGACACAAGAAGTGAAGGGAAAGCTCCGCAATGAAACAAAGAGGTACATCATTTCGCGGGACAGAGCCAACCTGCCGCCGTAGAACTACGGCGGCTGGTCGGCAAGCGGTTAATTATCTCCAATTTCGTTATCTATGACTAGATTTATACCCTTTGAAGTTGGTGCAGTAATAGAACCACACTGTGAAAGTGGTGACATTAAAGTATAACTAAAGGCAAAAACCTTTTTTTTAGTTTTGGATCGAGTGGAGAGGGATTAGATTGCTTGCCAGTTTGTATTGCTGTGTGTGCCTTCATTAAGGAGATTCACCCTCTCTCTTTGTCCTGTATACCATTATCAATAAAAGTAAAAATAAAAGAAAATCCCATTTTTTGGGTTGTCCCCAGAAAAGTGATAGAGGGGAAATCTTCCAATGGGGACACTAGTTCTGGTGCCCTGGGGGTCCCTTAGAAATTCTCTTAATTTGCAGGGATTTCCTCTTCTCTCACTTCCTGTTTGGCTATGGGACAAGAGGTGAAGGGAAATCTCTGCAATGGGACACAGATGGCGGAAAAAAAATCTGACAGGGGTTATAACCTTCCCTTACTCTATCCAAAATGTAAAAATTTTGCCTATAGTTCTACTTTAAAGAGGAGCTCCAGCCTGGGCAATAAAAAAATGAAAAGCCAGGAGCTACATACTGTGGTTGCTGACTTTTAATATAAGGACACTTACCTGGCCAGGGATCCAGCGATGTTGGCATCCCAGGCTGATTCTTCACTAAGGGAAACCGGCAGTAAAGCCTTCAGGCTTCACAGCCGGTTTTCTACTGCACATGTGCGAGTCGCACTGCGCTTTCTGAATGGTGGAAGGAGGAGGGGCCGGAAATACTTGGAGATTGCCACGGTGATCTTACCCAGAGGTGGGAGCGGGTACCTGTCAAAACCAGGCACCTGCTCCCCCTCCCCCCCAAAAATTGGCAAATGTGGCAGTGGAGGGGGGGGGGGAGTGCAAACAAGCAGAGCTTCCCCTTGTGGGTGGAGCTCCGCTTTAAGAACTACTTGAATATGAAGTACATTTCAGTAAAGCTAAAAAACTGGTGGAAGGGATTGTATTGTTTGGTGCATATTAAAGGGCCATACCGCCAGAAAAGTGCCATTAGGGCTTTACTGAATTTCCCCGAAATACCTCTTACCTCCATCTTCAAACTGCTCTCGAAAATATATTATAGGGTCTGCAGATACAGCCAAGACAGCAGCTGTCAACAGCATGCACCACCTCATGGTATGAAAGGAAGATTCTGGATCCCAGATACCTAAGGAAAATACACTCATACAGGTTATATATGAATAAAAACACTACAAACATGATAGTAGAAAGACTGATGAAAAATTACTTTTGTGACTATTATTTAATATTCTTTCAAAAAATACATCGAAGAAGCAATACAGAGTACGAAAGGAAACATATTTCTAAAAAACAAACATTATTGTTTATATATATATATATATGCAGTATGTATATATATATATATATATATATATATATATATATATATATATATATATATATACATATATATAACACAGTGCTGTGAAAAAGTATTTGCCCCTTCCTGATTTTTCTTTTATTTACATATTTTCAACACCTAAATGATTCGGATCATCAAACTATTTTTAATATGACACAAAGATAACCCGAGTAAATACTGTAGAGTCAGCCTGGGGTAGGTTAATATAAGGTTAATGAAGAGGCCAGCTACTTTCCCTTCAGTCCTGTGTTTTAAGCAGCTGGTCAGGGAGACTGGTTGATGGCTGTTTTGCTATCAGTTCTCAGGAGACCTGAATGCTGTATGGAAGCCTCACTGCGCTGTCTTGACGCTGGGTTCACACTGTTGCGAATTGGATGTGGGTTGGAAGCTTACTTGGCGATGTTTGAGCGGATTGCAACAAGGGAAGGACTGCCTGAGAAAGATTGGGCGGATGTGCTGGCTCTTTTCCTGACTGCAGATCCCCAACAGGCATGCTGTGACTTGACCCCAGAGTCAGCACTGGACTATAAATCGCTAAAGGCATAAATATTAGCCAGGCTGGGAGTGACTGTTGCTTTAAGGGTGAGCCGAGTTTTTGGCTGGCGCTCTGACAAGGCTAAGCCTGCCTGTGCGCAGCTGTATCATCTAATGCACCTATTCCAGGATTGGCTGAAACCTGAGGAAATGACACCCGCTAAGATTGTGGTGCAAGTTTGCCTATGTGGTGCATGGTCTTCCCATGGACCTGCACCAATAGGTGGCTCAGTCGGAACCCCAATTCCTGGATGAGATAGCTGCCACGGTCGAATAGTACAGCTGCGCAGAAAGCTTATGTGAGTGTGCTTCTGCAACCAGAAAGCTGGGCCAGACCAGGCGCATTCCAGTGCCAAGATAGCACATGTGGAACGCATGGTGTCTGCTTGGGTGCATGACACTCCCGCCAGAAACACCCTAGAATCAAACCCTCCTGAGAGTTGGCAGGGGGAAAGGCAAACCCGTGAGGTTCGCTGTTGGTCCTGCCACCAGTTGGGCCATATGGCCCAGTGTCCTAAGCGGAGGGAGCCAATGGAGGGAGCCAATGGAATGTGACATGGCTCTATGCGGCTCCATGTATGCTTTTGTCGCTGGTCCCATAAACAATTTAAGTCCGCTTGAGTGTGTGGTGCGGGTTATTAGACAAAATGTGGTGTCAATCCTCGACTCAGGGAGTGTTGTTACTGGGGAAAGCTGATACCCAGGAAAAAGATTGGGGTGGTCTCTGTACATGGGGTTGTCAAAGACTATCCAATGGCCTGTATTACCCTGTCCACATCAGCAGGAACTGCTACATTAAGAGTTGGAGTGATCCCAGGATTGCTTCATGACTTGCTATTTGGGTGAGACTGCCCATATTTTGGGACTTGCTTATTCAAAAGCTCAAAGGTTCAGGGCCTCCTCCAAAAAGGAGAAACCCCAGATGAAGTGATTGATACTGTGTTGCAGAACTGGTATAGTGATGATGTGTCCCGAGAGTTGTGTGAACCTGCACAAACTGACTTAGGTCCCTTGAGGTGTTTGCGGGATTAGAAATGGGGCTCACAACGAGTTTGTTGTGGAACTTCTGGAGTTTCTGTTACATCATAATTACTTCCAATTCCTAAACTCATTTTATCAACAGATTAGGGGCACCTTGATGGGGGCTCCGTGGGCTCCGGCCTACGCGTGCCTCCACCTTGGACTCTGGGAGGAGCAGGTAGTATATCCATCCCCAATGTACCTCAGCCATTCTCTCATGTAGCTGAGGTACATTGACGATGTCCTGCTCCTCTGGGGCGGTACCTCCTCTGAACTCGATCAATTCATTAATGAATTGAATGGGAATGATCAGAACATCAAACTTACCTATACTGTAACCCCAAATCATTTACCATTCTTGGACCTGTTAATCTCACTTGAGGACAGAAGGATCAAAACCACGACCTATCGTAAAGATACGGCTGCCAACACATTGTTGGTAGCCGACAGTCATCACCCCAGACCTCTTATCGAAAGTATACGTGTAGGGCAGTTTCTTCGTTTGAAAAGAAACTGCTCCGACCCTGCAGACTATCAGACGGAGGCAAAGCAGGTCCATAAACGGTTCAGAGAAAGGGGATATACACATAAAACAATAAGAAAAGCACGTAAGAAGGTTGCCCTTAAACAAAGATCTAGCCTGTTGGGTGGTCAGGACAGTGCTCAAGTAAGTTCATGCTCTGGTGAAACAACATATCCACGCATCATAACTCCCTACGGCACCCAATGGGAACAGGTGAGAACAGTCCTCTCAAAACATTGGCAGGTGTTAACTGTATCGCCACTAATTGAGCGAATAGTGGGCCCACGGCCCCTGTTAACGGCCAAACGGGCCAAGAATTTGAAGGACACTTTATGTCATTCGGAATTTGTTCGATCTAAGAGTGGTGAAAACTGGTTGACTTCTATGCCTCGATTGAAAGGGATGTTCCCCTGTGGGCGCTGTTCCATATGCAAATCGATAATCAAATCCAAAACCTTTAGGAGCTGTGATGGACAAAAGGAATTCACAATCAATAGTTTCATCAATTGCCAGACTGAACGAGTGATATACCAGTTAATATGTCCCTGCAATAAATCTTATATTGGCAAGACTAAACGCCAGTTAAAGACACGTATTGCGGAACATATTGCGGATATCAAAAAGAAGGTGGACAATAAGACTGTGCCCCTCCACTTTCTCGAACACCACAATGCCAACCCCGAGGGCCTAAGGGTAAGAGGCATTTATGCCTTAAATTTACCAGCAAGACGAGGGGATTTTGATAATGTCCTTTTACAAAAAGAAAAAATGTGGATCTACAAAATGGGATTCTTGGTGCCCCAAGGACTAATCGTTGAGTTTAGTTTACAACCCTTTTTAATCCCGTGACTTTCGTGGTTGGGTGTTATTCTTGCTGTATCGAGAATGGAGAGATGAGGGGGTACAGACTTTACCATCTAACATGCAGAGGTCTTACACATGGTATATTACCTCTATGGAACCCTTGGTCCATATTATATTTCTTTCCTATATTATCCCCATGGATCCTCTTTGACTTAATTATATTCCTGTAACGTCCTTTTCAGGTATAGGGCAAATATACAACAAGTTCCCATATCCCCCTCGGGGGAACCTCTGGGACCTTTTTCTCCCTTTATCTTTGTACACTATATTCTGTCCTGTGCTCTTCTGGGTCCTTTCCATAATTGTGTTCATTTTGAGCTTCTCACAACTATGGACTCCTCCATCTTTCTATGTATGGCCCCTATGTTTATAGGGAACAATTGGTTCTGACTTACTACCAAGGAACACATAGCCTCGATGGAAACAGCGATGTACTTATATATATATTCTTTTTTATGTGTACATGTATCATGTTCTGTTACTGTTGCAGCGTTTTTAGCTTGTACTGTTTTGTATTTAATATTATGGTCACCTCTGCGCATGGTATATGGTGTTCATAGGGGCAAGATGACTCCTGTTGTCAACCTCTAAGAAGTAAACAAATGTATATATTGTTGTAAGCTATGCGGAGATGTGGCCATGACGCTGGTGGAATGGATGACGCCATAAAGGTATATTTGCTTGATTTGCTGGTGCAGTGACATCTGGTGGAGGAAGGATGTAATCGTTACTCCATTAGACCTGCCTACTATGCACATCAGTATTTAACAAACTAATTATGACCAATTATGGTTGCTATAAAATATGGCGCCACCCAGGTCCACATTAGCTCTGAAACTGACGTTGTAGTCGGTGAAACGCGTCAGTATTTAGCGTCCACCACATCGCACATTGTGCTACTGCCTGTCCTTATGTCTGAGGATTTCCATCTATTCATTTGTTGGGCTGTTCCCCTGTATGCACCCGGCAAACCGACAAACCGGATGTGACGTGAGTTGGTCACCTTCGACCTGGAAGTCTATCCGTCGGTGCCGGTGTAGCTCAATGCACGGGGTGAACGCCGTACTGACGGCACCACGGATTGGACAAGTTGGGCAACCGGACCAAATCACGGACCGCCGCAGCTTTTATCCCCGACCGAGCGGCTCTATTCATCTGATTCATCGAGTCATCACCGTTGCAGGTAATAGCCGCTTGTGAATTTTCACTCTGGGGACTGGGTCCCGCCATTGGGACCACAACGGCTCCCCTGCCGGATTGTGAATCTGAGCTAATTGAAGCCTTCCTAATACTGGATCCAGCTACTTTATGACCTATATACAACTACTTTATTGACTCTTCTGAAGCCCCAAACAGTTATTGTGTTTTCCACGGTGATCCGTGACCTCTACAGAGGGGTCCCCACGTTACGAACTATTGGTGCTGTGACCACACTTCATTTTCTGGATCCATCACAGATCCTGTCTGCTCCAGCAACAAGCACTATCATGTTTCTTCATTAGAGTCATCTATTAATCTTTTCATCTCATGGAACCTTTATTTTTGGATCAGCCAGAGATAGTGGGACATTGAGCTCATAGTTCATATTTGAGAGGTCCTCCCACATCACCGTACACGGCAATCAACTCACAGAGTGTGTTGGTGCATGTTCGGTCCTGTGATATTGTATCTCTTACACATTGGGTCATTATGCAATAAGTTGTGCCTGCTGGCCTTTATTACAAGCCGCATTGAGCTATCATTGCATTTATTGATGTTCCTCCAATGTGTTCAGATATCATGTTTTGAGTCCTTATAGCACATGTGCTTTTGTGTATTTTAATGTTTTTATACTGTATTGTCATTCAGTGTCCCCCACACCACCTTGATATCTTTTTCTAATTATTTTTGAATTTCTAGGCATACGTGCCCAATAAAATTTACATTTTATACCAATTTCAGTCCTCAGTGCCCTTAGTTGGTCCTCTTTTTGAGATTGACAGACCACGGTTTGCCACCTCATATCTTCTTCTTCTGGTATTATATTGTCCAACAGTCACTGACCAGGACTCAACTTTTGAGTTACATACTCTCAGGGACAAACTTCATTAACTCCCTACATTGGGATGTTGATTAGGCCAATTTTTGGAACACAACCCTCTGCTTCTTCACTGTTCTCTATGCCAATGAAGGTGAGATCTGTGCTGGTGACTTTATACAGCTGATGTTACCTAACGATCATATTGAGGACTTTCTGGCGGAATATAAAAATGTTGCTTACTTTAAAGGGTGGCCTCAAAATTTCAAGTCCTGAGCTACTAGCCAGGCTTTAAGGGTTACTCGCCACCAGTTGCCCCACCCAACACCTACCTTGCTCCGCCCCTAAACACGTCCTCATAAATTATCTCATAAATTTAAACTGTTAAATGTTTTTGCATGAATGTAGAAGTTACAAAAATAAATATTAATAACAACTTTATCAGTGCCCATCACTGCAGCCTCATAAGTGCCCATCAATGCAGCCTATCAGTGCCCATCAGTGCAGCCTCATCAGTGTCGCCTCATCAGCGCCCATTAGTGAAACCTCACCAGGGCCCATCAGTGCAGCCTCACTAGTGTCCATCACTGCAGACTCATCAGTTCAGCCTAATAAGTGCCGATGAATGCAGCCTCACTAGTGCTCATGAATGCAGCCTCACCAGTGCCCTTCAATGCAGCCTCACCAGTGCCCATCAATGCAACCTCATCAGTGCCCATCAATGCCCCCTCACCAGTGTTCATGAATGCAGCCTCACTAGTGTCCATCAATGCAACCTGACCTGTGGCCATCAATGCAACCTCACCTGTGCCCGTCCATCAATGCAGCCTTATCAGTGCCCATTAATGCCCATTAATGCAGCCTCATCTGTGCCCATCAATGCAACCTCCCCTTTGCCCATCGATGCAGCCTCACATATGCCCATCAATGCAGCCTCACCTGTGCCCATTAAGCAGCCTCACCAGTGTCCATCAATGCAACCTCACTTGTGCCCATCAATGCAGCCTGATCAGGGCCCATCTATGCCCATCAATTCAGCCTCATTTGTGCCCATCAATGCAGCGTCACCTGTGCCCATTAATGCAGCCTCACCTGTGTCCATTAATGCCCCCTCTCCAGTGCCCATGTATGCAGCCTCTCCAGTGTCCAGCAATGCAACATCACCTGTGCCAATCAATGCAGCCTGATCAGTGCCCATTAATGCCACCTCACCTGTGCCCATTAACCACTTAAGCCCCAGGCCTATTTTTGATACTTTTTGTTTACAAGTTGAAATCAGTATTTTTTGCTAGAAAATTACTTAGAACCCCCAAACATTATATATATTTTTTTTAGAAATGACTCTGGAGAATAAAATGGCGGTCATTGCAATATTTTTTGTCACGCGGTATTTGCGCAGTGGTCTTTAAAACACCATTTTTTAAAAAAATTGCGAAAAATCACATTTCACTGCATTTGAAAAAAACTAGTTAGCCCATTTTTTTGTATATTGTGAAAGACAATGTCACGTTGAGTAAATAGATACCCAACATGTTAAGGTTTAAAATTGCGCACACCCGTGGAATGGCGCAAACTAAGGTCAATAGAAATCGCAATAGGCGATGCTTTAAAAAATTTTAACGGTTACCAGTTTAGAGTTTTTTTAATTATTGCTCATGCTCTGGCGATCGTGGTGATACCTCACATGTGTGGTTTGAACAGTGATTTAATTCGCGGCTCGACTTCCATATACGTTTTCTTTCGTGCACGAGCTAACGGCGACGGGGGCGGCTAAAAATTTTTATTTTTTTTCCTATTTATTTATTTATTTTTTTAACTTTAACACAGGTTTTTTAAAAAAAAAATAAAATCTGATCACTTTTATTGCTGTCTCAAGCAATGTAAACATCCCTTGTGATAGCAATATGCAGTGACAGGTACTCTTTAAGCAGCCTAACATGTGCTCCTCAATGCCCCCTCACCTGAGCCCATCAATGCAACCTCACCTGTGCCTATCAATGCAGCCTCACTTGTGCCCATCAATGCACTCTGACCAGTGCAGGGGAAGAGAGAGGAGAGGAAGAGGAAAGTCAGTCGGATCATCACAGAGCGGGGATCGCCCCAATGTAACAGCCTTCATTTGAATTGCCGGATGCTCGCCGTCACACACAGTCCCGCCTCTTGGAGTGGCTCCTAGGATAGACGTCACACGTCCTGGCATTGGAACAGTGTTCTGTCTGTCAAAGGAGCCGGGGGCGATCGCTGGGAGAACAGCTCCCGAGGCAGCCCCACACTTGCCCTCGATCATTTTCCACTCGCAAAATGCGAGCAGGCGAGTGGAAAATTTCAGGGCTGGCCTAGAGTATGCAGGACTAGATTGGTACAGCCCTTTCTGCCAGTAAAGTTTTAAAAAGTGTACTGCGTTTTGGGACCAGATCAAGATGACTATGATAGGTATAAAGCAGCAACCATGAAGTGGTGCATAAACCTTGGAGCCTGCATCGGAATGTGGATGCCTTTTCCCAGGACTATGGCAATTTTGTGCTTGATGGCCTGGAACGGGGGGGGGGGGGGTTGTTTATGTAGAGACTCAGCACTCTAACTGTACTGCACAGTGCATTAGGGTTTCATACGCAATACATGGCACCACAACACACTTCACATATAACAGGTACGTTGACATGCATTGTGGAACAAAAGTTAACAGGTGCATTTTAGCGTGCGTTGCAGCAATACACAAGTGTGAATGGATTCCATTTACGAGTCAGAGCAAGAGCCCTCCACTCAGTAAGCTTTTGTTTCCTGCTGGGTGGAAGACTCCATCTCTAACTCACAAGGAGTGAGGACCGTTGCTTACACACAAACAGGGATCTGGCTCCACTACATCAGAGTGGGGGACAGACTTTTTACTTGTGATAGTAACTGCTTTACCACTGAAATGAACAATAATCTTCTGGTCACTTAAAAGGGATGTTTGGGTTGCTGCATCTGTCCCCCGGCGCCTCTACACTGAGAACTGAGCGATCGAATACCGCCAATTATTCAGTTCTGACAGCTTTGTGAGCAGAGAGCTGCTGACTGTCAGTCACCGGCTCTCTGCTATGCCCCCTCCTGGCTCACTGGAGCTCTGGGATGTGGAGGGGGCAGAGCGGACGGCTTAGACTCTCAGCTGCTTGCTGAGAGGCTGAGCCGGGTGTCGGTCCAAGCACCTGGCGGATCCCGACTTCCATTGTGGCGATCACGCGGAGCCTGGATTGACTTCTGTGACGTAAGCAGGGAGGGGACTTCAGCCCGCTCTCTGCTGACAACGGGTCACAGGAGTGCAGACTACACTACTGTGATCCATAGGAGTCATACAGCCAAACAAGCTTTGGCTGTACATCTCCTTTAAGGTCCATACACACGATCAGAAAAATACCACGTTCAAAGCAATCGTACGATAATCTTATTGTTAGAACACAACTTTCGGGAGCCAATCATGACAGTTCATCATATATTATCGGATGGGACAAGCACGAAAAATGTTCTTGTACAATACCAGATTTTGATTTTCGTTTAATCAGTACAGTTGTCGTTCGAAAACACAATATAAATCACTACAACACATTACATCACTTTCAAATTTTTACTGTGTTGTACAAGAATTTTTGCCACTTTAGTAAACTCTTCATTTTCGATATGAGACTAACATACAAAAAATAAAATAGGACGATCATTCGTCCAATGATCTAATAGTGTGTACCAGACATTACACTTATAGAGCACAAGACTATTGCCTCAATTTTATACTAGGATTTATTTAGTTTTTTTTTAATTAGCTACAGATATGTATATTTACCTGCATATTGTAGTTTGAAATTACATACAAGTACTTTATGATGGGTCCACTCTATATGATGCTGTAGACACATCGTCTGATTCCCTTTTGTGTGATGTCATGTGATTTTTTTTTTTTATATTCATATTTTATCATGTGATTTTTTTAAATGTTTTTTTATTTTTAGATTTATTTCTTTATGTTGTATGATTTTTTGTCATGTGACTAAGAAATAAAAGCTAGCATACAGTGGGTACGGAAAGTATTCAGACCCCCTTAAATTTTTCACTCTTTGTTATGTTGCAGCCATTTGCTAAAATCATTTAGGTTCATTCTTCTTCCTCACGAATGTACACATAGCACCCCATACTGACAGAAAAACACAGAATTATTGACATTGTTGCAGATTTATTAAAAAAGAAAAACTGAAATATCACATGGTCCTAAGTATTCAGACCCTATGCTCAGTATTTAGTAGAAGCCCCCTTTTGATCTAATACAGCCAGGAGTCTTTTTGGGAAAGATGCAACAAGTCTTTCACACCTGGATTTGGGGATCCTCTGCCATTCCTCCTTGCAGATCCTCTCCAGTTCTGTCAGGTTGGATGGTAAACGTTGGTGGACAGCCATTTTTAGGTCTCTCCAGAGATGCTCAATTGGGTTTAAGTCAGGCCTCTGGCCGGGCCATTCAAGAACAGTCACGGAGTTGTTGTGAAGCCACTCCTTCGTTATTTTAGCTGTGTACTTAGGGTCATTGTCTTGTTGGAAGGTAAACCTTCGGCCCAGTCTGAGGTCCAGAGCACTCTGGAGAAGGTTTTTGTCCAGGATATCCCTGTACTTGGCCGCATTCATCTTTCCTCGATTGCAACCAGTCGTCCTGTCCCTGCAGCTGAAAAACACCCCCACAGCATGATGCTGCCACCACCATGCTTCACTGTTGGGACTGTATTGGACCGGTGATGAGCAGTGCCTGGTTTTCTCCACACATACTGCTTAGAATTAAGGCCAAAAAGTTCTATTTTGGTCTCATCAGACCAGAGAATCTTATTTCTCACCATCTTGGAGTCCTTCAGGTGTTTTTTAGCAAACTCCATGCAGGCTTTCATGTGTCTTACACTGAGGAGAGGCTTCCGTCGGGCCACTCTGCCATAAAGCCCCGACTGGTGGAGGGCTGCAGTGATGGTTGACTTTCTACAACTTTCTCCCATCTCCTGACTGCATCTCTGGAGCTCAGCCACAGTGATCTTTGGGTTCTTCTTTACCTCTCTCACCAAGGTTCTTCTCCCCCGATAGCTCAGTTTGGCTGGATGGCCAGCTCTAGGAAGGGTTCTGGTCGTCCCAAACGTCTTCCATTTGAGGATTATGGAGGCTACTGTGCTCTTAGGAACCTTAAGTGCAGCAGAAATCTTTTTGTAACCTTGGCCAGATCTGTGCCTTGCCACAATTCTGTCTCTGAGCTCTTCAGGCAGTTCCTTTGACCTCATGATTCTCATTTGCTCTGACATGTATTGTGATCTGGAAGGTCTTATATAGACAGGTGTGTGGCTTTCCTAATCAAGTCCAATCAGTATAATCAAACACAGCTGGACTCAAATGAAGGTGTAGAACCATCTCAAGGATGATCAGAAGAAATGGAAAGCATCTGAGTTAAATATATGAGTGTCACAGCAAAGGGTCTGAATACTTAGGACCATGTGATATTTCAGTTTTTCTTTTTTAATAAATCTGCAACAATGTCAACAATTCTGTGTTTTTCTGTCAGTATGGGGTGCTATGTGTACATTCATGAGGAAGAAGAATGAACTTAAATGATTTTAGCAAATGGCTGCAATATAACAAAGAGTGAAAAATTGAAGGGGGTCTGAATACTTTCCGTACCCACTGTATGCTGTTGGAGGCAGCATATTGTCTACTTTATGTGTAGAGCTACCTTTTATTTGTACAGACAACTGAACAAGAGGAAGCAGAGAAGGTTTCAAGATTCCTGAACTATAAAGTGCCTTCATATGTGTGCACAGCCTATTGTATTAGGGTGTGCACCCCAAAGCTCAAACACATACTGTATACATATGTGTGTTTGTGTATATATACTGACGGTGTCAGTAGAGCAGTGGACAATGTCATAAGGGCAGAGATTGGTGTCAGTGTCAGTAGGGTATTTTTTACAATTTTATTATTTTTAATATTTGTTTTGCAGAAAAAATAAAAAATTTGATTTTTTTTTATTTTATTTGGTGAAAAATCAGGGGTGTAATCAGGGGGAATATGAGCCACACTGGGTAATTAGGGTGTGCCCAGGCACACTTGGCATATCCTTTGCGCACACCTATGAGTGTCTTATGACTCCTCTCAACATCTCCTGCACCCTCTTCCTCCTACAGTTCTCTTTTTGAACTTGCTCTGCTCTGGTAGTCAGGGACCAAATCATGTTTGGCATGATAAATCCCAGAGCAGCATGTTTTTGTTCAGGGCAAGAAAGAAGTAGAAAAATATAATATGAGATAAACCTTCTATCCAAGATAGGAATGCCATATCATGTCACATAAAAATCTGAATATAAGGTTTCAGTTTAATTTTAATTTAAGATTTAATTCTCATTTACATTTATTTACATTTAAATTTAAGGTTTCAATGGATGGAGACATTACTTGAAAGTCTCTAAAATATGTTGTCAAAATAACCTGTGTTAGGTATAAAATAGGAGTCTACCACTAAAACCAATATCTGTGCCTGGCAAAAGTGTAATGAATAATTTAAAAAATAAACAAATGCTGACGCGTTGATTTACAGCATGTCAAGAGGGATTTATAATGATAGCTTTACTGTAATATGAGTAACAGCTGGTACTGAATTGCTTGGTAAGCAGAATGAAAATATACTATTATATAATTGACAACGCCATCCAGTGGTGACGTCATCATTAGATTGTGATACGTGTGTGCTGCTTACCTTTTGCTAGTAGTAATGAGCAAGGATTTAGTAATTGTTGAAACAAAGATATACAGCATATGGAAAGATCAAAAGCTGATAACTCTGCTACTTATAATCGTGCAGGAATGCGCTCTGCTTTCTCTGGTAAAACAGTACAAGCTGCAGCACAGTTAAATCTAAACAATTTCTATAATGTATTCTGTAAAATAAATATATTTTGTGTGTACTCATTGCCTGCCTCCACCAAACATTTTTAAAGTTAAGTTTCGATATGTCAATTTTTTTCATATGTGCCATAACTCTGGGATCCCCATGGAAGCTGGAACCCATATTGTCCAATAAGAGAGCACTTTGCATTCACTGAGAAAATGCAAAGGGTTCTCTGATTGGCATCCATGCCGAGTAAGCAATCTCCTGCGTTCATAATGCAGCAGGACAACCGCTCATTGATGTCTAATAAAGCGATTTTCAGCATCCACCAGGATCCCACAGTTATGGCACAGTACACAGAAGATGGAAATGTAATTATTTTAGTAAATATAAACTGCTAAATACCCTTTTTTCAACAGCAGTATATAGCAGTCTAGTGACTTTTGTCAGTGTCTGGGTAAAGCTTGTTGAAAGAGTTTTCATTCTCCCCTGATTGTTCTATGAGGCTGCAGGACCTCTGACCCTCTGTCTGGACAGTGCTGATTGGCCCTGTGCTGATCACATGCACTCTCAAAAAAAAAAAAAAAAACTCTCTAGCAATACACACCAAACTGAGCATGTTCAGCTTGTCCCCTAATGCTCTGTTCTATCAGGAAATGGACTGGAGTCAGTGGAAGAAGAGGAGGATCAGAGAAGACAGGATCAAGCAGACTTTATACACAATGCAGACGGTTAACCCCTTAGGTTCCACAGCAAGTATAACAAGCATGCTTTACTGCATATACAGGCTGATTTTACTGCTGTGGGTTTAGTAGCATTATAATAAAGAAGTGAAAAAATAATGATGATGTGCATAGTGCCATATCTCGGAGCAACCATTCAGATTTTACCTTTCATCAGTTATCAGCACTCAGAACACGTAACAGTTACTGTTTACAGAATGCTATGTATTAATGAACGTTACACATTGCTCTTCACTTTTTAAGTTAAATTTGTAATGTTTTATGTACTAAGTCTAAAAGCAAAGTACATAAACCACATCAACCAACCAAAATACCCATTAATTATTCTAACTGATTTAAGTTAATAAATAGTGGAATCTGAAGTATGGTTACCAGTTATTACAATGTTTAGCAACCTTATTTAAATATGTAATACTTTATTGAAGTCATAATTTATCAAATAATCCATAGTACGGTCACTTTATCTGAAGCTAGTTTTAACATGTAGTTTGATTACAAGTACTCTATGTTTGTCCATAATGCTTCGTAAATTATCAGCAATGCAATATATACTGTGTTTATGTATCAATCACCTGCTCACTTTTTAGGAAATAAATAAAGGGGTGAATGGGTCTTTATCTTTGGATTTATTTCCATTAAAGTGGTGTAAGCCATTTATAATAATACTTTTATGCTGTATGTACCAACATATTTTATGGAAAATATTTGCCTATGAGAATTACATGCAGTATGTTGTCTAGTTCTGTACTAGTGCAGTTCATACTTAGCAATCATTCACATAAAAAAGGAACTACTGACACCGTATACAAGGCAGGACATCAGTAATGTAATGTATGTATGCATATGTTCATTCAGCCATATATGACTCTCAGTCAGCTCTCTGAGCATCATGTCTAATATGAGGGATAGCCCTTTACATAGAATTTTCTGAGCGTTTTTTTTTTTACAAGGTAGGTCACCAAATTATGCTTTGAACCCTACCCAATTTCTTGGACGTGGGTCCGGCATGTAGAATGTGATAAAACATGTGCATAGTCAATTTGTACAATTTGTCCTTGTCTTCAGAATGTGGAACGAAATCCATTCAAACGCAAGAGGAACATGCAACATACAGTGTCTTGGAACCACTGTGCTGCCCAGTTCAGTATTAATAAATCACAAAGAGCTAATAGGTACAGAGAGCCACACATTCTATATCATCAGTACATGTACCACTGAGGGTCCCTAGGATTGGCTCTTGAGGTATAGATAGAAAATTACACAAGATTCCTAATGTAACCAAACATATATAAGCAGATCTGAGCATTTCATACATCTAAAATGTGTATATAAATATAAAGTATGATAATTATACTTTATGACACAGAGGATCCCCCAGATACATTATAAGGTCCACTGCTACAACGGAGATTGCAGTACAATGGAAAACACACATACTTTACATACTCAAAAACATTACATACAATATACACTAAAGATAAATATAGATGCAATAAAATAAATGCCCCATAATATTCAAATACAATCCTTAGTCATTCAGAAATGTAAGATACATAGATAATAAATGTTAACAAAAGAAGAGATCTTCATATATATTGGAATTAAATAGAATATCCGGCATACCTGTAGAAATGTATCAGGAGGAATCGAGAAAGCAACAGGTATCCAGGCAGGTGATGTGCTGGACCCATGTGGCTTCACCTGTAATTAGATTCTACTCCTCAAACTAATTCTCAAACAGATGGCTTGCTGCTATAGGTTGGTGAAGACCCAAGGCAGCCAATCACAGCAAACCACATGCATGCAAGAAAAGATGAGAAAGTGTCTAAGATGGGCATGAGCATCTTGCACCTCTAAGGAATTGCAGTGATAACCTAATAAATGATCTAATATTTATCAGTATTATATATGATGTTTTCTGAGAAGTTGATATACACTATAAGGGGTTAATTTACTAAAGCTGGAGAGTGCAAAATCTGGTGCAACTCTGGATAGAAACTAATCAGCTTCCAGGTTTTATTGTCAAAGCTTAATTTAATAAGTTGAAGTTAAAAGCTGATTGGCTACTATGCAGAGCTTCGCTAGATTTTGCACTCTCCGGTTTTTGTTAATCAACCCCTAAATGTCAACAATAAAAAATGTGTGGCCCTTCATTATGTAAGTGGATACAGTTACACCATTCCCTAATAAATACCTAGGGAGATATACTGGATCTAGTATCTCATCACAGGCGTGGAGGAGGGTGAATGATTGATATACAGGATATATACAGTACAGGCGGCACAGTGGTGTAGTGGTTAGCACTTTCACCTAGCAGCAAGAGGGTCTGTGGTTCAAATCCCAACTACGACACTACCTGCCTGGAGTTTGCATGTTCTCCCTGTGCCTGTGTGGGTTTCCTCTGGGTACTCCGGTTTCCTCCTGCACTGCAAAGACATGCTGGTAGGTTAATTGGATCCTGTATAAAAAAAAAAAAAATGGCCCTACTGTGTATGTATGTGAGTTAGGTACCTTAGATTGTAAGCTCCTTGAGGGCAGGGACTGATGTGAATGTATATGTAAAGCGCTGCGTAAATTGACAGCGCTATATAAGTACCTGAAATAAAAAAAGCTCCTGCTCTTCATAACCATTGAGTTTTACTGCCCCTTACAGGAGTAGGAGACTAGGCAGAAAAATAATCTGGCTACGCCTATGAGCAGTCTCAGGGGATATATTCCCTCTCTCTGCTATAGGTACTCTTTTTTTCTGCCTAGTCAGAAGTAAGGACCTAGTTCCTTGCTGGGATCTCTGGTCCTGGCAATTTTTTTCTTTTTAGATAGAAAATTTTTCTCCAGTGAGATCTACAATCACCTGCCGGACTGGACTATGGGCTGGAAAATCTAGATCCAGTGTTTAGTGGCCAGCGCAGACCTCAGTTCTGTACTAGGTCGGCTGCGACATAGCCCCACCGGACAGGGGCTGGTCTGCGAGTTAAAGGCCTCGCGAGGTCGCATACAACCTGGTCTCACCCCAAGTTGCAGTGTTACTCCTGGCCGACAGCTCCCCCATTTCAAAAGCGAGGGGTTCTGTCTGGAGTGGTGCCCTCCTGGTTCCTGGTGAGTAGCTGCCTCCCCTCTCCCCCTGGAGGGTTTTGGGGTGGATGTGGGCCCCTCCTTGGGATGGTCGGACCACCGGGTTCCCGTCCTTCCCATCAGGCACCTCTCTTCATCTGTCCCCCCAACCCTACCTCCACTTATGCTAGGGCTTTGTTGGTGGTCCACCTCCTGGGGTGGGGGCAGGGCGCTATGCTGGCGATGGGGGCACCGGCGGTGCGGGGGGGGGTTGTACCTGGTGGGGGCTCCTGCCGGGGCCCCCCCATCTTGCCTGGGCCTATCCTTGAGACATAGGGATCCCTCCTGGGGCCCTGGGAGACGTGTGGTGCCGCCATTTAGCTGTAGCCTCTGTTTTCTTTGCATGGCGGCCATGACAGTGGAGGCCTGTGGGCAGAGATTTTGGTGGTGGGAGCCCCTCCTCTTCCCCTGGTACTGACTCCTGGATCTTTTCACTTCCTGATCGCCGCACGTGGAGTGCAGATTATCCTGGTGGCTGCAGGTGCCTGTTTCTGCTGGGTGGTGAATCTGGTGGGGTTCTCTCCCTCTCTGCTGAGGATCGCTGGTGCTTTGTGCCTGACGACTGGGTGGTGCTGACAGCGCGGTGGGGGTTGTACCTTTGCAGTGTTTTACTCTTTTTGTGGGATCCCCCTGCTGACTCATGGAGTCTTTGGAGCACATCTCGCCACCTAATCCCCTCTCTGAGGCTGCAGTGCCCTCCGGGTCCCAACCATCTATCGAGCACTGACGGCGATCCTGGAGTCCTTTGTGTCCCGGGTGGAGGTGGCTTTCGGGCGACGTGTTAGCAAAAAGCTCTCCCCGTCTCCCCCTACCTCATCAGACCCTGAATCTAATTTAGCCACCACGGACATGGGTCACCCTGCTGGGTCTGCAACCGCGCTCCCGGAACCCTCAGATAGTGAGGAGGATTCCTCCACATCTGCAACCACGCATGAAAAGGCATTGGTGGAAGCACTGATTGTATCTGTGAGTAAGACCTTGAAGATGGAGGACGCAGCTGCAGGTGCGACGGAGGCGCAGGTTCTCTTTGGATTTCACAAGCCATCTAGAGCGGAAAAGGTGTTTCCTTTCCCTGCCTATTTTGACAGAATTGTCGCTAAAAAGTGGGGACGACCAAAGCATCCCCTTGGGGTCCCTAAGCGATTTACTAGGCGTTACCCCTATGAGGAGTCCCTTATTAAGAATTGGACTGTTCCACCAGTGGTGGACCCTCCAGTTTCCAGATTAAACAAGGCAACCCTGATTGCGATTGAAGAGTCCCCGGCCTTTAACCACTTCAATACCGGGCACTTTTCCCTCTTCCCATCTGGGCCAATTTATAGCTTTTAGCGCTGTTGCATTTTGAATGACAATTGCGCGGTCATGCAACACTGTACCTAAACCAAATTTATGTAATTTTTCCCCACAAATAGAGCTTTCATTTTGTGGTATTTTATCACCGCAAGGTTTTTTTCTTTTTTGCTTAACAAATAAAAAAAGACCGAAAAGTTTGAAAAAAAGAACATTTTTTTTTTGTTTATGTTATAAAATTTTGAAAATAGAAAAGTTTTTTCCTGCACTGATGAGGCCGCACTGACAGGCACTGATGGGGTGGCACTAATATGCGGCACTGATAGGCAGCATTGGTGGGCACTGATAGGCGGTATTGATAGGCGGCACTAATAGATGGCAAAGATAGGTACTGGTGGGCAGCACTGATGGGGAGGTCACTGGCGGGCAGCACTGATGGGGAGGGCACTGGCGGGCTCCCTGAGCTCTGATTGCTATCCCTGGTGGCCATCCCTGGGGTCATGGGTGGGCTTACCTGGGGTCTTGGGTGGGCATCCCTGGTGGTTCTAGTGGCACCCCCCCCAAGGGTCTGCACTGGTAATCAATGCTCTGATTACCAGTGCAGACCCCCCCCGTCAGGAGAGCCGCAGATTGGCTCTCCTCTACTCGTGCCTGTCAGGGAAGAACTGAGGAAAGCCAATCAACGGCACTTCCTATTTACTATGTGACCAACTGTGATTGGACACAGCTGGTCACATGGTAAAGAGCCTATGTCAGTAGGCTCTTTACCGAGATTGGAGATACGGTGTGTCAGAGTGACACGCCGCATCACCGATCGCTGGGGCGCGCAGAGCGCATTATCCTGCCGCCATCATGACGTCCGGTCAGGATAATGTAACCACCTTCCCGCCGTCATTTGCCTATAGTGTTTACAGGGTCTGTTTGGGCGCTACAAGACCTGTTGCTTCAAGGGTTGATTGCCCCGGTTCTGACTTCAGGACGTTTTCAGGGTTTTTTACTCAAACCTGTTCACAGTTTCCAGGAAGGAAGGCAAGGTGCGTCCAATCCTGGACCTCAAGGCGCTGAACTGCTTTGTCCGGGTGCAGAAGTTCAGGATGGAGTCCATTTGCATGGTGGTGGCATCCCTGCATCAGGGGGATTTTCTTGCCTCTATCGACTTCAAGGATTCTTACCTTCACATCCCAATATGTCGGTCACCAGTGCTTCCTCCGCTTTGCCGTGGGAGAGGAGAATTATCAGTTTGTGGCGTTAACCCTTTTGTCCCGCCTCTGCTCCTCGGGTCTTCACAAGTGTTAGCCCTGGAGCTAGCATTGTTTTGCCAACGGGGGATCGTGGTACTGGGCTACTTGGACAACCTCCGTCTGCGAGCGCAGTTACCCACTGCTCTGGTGGAAAACCTGGAAATCACTATACAAACTCTACGGGAGTTTCGGCTGGATTCAAAATTTTCAGAAGTCTGCTCTGGTTCCGTCCACAAAGTTGGACTATCTAGTTCTGACTCTGGACACGGCCTTAGCCAGATTGCTCCTTCCTCTGGACAAACTCCAGAAACTGCAGGCTGGAATTCGTCACCTGCTGTCGAGCAGATGGTCATCCCTCCGAACTTGCATGCGGGTGCTGGGCCTGATGGTGTTTACCTTTGAGGCGGTTCTGTTTGCACAGTTTTATACGAGGTCCCTGTAAAAGGGAGCTTCTAGCCAAATGGGACAAGAATCTGCAGTCTCTGGACAATCAGATCTGGCTGAGACAGGAAACAAAGGAGTCCCTGATATGGTGGCTTCCTTCTTAGGCTCTTCGGCTGGGCAAATCTTTCCTCCTCTTGTATTGGACAGAGGTCACCACGGATGCCAGCCTGTCCAGCTGGGGTGGCATCCTCTGCAACAATTCTGCTCAGGGGATCTGGACACTGGAAGAGTCCAGACTACCGATCAATGTCTTGGAACTCTGAGCGATCAGACTGCGCCTGGACCATTGGATGGATTGTCTTCAGGGATGTCCAGTGAGCATTTAATCAGACAATGCCACAGCCGTGGCTTATGTCAATCACCAGGGGGGCACAACAAGTGTTCTGGCAGTTCTGGAGGTAGCTGGAATTCTAGGGTGGGCAGAACGGTTCATTCCAGCCCTCTCTGCTGTACACATTCCCAGGGTGGAGAACTGGCAGGCGGATTACCTCAGTCGGCAGGCATTGGACCAAGGGGAGTGGTCCCTTCATCTGCAGGGGTTTCATTAGTTGTGTTTCCGGTGGGGCATCCCCAAGGTGGATCTGTTGGTGTCTCAGCTCAACAGAAAGGTGCAGTGGTTTGTGACTCGGTCACAGGATCCTCTGGCGGACGCCACAGGAACCACGGTGGCCCCGTGGGGCCAGTATCGTCTGATTTATGCCTTCCCTCCTCTCAACCTTCTGCACAGGACTTCTACGCAGGATCGAGGCAGAAGGGATTTCGGTAGTCTTAGTGGCTCTGGACTGGCCTAGTCGGGCTTGGTCCTCCAAACTGGTGTGGATGGTCGCTGACGTTCCTTGGAAGCTTCCTCCCAGGGAGGATCTGCTGTACCAAGGGCCAATCTTCCATCCTGCTCTACAATCGCTGGCTTTGACTGCATGGCTGTTGAACGCCAGGTGTTGATGGTTAGAGGTTTTTCTGAGTTGGTGATTCCAATGCTGTTAAAAGCAAGGAAATCTACTTCTAGGAAGATCTACCATCATAAATGGAAGTCATGGTGTGAGTCTTTTGAGGTTCATCCTCGCTCCTTCTTAGTGACCCGGATCATGAGTACCATCAAGGGCCAGGTGTCGGCTTTGGCAGTCTTCTTCCAATGACCCTTGGCCACACACTCCCTTGTGCGTACCTTTCTTCAGGGTGTCCGACATTTGGTTCCCCCAGTGTGGTCTTGGTTGCCATCTTGGGACCTCAATTTGGTGCTTTCTGCCCTTCAGAAGCTATCCTTTGAGAATTTTCGGGAGATTCCCTTACTTACCCTGTCTCAGAAGGTGGCTTTTTTGGTGGTTATCACCTTTGCGCGCAGGGTGTCGGAACTGGCGGTGTTATCCTGTCCTTCACCTTACTTGGTGATTCCCAGAGATAAGGTGGTTCTTCGCCCCTGCCTGTCGTTCCTCCCAATGGTTGTGTCTGACTTCCATTTGAATGAGGACATTGTGTTGCCTTCTCTGTGTCCCAGGTGAAAACATCCTAAGGAAATTGCTTTGCATGCCTTGGATGTGGTTCGGGCAATTAGGGTGTACCTGGCAGGTACGGAGTTTTTTACGAAGTCAGTCTTACTATTTGTGCTGTTGGATGGGCTTCGGAAAGGGTTGTCCGCTTCCTCTGCGACCATTTCCAGATGGATGAGACAGATGGTGATTCAGGCCTATTCCATCAGGGGTGAGGTTCCGTCTTTCCTTGCCAAGTGCACTCTACTCGGGTGCTTAGTGCCTCCTGTCATCAGGCATCAGTGAGGCAGGTTTACAAGGCGGCCACCTGGTCGTCAGTGCACGCTTTCACAAAGTTCTATAAAGTGGATGTGTTGGCATCTGTGGATGTCTCTTTTGGCCGCAAGATTTTTGCAGGCTGCTGTTTAGAGGACCTGATGCTCTTTGAGGGTGTATTTTTTTTTTTGCCTGGTTGGCTAACCGTTTAGCCTTGGGAATTTTTTGCTGTTCCCACCCCTCATGTTTAACATTGCTTTGGGACGTCCCAATGGTTATGAAGATCAGGAGCTGTGTCCATCAATGAATAAAAGAGAAAATGGGATTTTACCGTAAAATCCATTTCTCTGATGTTCATTGACGGACACAGCACCCACCCCTCTGTGGAGTTGTAATTCTTTGACACTGCTTGTAACAAAGCTGAGTACCAATAGCAGAGAGAGGGAGTATATCCCCTGGGACTGCCCATAGGCGTAGCCCATAGTCCTACTCCTGTAGGGGGCAGTATAACCCAATGGTTATGAATACCAGGAGCTGTGTCCGTCAATGAACATTAGAGAAATGGATTTTACTGTAAGTTGTGCTCCTCCACCTTTCCTTTTAAATGTGAGGGGTGTACTCACTTTTGTGAGATACTGTATGTATATATATATATATATATATATATATATATATATATATATATATATATATATGTATGTATATCTTGTCATGCAAAGAGCTATCATTTAAATAATTGTGTTTTATTTTTAAATCTATTAGCAGATTGTCTGGCAGCCTTTCTCTGTTCATGAATCAACTTATACAGCATCATACAGAATTACAATTCACTGCAAACCCATTTAATTATATAACAACCAGTAGCATAATCAACATATAAACCAAGCTTCTTCTATTAAAGTCCACACTAGGCAAAACAATTAAAAGTAAAAACAATCACCTTTGCAGTAACCCCCCCCTCCCACCACTTACCTAAACCCTGGAAGCTGCTGCTCACCCTTTCTCCCCTATGTTCTGGCTTGTGGACTCTACCTCAGCATCCTCATGTGCAATACAGGGCTATGGGACCCGCATTGTACTTCATAACCTTTAAAGAACCTGCGACTGCTAGAGCACAGGGAGAAGGGGCTGCAGGCACTGGTTTAGCAGCATGTAGGGAGCCTGCAGGAGTGAGGGATCAGGGAAGCAATTTTTTTTTTCGGTACCCTAGAACTAAATGAGCATTTAACCCTTGTAGTGCAGGGGCAGCCCCACTGTAATAGGGAGGATTTTTGCTTTCCCCACAGTTCAGCTTTAGGTCTAGGGCAGGGAAATGCAAACTGTGGCCCTCCAGCTGTTGCAAAACACCAAGTCCCATCATGTCTCTGGGTGTCATGCTTGTGGCTGTCAGAGTCTTGCTATGCTCCATAGGACTTGTAGTTCTGCAACAGCTGGAGGGCTACTGTTTGCATATCCCTGGTCTAGGGGTTAGAGGAATAAGCTGTATTATTTTCCTCATTCCTTGTAGTGGCATGAAGTGCTCCTAGTGTCCATGCTGTGCGAATGTTCTCCCAAAGACTTTTCTCTTCAGCGCTGCAGCTGGTGGTTGTGTGCTGTCATCATCTAGAACTGTGCAGAACAAACAGTCCTGCATTGTACATAGGGAGGCGTGGTCCTGATTTTAACTGGGAGAATTGGAGAAAAGATGGGACCGTGAAAGCCAACCAAAGTAAAGAATAAGGTAATTAGGACGGCTTATTTCTCTACACCTAGACTTAAAGTGGTTCTAAAAGCTCAAGGGTTTTTACCTTCATCCATCCTTTGCATAAAGGGAAAAAACTTTCACTGTGCAGCAGCCCCCCCCCCCATGAATACTTACCTGAAATAGATGTTCCATTAGCAATGTGCATGAGAGCCTCGGCTCTTAGGGGACTCTCTCCCCTCAATGGCTGGAGCCATTGGCTCCCACTGCTGTCAATCACAGCCAGTGAGCCAATGAGGAGAGAGAGGAGATAGGCAAAGCCCTGTGTGTGAATGGACACGCAGAGCAGCAGCTCAGGAGTGAGACTGCCTGGGTGCCCTCAAAGCAAGCTTCTTGCTCTGGGGGCAATCGACAGGAGCTAGGAGTGCAGTAAATTACTAGTAAAAAATAAAAATAAAATTCCATAAAAATATCCCATACTTTGTAGATACGATAACTTTTGTGTAACCAATCAATAAACGCTTATTGGGATTTTTTTTTTTTACCTAAAATATGTAGCAGAATACATATTGGCCTAAATTGATGAAGAAATTAGATTTTTACATTTTTATTAGATATGTTTTATAGCAAAAAGTAAAAAATTGTTTTATTTTCGATATTGTCGGTCATTTTTTAATTATAGCACAAAAAACAAAAACCGCAGAGGTAATCAAATACCACCAGAAGAAAGCTTTATTTGTGGGATAAAGTGGACATCGATTTTATGTTGGGTACAGCGTCACACGACTGTGCAATTGTCAGTTAAAGTAACGCAGTGCCGAATAATGGACTGGTCTTAAAAGTAAATCTTCTTGAGCTGAAGTGGTTAAATAATGATGATAACAGGGTTCATACACATTTTCACCAATAAAATTCCATGACTTTTCCATGACTTCACGTAAATATTCATGACCTAATGTTTCATGAAATGTCTATGTATACATGTTAAATAAGAAGAAAATCCATGTCACACCCAGCATATTTTTACTAAAATAAATGACAATCTTTGTAGTGTACAGGGTTTCGTTTCTGGATACAGCGTGACTCAAAATGGTCCCTTGTTTTACAGTGGATGAGATGGAAGCACCGCTGCCGCAGCTGGGAGCCGGTGTCACTTCAGGCGTATGGGTGAAAAAGCCAGCGATCGGATTGGAAGCTGTCAAGCACGCAGCTGCAGACTTAGCGTGGCTAGACAACGCTGCCTCTCCCATGTTCGAAATGTCAAACGTTTTACGACACACACTGTACATTTAGCGGACATGATACAGGAGGTGGTCAGAGGCTGCGGACATGATACAGGAGGTGGTCAGAGGCTGCGGACATGATACAGGAGGTGGTCAGAGGCTGCGGACATGATACAGGAGGTGGTCAGAGGCTGCGGACATGATACAGGAGGTGGTCAGAGGCTGCGGACATGATTCAAGAGAAGGTTAGAGACTGCAGACATGATTCAAGAGAAGGTTAGAGACTGCAGACATGATAGAAGAGCACAGGGGAAGCAGAGAGCACTGGAGGAGCTGAAGGGCAGGGGGTTTGGAAAGCATTGCAGGGGTTGTTGGAAGGTGGGGGGATGAGCATGGAAAACCAGGGGGATGGAGAGCACAGGGGGAGAGGGGGGACTGGAGAGCACTGTCTGGGGGGAACTGGAAATCACTGAGGGGGGGAGAGATGAAAAGCACTGTGGGGAGCTGAAGAGCACTGGGGGGGGGCTAAGAGCACGGGGGGGGGGGGGCGCTAAAGAACACGGGGGGGCTAAAAAACACTGGGGGGGCTAAAGAACACTGGGGGGGCTAAAGAACACTGTGGGGGGGCTAAAGAACACTGTGGGGGGGGGGGGGGGCTAAAGAGCACTGAGGGGGGCTAAAGAGCACTGAGGGGGGGGGCATTTTTACATTCAGCGTATAGCACTGGTACAGGTAGGTGTCCTTCCGGGTCCGCAGTTTGCCCTTACTGTCAGTCACTGGCCGGCCCTCCCCGCTGCCTGATTGGGTCATCTTTTCGGCTGCTGCTGGCCAATGACAGCACGCGCATACCGCGGACCCGGAAGGACGCTAATACAGCGAAATGTAAATACAGTATGTGGCAATATAATTATCATAAAATATTTAAGCATCCACTCCCCACTCCTCAACAGTAATTTAATTCCATGACTTTTCCAAAACCTAGTGTGTTTCCTAATTTTCCATGACCTTTCCAGGCCTGGAAAGTGTCATCTAAAAATTCCAAAACTTTTCCAGGATTTCCAGGACCGTATGAACCCTGTGATAAGGAGGACTTTTTATTGTCACATCTCGTCAGCAGAATGTCGTGTCTCTCTTCTAGACTGAGCGAACAATCTCAGCATCTCATCTCTTTACAGCATCCGAGCATCGCCTAGCAACGGCCTGTACCACTGCGACACGCCCACAGACTCCACCCGGGGATTCTAAAACCGCGCCCACTTTCCTAATTGCCCCGCCCTCTGTGCTGCTGACGCGAGACGTACGTCCGAGACGTGTGTTGTTATTTCACGACTGCAAGATGGCGTCTATCATGGAGGGTCCGCTGAGTAAATGGACGAACGTGATGAAAGGTTGGCAGTATCGCTGGTTCGTGTTGGACTATAACGCCGGTCTCCTCTCCTATTACACGGTGAGTAGAAGGCGCTGGCGGCACGCCGGTGGGCACTCTCTTCTCTTTGCACAGCGGCCAGCTCTTGGGTAACAGTCGCGGAGTTGTCCGATTTCAGCCAATAAGAGAAGAGCTGTGCTGAGGCATTAGCCAATTAGGGCACGCCTCCTATGTGCCTTGGCCAATGAGCGTGAGGGCGGGTATTAGCCAACGTGTTCTGTGTCCTGCTGGCCGCACCCAGTGAATGTGGGACACGCCCAGCTGTGGAAGTGCTAAGCCTGAGGTATAGAGAGCGGTCAGGTGACTGGACTGCCGGTGGGCGGAGCCCCGTGTGTGTCCTGGGACGGGGGCATTGGTGGGCGTATCTAAGTATGGACAGACCTTTGACCATACATGTTGTACTTTCCATTAAAAGTTCCAAAACCATTACAGTGTGTGCGTGTATAGCTGTGTACTGACCTCTCATACTAACCTTATGTGTGTACTCCTCCCACACACTGACCTCTCATAGTAACCTTATGTGTGTACTCCTCCCAAACACTGACCTCTCATAGTAACCTTATGTGTGTACTCCTCCCACACACTGACCTCTCATAGTACCCTTATGTGTGTACTTCCACACACTGACCTCTCATAGTACCCTTATGTGTGTACTTCCACACACTGACCTCTCATAGTAACCCTATGTGTGTACTCCTCCCACACACTGACCTCTCATAGTACCCTTATGTGTGTACTCCTCCCACACACTGATCTCTCATAGTAACCCTATGTGTGTACTTCCATACACTGACCTCTCATAGTACCCTTATGTGTGTACTCCTCCCACACACTGACCTCTCATAGTAACCCTATGTGTGTACTCCTCCCACACACTGACCTCTCATAGTACCCTTATGTGTGTACTCCTCCCACACACTGATCTCTCATAGTAACCTTATGTGTGTACTTCCATACACTGACCTCTCATAGTACCCTTATGTGTGTACTCCTCCCACACACTGACCTCACATAGTAACCCTATGTGTGTACTCCTCCCACACACTGATCTCTCATAGTAACCCTATGTGTGTACTCCTCCCAAACACTGACCTCTCATAGTAACCTTATGTGTGTACTCCTCCCACACACTGACCTCTCATAGTAACCCTATGTGTGTACTCCTCCCACACACTGATCTCTCATAGTAACCTTATGTGTGTACTTCCATACACTGACCTCTCATAGTACCCTTATGTGTGTACTCCTCCCACACACTGATCTCTCATAGTAACCCTATGTGTGTACTTCCATACACTGACCTCTCATAGTACTCTTATGTGTGTACTCCTCCCACACACTGACCTCTCATGGTACCCTTATGTGTGTACTCCTCCCACACACTGACCTCTCATAGTAACCCTATGTGTGTACTCCTCCCAAACACTGACCTCTCATAGTAACCTTATGTGTGTACTCCTCCCACACACTGACCTCTCATAGTAACCCTATGTGTGTACTCCTCCCACACACTGACCTCTCATAGTACCCTTATGTGTGTACTTCCACACACTGACCTCTCATAGTACCCTTATGTGTGTACTCCTCCCACACACTGATCTCTCATAGTAACCTTATGTGTGTACTTCCATACACTGACCTCTCATAGTACCCTTATGTGTGTACTCCTCCCACACACTGACCTCACATAGTAACCTTATGTGTGTACTTCCATACACTGACCTCTCATAGTACCCTTATGTGTGTACTCCTCCCACACACTGACCTCACATAGTAACCCTATGTGTGTACTCCTCCCACACACTGATCTCTCATAGTAACCCTATGTGTGTACTCCTCCCAAACACTGACCTCTCATAGTAACCTTATGTGTGTACTCCTCCCACACACTGACCTCTCATAGTAACCCTATGTGTGTACTCCTCCCACACACTGATCTCTCATAGTAACCTTATGTGTGTACTTCCATACACTGACCTCTCATAGTACCCTTATGTGTGTACTCCTCCCACACACTGATCTCTCATAGTAACCCTATGTGTGTACTTCCATACACTGACCTCTCATAGTACTCTTATGTGTGTACTCCTCCCACACACTGATCTCTCATAGTAACCTTGTGTGTGTACTCCTCCCACACACTGACCTCTCATGGTACCCTTATGTGTGTACTCCTCCCACACACTGACCTCTCATAGTAACCCTATGTGTGTACTCCTCCCAAACACTGACCTCTCATAGTAACCTTATGTGTGTACTCCTCCCACACACTGACCTCTCATAGTAACCCTATGTGTGTACTCCTCCCACACACTGACCTCTCATAGTACCCTTATGTGTGTACTTCCACACACTGACCTCTCATAGTACCCTTATGTGTGTACTCCTCCCACACACTGATCTCTCATAGTAACCTTATGTGTGTACTTCCATACACTGACCTCACATAGTAACCCTATGTGTGTACTCCTCCCAAACACTGACCTCTCATAGTAACCTTATGTGTGTACTCCTCCCACACACTGACCTCTCATAGTAACCCTATGTGTGCTCCCACACACTGACCTCTCATAGTACCCTTATGTGTGTACTCCTCCCACACACTGACCTCTCATAGTACTCTTATGTGTGTACTCCTCCCACACACTGACCTCTCATAGTACTCTTATGTGTGTACTCCTCCCACACACTGACCTCTCATAGTACCCTTATGTGTGTACTCCTCCCACACACTGATCTCTCATAGTAACCTTATGTGTGTACTTCCATACACTGACCTCTCATAGTACCCTTATGTGTGTACTCCTCCCACACACTGATCTCTCATAGTAACCCTATGTGTGTACTCCCACACACTGACCTCTCATAGTACCCTTATGTGTGTACTCCTCCCACACACTGACCTCTCATAGTAACCTTGTGTGTGTACTCCTCCCACACACTGACCTCTCATAGTAACCTTATGTGTGTACTCCTCCCACACACTGACCTCTCATACTACCCTTATGTGTGTACTCCTCCCACACACTGACCTCTCATAGTACCCTTATGTGTGTACTTCCACACACTGACCTCTCATAGTAACCCTATGTGTGTACTCCTCCCACACACTGACCTCTCATAGTAACCTTATGTGTGTACTCCTCCCACACACTGACCTCTCATAGTACCCTTATGTGTGTACTTCCACACACTGACCTCTCATAGTAACCCTATGTGTGTACTCCTCCCACACACTGACCTCTCATAGTAACCTTATGTGTGTACTCCTCCCAAACACTGACCTCTCATAGTACTCTTATGTGTGTACTCCTCCCAAACACTGACCTCTCATAGTAACCTTGTGTGTGTACTCCTCCCACACACTGACCTCTCATAGTAACCTTGTGTGTACTCCTCCCACACACTGACCTCTCATAGTAACCTTGTGTGTGTACTCCTCCCACACACTGACCTCTCATAGTACTCTTATGTGTGTACTCCTCCCACACACTGACCTCTCATAGTACCCTTATGTGTGTACTTCCACACACTGACCTCTCATAGTAACCCTATGTGTGTACTCCTCCCACACACTGACCTCTCATAGTAACCTTATGTGTGTACTCCTCCCAAACACTGACCTCTCATAGTACTCTTATGTGTGTACTCCTCCCAAACACTGACCTCTCATAGTAACCTTGTGTGTGTACTCCTCCCACACACTGACCTCTCATAGTAACCTTGTGTGTACTCCTCCCACACACTGACCTCTCATAGTAACCTTGTGTGTGTACTCCTCCCACACACTGACCTCTCATAGTACTCTTATGTGTGTACTCCCAGGATGCAGATGCTGGAACATGTTCTGAAAGTGAACTTCTCCTTTAAGGAGAATTTGCACACAGGTCATTCGAATTTTTCTCCTGAACATCTTTTACTCCTGGCAGGAAAAAGCAGCTTAAATGCCTCTAAGCCTGCATATTGCACTTGCACACACATTCACGTGCATCAAGTGGTAGAGCGTTTATGGATTCCATTGGTTAGGATATTAATGAATATTAAACTTTTCTGGCCATTGGAGTTAATGATAGACCATTGAAGGGGGCAGAGGATACTACCGTGGGGGTGTTGTAAAGGGGGGCAGAGGACAACTTATTAGTGATGTAATAAGTTGAGTTAGTCCCCATATAAGTGCCAGGATGAGAGGTTACAACAAAGGGGTACAGCGCCACAAATTGATGTTAGTAACAGTCAATATATAAAAGGAAGTGCTCAAAAGCATATGATCTTTCCAGAGAAATGTGACAGCCCGTCCTTAAGTCCAATGAAGAGTATATCCAGAAGGGAGTTCTCTCTGTGAGTAAGATATAGGAGAATGGAGGAGAGGTCCCACTCCCAGGATTGGATCTAAGCCCAAAGGTCACTCCACACAGACAAACTGCTTACCGAAACAAGTAGACCCTCTAATTAAAGAGTGGTCAGACAGGCATGTGGTAAGGTTCTCCTTGGGTCCACACTGTATGTAGCAATCACCCGGCTCCTCACATTCACAAATGGTAACAGAATGCCAGCTCCAATATCCTCCTTAAGGTCCATTAGCAATCACCAACAATCACACTGAAAGATCCTCCAAAAGAAAGGGGGAACTCCGATAGTGTAATAAGCAATACATTTATTAAAGGTAATAAAAATAACCACTCACATGTCGGCAAAAGAATTCAGACCTATCTCAAAATGGCCACGGCGTGTGCGTGCTTCGTGACGTTCCTAATGCGTTTCGTCATCAGAAGATGTTTTCAAAGGCCTTGTGGCACCACAGCCGGTTCCCTACTGCGTATGCGGAAAGTGCGCTGCGTTTTGTGAATGGCCTGGCGGCAGGGGAAAGGGTTGGTCCTAACTTTGGGCTGAGCTTGCGCACTTTCTCATTTTTAGTAATTTGGGTACGGCGTTGGCTTGCCGTGGTAATTTCCTGTGTGTTATGATCGCCTGGCATCCAGATGGTTCTGGTTATCTATGTTGTATTGTGTTTGTGTTTTTCGTCTTTGTATGTTTAACATGCACAATGGATGTGGTTCTGGTATCACGCTAAACGGGGAAACCTTTTGATAACGGTTTCCATTGAAATAAAGTAACCTAATATTTTATTTTGTATCCCAGTTGTCATTCTTTGTCACCAAAATAGCCTCTTTCCTCTCTGTCTCTATACAGGGAATACTTTTTTGCTGGTTGCTTTATTTATGCATTGATCCTTGAAAGTTTGAGCGAAAGTGGTGGCAAACCCCTACATATACCTAGTGAAGTGACTGGCCTCAAATGATACAGAGCTGAAACAAATACTGTTTATCTGTAGCCCTCTCTTTACAGCCGTCTAAAACACACATATCCAGAAGCCAGGGAATGGGATCTGACGTAACAAACTGCACAGCTTAAAAAGGATTGAGTCAAGTATACATTTTCGAGGGATATGCTTTGTTTATTTTTCATTTCAGAGGTTTATAGACCCTTTTAAGTCGATTTTGTTACTGCCCCAGTACAACCTACTTACTTTTGTAGGCAGTGGTTTCATGTTTGGAAGTTACGGTGGAAGATGTCACAAGAATATCTATTTTGTTGGATTTGCAATGATGAAAGTCACTGCTGGGTATTGCAGTAATGTTAGTGTTACATCAGATGAATTGAAGAACAGAGGCTGGAGCATGTTTTCTGGTTCTGCATTAACATTTAATTTGCTAGCAAATAACTCCTTGTGTATCCTTCAGATCTGCGTGGCTGAATTTGTTCCAAAAATCATTTCCCTTCAGTGTTCCATGTGATGTGTCATCCCAGCTTTTATCGCATGATTATTTTATTGCCTGGAAATCCTTTCACTTGTTTGTGCAGTGCCATTTAAAGAGGACATTTTGTAATGATTGATAACTTAACTGGCTTATTACGCAAAAAACTGTGTATAATTTAGATGGAAACCTAAAGGGTATAGGCGGAGGTGCCGGTCTCTTTTGGCACCCACAGGTCCTCCGAGGCGGCGAAGGGGTTCCCTTTTCCCGCATACTTTGTCAATATTGTAAAAAAAACAGTGGGGTTGTCCAAAGCGCACTTTTGCAATCCCTAAGCGGTTTGTGCTGCGGTATCCTTATGAGGATTCCCTGCTAAAAAAAAAAGTGGATGGTTTCACCTGTAGTGGACTCGCAGGTTAAATAAAGCAACCTTCATTTCCGGTGGTGAGGTCCCTGGCATTTAAGGATCCGGCTGATAGGCGATCGAAGGCTCTGACCTGCCACATGCTCACGGTGGCCAGGTCAGCGCTTTGGCCGGTTTTTACTATTGCCCTGGTGTCGCAAACTCTGACTGATTTGGCCAAACTTACGCCGGGACCTGGAGGGGAAACCACTTCCTTCTGCTTTTGCGGAGCTAACGGATCAGTTGGTCAAGGGGCTACAGTTTCTGTGATGCCTCTTTGATGTGGTTCCCTTGATTTCTAGACTGTTGGTCTCAGTAGTAATCCTTCGGCGTATTATCTGGCAAAAATGCTGGTCGGCGGGCCAGACATCTAAGAAGGCCTTATCTAATCTCCCATTTGTGAGGGATCACCTGTTTGGCGCTTCCTTGGATGACATCATTAAGGGCATCACGGAGGGAAGAGTACTCTTCTTCTGCAGGCTTCCAAGGGTAAGAAGCCCCGTCATAGACGGGGGGGGGGGGGGGGCATTCTTCTCGGCCCATAGGAGGCTTTTTTTTTGTCCCTCAGGGTCTCAAGACCAGGGATCCAAGCCCTTCAGGGCATCCGCCAGAGGTTCCAAGTGGCCCCTGGTCTGGCAAGCCATAAGAGGGCTCTTCCAGACCTGCGGACAAGTCTTCCTCTGCATGGAGGGGCGCCCTCACCCATATCTAGGGTGGGGGGGATGTCTTTGCTGGTTTCCTGATCCGTAAACCTCCCTGGTACAGGACAAGTGGGTCCACAAAGTAATTCGGTCTGGTTTCACGATCGAGTTTCGGTCTTATCCTCCGAAGAGGTTATTCCCTTTCCACCTGTGCTTGTCCCCAGATCGCCTATGGGTTCTCTTTGGGGCAGTGCAAGACTTGTTACTCCAAGGGCTGATTGTCCTAGTTCTGACGTCTGAATGTTTTCAGGGGTTCTACTCAAACCTGTTCACTGTTCCAAGGAAAGAAGGCAAGGTATGTCCAATTCTGGATCTCAAGGCGCTAAACTGCTTTGTGTAGGTACAGAAGTTCTGAATGGAGTCCATTAACACTCTAGTAGCGCCCCTACATCACGGAGCTGGTGGATGTTAGAGACCTTGCACTCTTCCACCTTCCATTTGAGGATGCACCACAGATGCTCAATAGGGTTTAAATCTGGAGACATGCTTGGCCAGTCCATCACCTTTAGCAAGGCAGTGGTCATCTTGTAGGTGTGTTTGGGGTCGTTATGTTGGAATACTGCCCTGCGGCCCAGTCTCTGAAGGGAGGAATCATGCTCTGTGTCAGTATGTCACAGTACATGTTAGCATTCATGTTTCCCTCAATGAACTGTAGCTCCCCAATTCCGGCAGCACTCATGCAGCCCCAGACCATGACACTCCCACACCTAGCTTGATTGTAGGCAAGATACACTTGTCTTTGTACTCCTCACCTGGTTGCCGCCACACACGCTTGACACCATCTAAACCTAATAGGTTTATCTTGGTCTCAGCAGACCACAGGACGTGGTCTCAGTAATTCATGTCCTTAGTCTGCTTGTCTTCAGCAAACTGTTTGCGGGCTTTCCTGTGCATTATCTTTAGAAGAGGCTTCCTTCTGGGATGACAGCCATGCAGACCAATTTGATGCAGTGTCCGGCATATGGTCTGAGCACTGACAGGCTGACTCCCCCCCACACACACCCCTTCTACTTCTGCAGCAATGCTGGCAGCACTCATACATCTATTTTCCAAAGACCACCTCTGGATGTGATGCTAAGCACGTGCGCTCAAATTCTTTGGTCGACCATGGCGAGGCCTGTCCTGGTAATCCACTGTATGGTCTTGACCACCATGCTGCAGTGCAGTTCAGTTTCAGGGTCTTGCCAATCTTCTTATAGCCTAGGCCATCTTTATGTAGAGCAACAATACTTTTTTTCAGATCCTCAGAGTTCTTTGCCATGGGGTGCCATGTTAAACTTCCAGTGACCAGTATGGAGAGAGTGAGCACGATAACACCAGATTTAACACACCTGCTCCCTAGTCCAACCTGGTGCCTTGTAAGACTAATGCCCCATACACACGTGCAGATTATCTGCAGACTTTTGTCTGCAGACTTACCTTTTCTATGTAGTGCAAGGGCCTGCCGGATTGCATACAAATTGAAAGTGTTTAGGTTTGACCTCATATTATATGGTTTTGGTAAGTCTGCAGACAAAAGTCTGCAGATAATCTGCACGTGTGTATGGGGCATAACACGTCACATGACACTGGGGAGGGAAAATGGTTTATTGGGCCCAATTTTGGGAATTTACACTTAGGGGTTTACTCCCTTTTGTTGCCAGTGGTTTAGACCTTAATGGCTATGTGTTGAGTTATTTTGAGGGGACAGCAAATTTACACTGTTATACAAGCTGTACACTCACTACTTTACATTGTAGCAAAGTGTCATTTCTACAGTGTTGTCACATGAAAAGATATAATAAAATATTTGCACAAATGTAAGGGGTTTACTCACTTTTGTGAGATGCTGTAGCTGCCTGTTGCCAGTAGGGGACTGCTCCGCACATTCAGACTAATGGCAGATGCTAATTGTCAGCTAAACCACCTGTCTTCCACACATTGTTGATTGTGCTGATTAACTCACCTATTGTCTACTGTGGGGATGTGTTTACTAATAATAATGAGTATTGTGCTTCATGAGCTCGATGACGGCAAGTTGCTAGTTAACTCCAGTCAATTTAATCACTGTCATCTATTGGTTGGTAGTGGGAAAGTAGAATACTGTTTGTGTTGTTTGTTCCTTAGATATGTTAATATTTCTGTACAGAATTTCATCTGCATAGGATAATGTAATTGGGTACCTGACCTGGTGGGGTATATATTCGGTGTGAGTTTGTTCAATAAATATTCCAGATCTTATACAAGCTATTCTAGGCTAGTTTTGTATGTGGCTGGCTAGAATATCTGCTATGTTCAAGACTGAAGGAAGCAGTATTCTGACGGAAGCACACAAGCGCGTTGTGGGGTTGCGGTTCCGTTACACGTACATTGCGTGGTGTGAATCTCTTGGGGTTCACCCTCGCTCCTTTTCGGTGGCTCGGATATTGGCTTTTCCCCAATGGCGGGTTGAGCAGCACCTGGCCTTGGGTACCATCAAGGGCCAGGTTTGGGCCTTAACCGTTTTCTTTCAACGTCCATTGGCCACACATTCCTTGGTGCGTACCTTTTTTTTTTTTTTTTTTATCCAGGGAGTTGGACACTTGGCTCCTCCAGTGCAATCTCCATTTCCGCTGTGGGACCTCCATTTGGTGTGGTTGGTGCTTTAGAAACCTCCCTTCGAAAGTCTTCGGGAAGTTCCCCGACTTACGTTGTCCCAGAAGGTGGCCTTTTTGGTGGCTATTACTTCTGCGTGCAGGGTGACGGAGCTGGCGGCGTTGTCTTAACGTTCACCTTACCTGGTAGTTCACAGAGATAAGATGGTTCTTCGTCCCTGTCCGTCATTCCTTCCAAAGGTCATCTCTGATTTCTATTTGAATGAAGACCTTGTGATGCCTTCCCTGTGTCCCAGGCTGAAACATCCTAAGGAAATTGTTGTTCGAGCAATCAAGGTGTACCTGGCAGTTATGGAGTTTTTTTTGTTTTGTTTTTAGGAAGTCAGTCTCCCTATTTGTACTCATGGAAGGACCTCAAAGGGTTTGCTGCTTCTGCTGTGACCATTTCCAGATGGATTTTTTTTCAAGCCTATTCTATTAAGGGTCAGTTTCCTCCTTTACCTGTTACGGCGCGCTTAGTGCCTCCTGGGCCTTCCGTCATCGGGCATCAGTGATGCAGGTTTGCAAGGCAGGCACCTGATCATCCTGCACACTTTTTTACAACGTTTTATAAAGTGGATGTGTTGGCATCTGCGGATGTTTCTTTTGGCCGCAAGGTTTTGCGGGTTGCTGTTTAGAGGACCTGGTCCTCTTTGAGGGTGTATTGTTTTTTTTCAGATGAGCTCCAGTTGTTTTATAGTTGAACTCCATGTTGCCTGGTTGGCTACGGTTTAGCCTTGGAAATTTTTGTTGCTTTTTTCCACCCCCTGCTTTGGAACATCCCAATGGTGAAGAAGATAATGAGCTGTGTCCGTCCATGAACGAAAGAGAGAAAATGGGGATTTTTGACTTACCGTAAAATCAATTTCTCTGAAGTTTCCTTGATGGGACACAGTACCCACCCCTCTATGGAGTTGGATTTCATCTGATGTTGCTTGTAACAGAACTGAGTAGCTATAGCTGAAAGTGGGAGTATACCCCCCAGGGACTGCCCTCATAGGCGTAGTCAAGTGTTGTTTGTTTTTTTTCCTGCCTAGTGTCCTACTCCTGTAGGGGACAGCATAACCCAAAGGTGAAGAAGATAAGCAGCTGTGTCCGTCAGTAAACCTCGGAAAAGGATTTTACGGTAAGACAAAAATCCAGTTATTTTGGGTTATCACCAGAAGAGAAATCTTTCAGTAGTGATACTAGTTCTAGTTATCCTGTTGACAGCCAGGGATTTCCTGTCGCTTCCTGTTTTGCCTATAGGACAGAAAGTTAGAGGAAATCTGTCAAAAACTGACAAGGTTTCCAAAATAGAGGGGGGGTTGCTTTTTTAGTTCTGCTTTAACTTTTCTCTGAGGGTTGGTTGACGCCAGATGCAGTCCAGTTGGTCTTTCTTTCTTTGTTTTTTTTGTTTTTTTTCTTTCTACATAGAACTGTACTGAAACATGAAAAATGCATCAAAAGGGTATAACCCAGAAAAAAAAAAACTAGAAAACATTGGGGGGAAAAAACAAATCAAAAATGCATTGGAACGCAATTAAAACACTTATTTCTAAATGCATCCGCAACACATTTGGACTGTTTCTGTGGCCTGAACCAGCCATTAAAGCGATATAATAAATGCAATTTTTTTTTTTTTATATTAAAATGTTATGCTTGCCCACTCCAAGCAGTGGTTTTGCACAGAGCAGCCCCAGTCCTCTTCTCAAGTCCCCTGCTGGTGCTCCTGGCTCCTCCCTCCTGAGTCCCCCCAGAGCAAGCAGGGGGCACCCATGCAGGCTCGCTCCCGAGCCGCTGCTCTTCGTGTCCATTCACACCCACTGCTGTGGATCGGCCCCACCCTCTCCTCACTGGAGGCAGTGGCTCCCACTGCTGTCTCTGCCAATAAGGAGGGAGAGTCCCCAGAGAGCCGCTGCTCTGGTGCACATCGCTGGCTCGTGATGGGGCTTAGGTAAGTATTAGGGAGGGCTGTAGTGGGAGCTTCCCAGGAAAGGTGTGTGTGTGTGTGTGTGTGTGTGTGTGTGTGTTTGTTTGTTTTTTGTTTTTTTTTTACCTTTTATGCATCGAATGCATGACGGCAAAAAATCATGAGCCTTTAGAACCACTAAAAAGCAACAATATAGACCCATTTGTATTTCTGATCAGTTGTCCTATCCGAGTCTCATCGATTCTAGGGGCCAGCCTAATTTTCTTGGTGAATTTTGTACACTGTAGGTCACCATTTCTTTGCAGCAAATAAATCCCCGAACACCCCCTCCCCCTGAACACACACTTAGGGGAGGAAGGAAAATAGGGGGACTTGGGACTTAATAGCTGGATACACACTATTCGGCTTTTGTTGTTTGTTTTCTTTTTAGATTTACCTTTAACTTTGTAGTGCAAGGGCCTGCCTGGTTGCATACAAATTAAAGAGGAAGTAAACCCTCCTCAGGAAGTTGTACCTATAGGTAAGCCTTATCATAGGCTTACCTATAGGTACTGTAAATATCTCCTAAACATGCACCGTTTAGGAGATATTTACCTTTAATGCAGCCAGTGACGTCACTGGCGCATGCGCTCTGAAGGAACGGCAGATCGTGCCGTTCCTTCAGAGCCCCGTGCCGTGACCGTCGGCTCCCGCGCGCGTGCGCGGGAGTGACGTCACCGCGGCTCCGGCCAATCAGATGGCCGGATGCCGCGATCCCGGAAGACGGGCGACTATACATGTCGCCCGTCATACAGGTAAGGAGACGGCACGGCGGGGGCTCGTTCTAAGGTAAGTATTTCATAATGAGCTAGTATGCGATGCATACTAGCTCATTATGGGTTTCTCTTTCAGGATGTAAAGAAGAGAAAAAATTTTTTTCTCGGTGTACAACCTCTTTAAATGTTTTAAGGTTTGACCTCATATTATGTTTTTTTTTTTTTTTTTTTTTTTTATCCAAAGGAAAAAAAATCTAAAGAAAATTTGTATAGTTTGTGTATCCAGATTATGCCACAAAGGGGTACAGATCAGCAATCTTTATTTGTTTATTAAAACCACAGCTGTGTGTAACATGCATATTGAATATCCGTTTGGTACATATATTGGCATTATGGATTGATCGTAAGTATTTATGTATGTATATGTGTGTATGTATGTATATATATATATATATATATATATATATATATATATATATATATTGTAGGTGCTCCATTATGTGCAAATGCTGTGGCTTACCTTGCTTCCGGGAACAGAGCGACTTTCCACACAGGCTGCGGGAGACCGTGAGGGACCCCGTAAGAGCACGGCAAACAGTGTGGGTCTATAAATTGGAATTTGAACCTGAACCTGAATTGTGTCTGCTGTGATCGCCATGTTTTTAATATTTTTTAAATAAACACAGAATGGTTTTTACTACACCATGAGGAGTCCTTTTCCTTGTCTTGTCCTCTGAGACCACCCACAGGAATCGCACCACCTGGGATAAGCCATACCGGCCCACGGAGATCTTAAGGGCTGCATGATCTTTTGTTGACATGAGCCAACAAAGATCAACTCCATCTGGTGAGTCTGCATTTTTTCTCCTGTCTGGCAGTGTTCGGAGGGTGCCACCATCACTGCATGCACACTTTACTGTCACAATGAGTGCTTGCACTTGGGACTAACATATATATCCTATACTCTTGTGGACTATTTATTGGTTATATCAGACGGTGATATATGTGTAACTGGTATTAGTTACATAGTACGCTGAGGCACTTGAGTACTTTTTTTGCACTTAGCACTTTTTTTGGATTGCACGTATTATTCATAGCCCATTCAATATGTTTTGATGAATATGTAATTGCAGTTTTGCACAGCACTTAGAGCCCATTCACACAGGGGCGACAGGACTTGCCGGGGCGACCTGTGAAGTCGCGGTGCACCGCGACCTCGGCGCGACATGCACGGACTTCATATCATTGAAGTCAATGCAAGTCGCCTCCAGGTCGCCCCAAAGTAGTACAGGACCCTTTTTCTAAGTCGGATCGACTTGTGTCGCTGCTGTTAGAACGGGTCCGGTGCTAATCAATGGCAGGCGACCCACCGCGACTTGTCCGGCGACCAAGTGTCCTGACAAGTCGCGCTAGTGTGAATGGGGACTTGCACACAGTGGAGCACTTTACAATATAGGGGATCTTAGCGCTGCCTTTACACTATTTCATTATGGATTGATGTGTTTCGCGGGAGGTTCACTTCCTCAGGATCCACGCCTTTTGTACATGCAGGCATGTAAATAAAACACATTTACAGAAAAATATAATGCGTAAATAACGTAAGAAAAAAAGATTCCATGTATTAATAACAAAAAACATTGCATACAAAGACCAAACCATATCAATAGGTGTGCGTTTATAAACCTTAGTGATTAGGGGGGGTATATACTTTATTTTTATATATCATTTTAATATTTATCTACATAATTTTTTTTCTATACTTTCATCCCATACATCTAGCGGGGCGGAGGCTAAACTACGGGGAGCAGGACAACCAGGATATAGCCCTGGAATTGTTTTTAGGCATCTATCGAGCAAGGCTATATCCTGGTTGTTCTGCTCGTAGTTTGGGCTCCACCCTACCAGAAAAGTGGGATTATTGTAGGAAATATTTTAATTTAACTTTAAATTACTCCCTCAAATTGTTGATTTACTTTACTCAGCAGCTATCATGCATCCACTATCTGAGTTACTCTATATTAAAACATCTTGCATTCATTAAACCTATTTTTGGTGTGTGTGTGTGTGTTTTTTTTTTTTTTTTTTTGCTGCTTAGTTGAGTGAGGCACTGGTGATTTAGCCCTGGCCTCACAGATGCATCCTGGGAAGGCTACATCACCAGTGCAACCGTCCTCAGATAATGTCACATGTTCCAGGAGGCAGACTCAAAGTTCTGGGCAGAGTTCCAGGAAGTATAGGGTGAGGGATTCATCTGCCCAAAGGGAAAATGGCCACCGTTTGAAAGAATGAGGAGGAATTGAAAAATAAGGTATGTTTAGAATTAAAACATGCAATTGTCATGGGTGAGGAATGTTTTTTCATGATTACTATTCTGTCGTGTTAACCTACATGTCAGAAATGTCTGTTCTCTGGCATATTCCTGGACGACTACCTATGGGCAATCCTTTTTTCTTTGCTAATTGGAGCAATTTCTTTTTTTTTCTGTATACTTCTGAAAATAATAAATATGGAATTATAACAAAAAAACTGCAGTTATCCATAGGTATCTGCATGTATATTCCCAACATTTAATATTTTTGAAGGTGCTTTTGTTGTAATCTTTTAGGATATGGTTGAAGTTCCCCTTTGACTAGATTGTCCTTTCTATGAATTAATGGAATTACTGTCCAGCTATTTTTTTTTTTTTTCCTTTCTTTTCATAGTTTTACTACTTTTTGTGTCCCAGAGAGATTTCTCCATCTTGCAAACCTAAACAAAGAAAAGGGTGCACCAGCCTAGCGCATTATCCTCAGTGGGCTTTTATTAAAGAAGTATTAAAAATAACTATTCACAAACATGTGATAAAATCCAGCATATCAATTCCGTAGTGCAACGTCCATATTACAAGTCCAATGTCTCGTGAAGACGAAAGGTTGACGTGTTTCGAGGCGATGCCTCTTCCTCAGAGCCTAAGGGCCATGACTGAGTCCTTGGTTTAAATATATTTCTCCATCTTTCCCTGCTCGGCTAACAAGTTTTACCAGACAGGAAGTGAGGAGACCTATCGAACAGCTACCTAAATAAAATGGTTTTCTTTATTAGAATAGGGGAAGGCTGGAACTCCGGTGTTCCGTGAGAAAAACCTACCCCCGTCACTTCCGGTTCACGGCAGTCTGTGTAACGCGAGCAGTTACATTAAAACAGCTGTGCTGCACTATGAGTCATCTCCGCTCCTGTCCCGGTCACTTCCCTGCTCTCGGCTACTAAATATAAAAGCGGCGGCGGCTGTATGAAAAGATAAATCACGGAGCCGCCAGCCGCTTTTATATTTACTAGCCAAGATCAGGGAAGTGACTGGGACAGGTGCGGAGATGACTCATAGTGCAGCACAGCTATTTTATGTCACCGCCGCGTCGGTAGGTTTTTTTAACGGACACCGAGATCGTTTCAGACTAGTGCGCATGCGCACTAGTCTGATCCTCAGCTCTTCCATTAGGTATCCGGGGCTGTGAGCATGCGCACTGCTGCGCTGCTCAGCTGTTCCTGGCCGGAAGTGACGAGGGGTAGGTTTTTCTCACGGGGTAGGTAATTCTCACGTTACACCGGTCTTATTTAAAGGTCTGCTATGTCACCCCTTAAGCTCTCCCATACTTAATGCAAAATTAGAATGTGTTTTTTTTATTTTTTGCTTAGGCATGCATTTTAAAGAGAACCTTCAGTCCTTTTTAAATAAAAAAAAAAAAAAAAAGTCAGCAGCTACAAATTCTGTCCAGCACTGTCTTACCACTGCCGGTACTCTGCCAAAATCTCCATCCACGTCTCTTCCAGTGACTCTCCAGCAGCAATAGTTGGATATTTCGGTGAGTTGGTGTTTTCACAAAACAGCGGCAGCGTATACACTACGGTACATGACGAGTTGGCTGTTTTGACAGCATACCGGGTAAGGAGGAAAAAAGTTGTCGCTGCCTTGGAGGCAGCCATGTTGTTGGTTACTAGCGGGTGGACTTAACAAAATCCACTCATTATATCGTGTACTTTATTTATTGCTGCTGGAGAGTCATTGGAAGTGACGTGGTTGGAGATTTTGGCAAGTTGAAGTTTTCAACAGAAAACCAGTTCTACTTAGTGCTGTTGGTCCTCAGCACCGCCATCTTGGATATGGAAACTGACTTCCTGGGGAATCGCAGATGGCTCCGCACTGCACATGTGTGGGATAATGCGGTGCTCCTTTGTTTAAAACAAACAAAAAAAAAAAAAAAAATACTTTTGCATCAAGGTACACTTTAACTATCCAGGAAGATTCTGTTTAGGGACATATTCTTACCACATATGGACATATTAAAGAGGTTGTAAACCCCACATTTTTTTTTTTCAACCTGCAAGAGAAACACATAATGAGCTAGTATGCATAGCATACTAGCTCATTATGAAATTCTTACCTCAGAACAAGCCCCTGCCGTGCCGCCCCCTTACCTCTGACGGGCGACATGTCCAGTCGCCCGTCTTCCGGGATCGCGGCATCGGGCATCTGATTTGGCTGGAGCTGCGGTGACGTCACTCCCGTGCACGTGCGCGGGAGCCGACGGTCACGTCACGGGCCTCTGAAGGGACGGCACAAGCGCCCGTTCCTTCAGTGCGCATGCGCCAGTGACGTCACTGGCTGCATGTAAGGTAAATATCTCCTAAGCGGTGCATGTTTAGGAGATATTTACAGTACCTATAGGTAAGCCTTATCATAGGCTTACCTATAGGTAAAAGTGTCAGAGGGTTTACTTCCTCTTGAAGTACAAATTGAGTCTTGACTGTCTAATCTTACCAATATTCACCCATGGGCACCTTACGCATGATGTAATCTTTATTATGAGAGATCTTGGCTTGTGATGCCTGACCTCAGATAAGTGGGTGAGTAATCTTATCTGATTGGTAAGCGGAGTTGTACTATTTAAATACACTGGCCCTGTAACAGACTGGCTGTGTAGATGGAATATTCATAACATGATTGTTTAATACTCCTTTTTCCTTTTTTTTTTACAGTCGAAAGACAAAATGATGAGAGGATCACGGAGAGGCTGTGTCCGTCTTAGGGTATGTAAAGGTTTTTAATTGTTTAAGCTATTTGTGTGTCTGTTTACTCTTACGGTTTTTATATCCTTACATATTCAGTGCATCTGGAAAGCATTTTAAGTGCTTCACTTTTTCACATTTTATTATATTACAGCCTTATTCCAAAATGGATTAAATTCATTATTTCCCTTAAAATCCAACGAAAATACCCCATAATAACGTGAAATACCTTTGTTGGAAATCTTTACAAATTTATAAAAAAAAAAAAAAAAAAAATCACATGTACATCAGTATTCACACCCTTTTGCCATGAAACTCAAAACTGAGCTCAGGTGCTTCCTGTTTCAACTGATCATCCTTGAGATGTTTCTACAACTTGTTTGGAGTCCCCCTGTGGTAAAATCAGTTGTTTGGACATGATTTGGAAAGGCGCATACAAGGTCCCACAGTTAACAGTGCATGTCAGAGTACAAGCTAAGCCATCAAGTCCAAGGAATTGTCTGTAGACCTCCTAGACAGGATTGTATCGAGGCACAGAACTGGGGAAGGGTACAAAAAAATGTATGCAGCATTGAAGGTCCCAGTGAGCACAGTGGCCTCCACAGTGGAACACGTTTGGAACCACCAGGACTTTTCCTAGTGCAGGCTGCGTGGCCAAACTGAGTGATCGGAGGGGGTGGGGGGGGGAAGCCATAGTCAGGGAGGTGACCAAGAATCTTATGGTCTCTCTGACAGAGCTCCAGCGTTTCTCCCTGTGGAGGGAGGAGAACTGTCCAGAAGTATAACCACCTCTGCAGAACTCCACCAATCATGCCTGTATGGTAGAGTGGCCAGACTGAAGCTACTCCTTAGTAAAAGGCACATGACAGCTGCCTGGAGTTTGCCAAAAGGCACCTGAAGGACTTTCAGACCATGAGAAACAAACAAAATTCTCTGATCTGATGAAACAAAGATTGAACTCTTTAGTAGGGTGTATGTAGTTCCGCGCTTAGGATGAGGGGTATATATGTACAATAGAACACCGCACCTAGCTGCTGCCCACTTCAAAAATGCGACCCTGGAAGGGGAGCACTTGTAGAAATAAAAGGGGAAGGGAAGTGATTGGCGCTGCCTGGTGGGGTGTTATGGGAATGTATATGTAGGATACTATGCTTCTAGTAAGATATCCTATAGAGGCATGTGTAGTAATTTGATATTGGAATCAGTGAATCATCAACTTAAAGTCTGATATATGACAAACCTGTGTGAAACCAAAGTGGGTCTATGTATAAAAAGTATAATAAAACCCTATATACATAACATCAATAAATAAATTTCATACGTACAATAATGTGCAAAAAGAAGTGAATAAAAAAGTGAAGTGCTAAAAAAATATATAAAATTAATCCAATGAAATCCAGTGGTAAATATGTGACCATAAAATAACAATAGGTAAGTATGCTATAAAAATTCTTAATAAAAAAGTAATAAAGTAATAGTAGTAATAAATAGCGTATATATGGCCCTAAAATGACAATCGATGAGTATGCTCTTAAAGTGCCAATAATTACAAGTAGAAAAAATGAATAAATAGTTCTAAATAAATAAATAAATAGGTGCAAACAGTGCAAAAGGTGAACCAATTAATTGGTGAAAATATCCGTGCCGAACTAGCGGTACATAAATGAAAAAATGCAGACTAAAAAGTCAATACAAATAATCCCACAAATGAATCCAAGTAAATGTGCCGTCTCAGTGGTTTAAAAAGTCCAAAAAGAGTCCTAAATAGGTGAAGTCAATATATGGTGGATTTGTAGTGCTCTTTTCTCTATGCCCAAAGTATAGTGGGTGGGCAGAAGGAAGATGTGTTCCCCTGAGCCTGGGGTCCTGCGCTTACCAGATTCCCTTACCCCTACAGGGGTAAACAGCGGGTCGATTTATTAGGGGATCGCTCCCACACACTGGCAATCAGGATCTCCTATGGCCTTGGTATCACTCCGTGGTAGTAGTGCAGATGTCAGCTCAATAGGTATAAAATAGGAATCCAGTACAGTGCCCGGGTATGTAGGAGAAAAAGGGAAGGAGCCTCCAATAGTGTAAAATTGTTTCACAGAACAGCTTTATTATATAAAAAAGACATGTACTCACAAGGTATAAAATACAAAGATATGCCCGTCTGGCATAGGAGCCGCAACCTCCTCTCTTGCGGTGCACGCCAGAAAGTAGCGTGCGAACCAACCGCCGGATGTGCGTCCCAAGCCTCGGGTTCAGTGGACGGAAATGACGTGGTCACGCTCTCTACCGGTTTCGTCTTACTGACGTCATCTGGTCACATATTTACCACTGGATTTCATTGGATTAATTTTATATATTTTTTTAGCACTTCACTTTTTTATTCACTTCTTTTTGCACATTATTGTATGTATGAAATTTATTTATTGATGTTATGTATATAGGGTTTTATTATACTTTTTATACATAGACCCACTTTGGTTTCACACAGGTTTGTCATATATCAGACTTTAAGTTGATGATTCACTGATTCCAATATCAAATTACTACACATGCCTCTATAGGATATCTTACTAGAAGCATAGTATCCTAAAGATTGAACTCTTTGGCCTGAATGGCAAGCGTCATGTCTGGAAGAAATCGGGCGCCGCTCATCACCTGGCCAATACCATCCCTACAGTAAAGCATTGTGGTGGCAGCAGCATCATGCTGTGGGGATATTTTCAGTAGCAGGACCTGGGAGACTAGTCAGGTTCGAGGGAAAGCTGAATGCAGTAATGTACAGAGACATCCTTGATGAAAACCTGCTCAGACTAGGGTGAATGTTAATCTGCCAAAAGGACAATGACCCTAGGCACACAGCCAAGATAACAAAGGAGTGGCTACGGAACAACTCTGAACGTCCTTGAGTGGCCCAGACTTGAACCTGATTGAACATCTCTGGAGAGATTCAACCTGATGGAGCTTGAGAGGTCCTGCAAAGAAGAATGGGAGAAACTGCCCAAAGTGGGGGGGGGGGGGGGCAAGCTTGTAGCATAATACTCGTGAATACTTGGGTACATGGGATTTAAAAATTATTTCATGTTGTCATTATGGAGTATTGTTTGTATAATTTTGAGGAAAATAATGAATTTGTGGTTAGCACTTTCACCTAGCAGCAAGAGGGTCATTGGTTTGACTCTCAACCACCACACTACCTGCCTGGAGTTTGCATGTTCTCCCTGTGCCTGCGTGGGTTTCCTCTGGGTACTCCGGTTTCCTCCCACACTCCAAAGACATGCTGGTAGGTTAATTGGATCCTGTATAAAATTGGCCCTACTATGTATGTATGTATGTATGAATGTGAGTTAGGGACCTTAGATTGTACGCTCCTTGAGGGCAGGGACTGATGTGAATGTGCAATGTATATGTAAAGTGCTGCGTTAATTGACAGCGATTATATAAGTACCTGAAATAATAATAATAATTTAATCCATTTAAGAATAAGGCTGTAACATAACAAAATGTGGAAAAAGTGCTGTTATGCTGTTAATACTTTCCAGATGCACTATTAAATTCTTTTTATATTGGACTGTATGTACTAACTTGTTTGTGGTCCAGTGACTGCTTGTATGATTGCACATTGTTTAAATAAGTGTACAGTCAGTCGCATGTCTGCTAAAGCGCTGCTATTGTTGTGTGTGGATGATCTATTCAGTCAGGGACTTAGGCTGGCCATACACTGTACAATTTTCTTATTCCATTTCCTTTAGATTTACCTTTCAATTATGTAGTGCAAGGGCAAGTCTGATTGCATACAAATTGAAAGTGTTTAGGTTTGGCCTAATATTATATGGTTTTGGTAAATATAAAGGAAAGTTGAACAAGAAAATTGTATAGTGTATGGCCAGCCTTTGGGTTTGATCAAACTGTCAGTGGAACCTTCAGAATCAAGAGCATCGGATGCAACAGGCTTTGTTTACAGCAACAGCCTAAAAACATTATGGGCATAATTTTTTTTTCTTTAAAATGGTATATCAATAAACAAAGAGCAGGCACTGTCAAAATGTAATTTGATTTATTATAAATCCATAGATTGGTTAAAACGAAAGCCCGCTTCTTGCTTATTAATCGCACATAGTGTGTATATATGTGTATGTGTGTATATGTATGTATGTATGTATGTATGTATGTATGTATGTATGTGTATATATATATATATATATATATATATATATATATATATATATATATATATATATATATATATATATATATATATATATATATATATATATATATATATATATATATATATATATATATATATATATATATATATTTAGACATATCGCCACACCATCATGTTGTGGGTGTTATAAGTTGACCTAGACTTCACTGTCAATATGCATTGATGAGTAATGGTTGTATAAACAAGTAATACATCAGATAGTAGTAATTGCGTAGCATCAAGAAGGGCTCTACGCGTTTTGTGGGTTCTTTCCACTCCTTGGGAGACAAAGCAGGGTAAATAAACTTGTACAGGTCAAGAAACAGGTCAAACTGTGTTTTTGCAGTCTGCTATACTACACACCTGTCTGGATCATGCTCTCTCACCCAGGGGAGATGCTCTGTTGTTCTAGGACGACCTCCTATGACGTTGCTTGTCACTGGGACATGGCGCGACCCCGATCTTGGGTAAAGCACAGACGGCGCAGTTATTTACCTATGTGATCAGCTGTGTCTAATCACAGCTGATTACATGTTCACAAAGAAATCTCGGGTTGCGGCTTTTCCGCTCTCACACAAAATGTGAGGGGAGAAGAGCCGATTGGAAGCATCTCCTCCCAGGGAAGACCTGTACAGATAATCAGGGCAAAATTTGAAATGTCACTGTGGGGCTTATTTACCAAAGCTGGAGAGTGCAAAATCAGGATCACTTCTGCATAGAAACCAATCAGCCTCCAGGTTTTATTGCCAAAAAGCTTAATTGAACAAGCTGAGGTTAGCAGCTGATTTGTTTCTATGCATAAGTGAGCCTGATTTTTCACTCTCCAGCTTTGGTAAATTAGCCCCACAGTGACATTTCCTAAAATTCTATTGGTGACGTTCGATCGCTACGCTGGATAAAAGTATAAAAACTAAACTTAGTGCTTCCCTGCTCTTTGTTTATTGATAAACCATTTGAAAAGGAAAAAAAATATGGCCATAAAGTTTTTTTCAGTGCACACAGCCTACATGCCACTGTAGCGCAGTGGTTTCAACTGTCTACACCAGAGACTAAGCATTTTGGGGTGGGACTGTGTTGGCATAGCCTCCCAACGCTGTTCCACCACACCTGGTGTGAATGTACCCTAAAAGTAAAAACTTTATGCACCAAACCTAAACGTGTCTTCCATTCTCTGCCTCCTACCATTGTCATGCTGACTCCATCACTTCAATACTTGACCTAGCACCCTTATGCAGGTAAGGCCTTCTGACTTTAATCCACATTCTTGTCCTGTAGCGGAGTACTGAAGACAGAGACAATCAACTAGCATTTTCAGGAGGTCAGCAGTGGTATTTTCCTTAATAGGATTTCTTAGACCCATCTATTCAGGGAAGGTATGACTGTCTCACTGTGTGGTAGATTTACTAAATCTGGTGCAGCTAAACATGATTGTAAAGTCTTTTGTGGTGTGTCTGTGTGTTTTTTTTTTTTTTTTCCTCCCCCCTTGCCTGCTCTGTTATAGTGGATTTGCACAGAACAGCGTAGATCCTCTTCTCGATCCCTTTTCTGTGATCCTTGCCCTTCCCTCCTGTTGAGTGCCCCCACATTAAGCAGCTTGCTGTGGGGGCACCTGAGCTTAGTCGCAGCTCCCCGTGTCCTTTTAGACAAGGAGCCCTGCCCCCTCTCTCCCCTGATTGGCTAGCTGACTTTGACACCAGCAGGAGCCAATCGAGATTTGCGCCGGGGGCTTCCGGTCATAGAGGACAGAGGAGTCGCTGCGGTAGGCGAGGAAGAAGAGGAAGGGGAAGGTATATGGTATGCCAAGACGGTCACCATTGCACTGTTTTATTTGAACATTGGAGGGTTGCCTGCTTCCGGGGGGATTCTATCAGATTTGTTCCATCTATCCCAGAGGACCCCTCTTTGATATCTTCACTACAAGCCTATTTGACCCACCCTAACCGGGGGTCATGAGGTTCTGGTAAGCAGACATCCTCTTCCTTTTTGGTGCACGAGGTGAATAATTTTCTTTCCAGCTTGTTTGATTCGTTCTCTGGTGTTGGACTTTTAAATTTCAACCTTGGACCTATATCACCTGCATTTGCATTTGTTGGACTTTCTTTCATATAGAACTTTTCAGCAATTGTGTTTGTTGGCACTGTACCTTTTTTACTTATATTTATTTATATTTTTGCCTTCTAATTTATGTACTGGCAGCCTATGTGAATTCATTCATCTTTAATTATTGTTGTATCCTGTGTGTGACCAAGCGCGGCTGGTTTATTTACTATTTTTATCCTAATGCATAGAGTGCATTAGGATAAACCTTGTGACTTTACAACCCCTTTAAGCTTTGGCAATAAATCCTTGAAGCTGATTGGTTTTTATGCAGAACCGCACCAGATTTTGCATCCTTCAGTTTTAGCAAATCTGTCCCACTGTCATGTATTGTGTGCTGAACTGTTCTGAGGGACAGACCCAGAGGATTTGTTTTACTATTCCTGGAACTGACCTAGCTGCTGACATGGCATCTGTTGTGCAGTGTTCCTATGGTTCAGGTAATCAATTGACCGCTATTTCTTTTTTTTTATAACTCATTTTATTGGAAATATAAAAATCGCTATTTTTTCTTTCGTTCATTGACGAACACCGCTCCTGTCATTCTTGACCATTGGATTATACTGCCCCCCTACAGGAGTAGGACACTAGGCAGAAAAAAAACTTTGGTTACACCCATAGGCAGTCCTAGGGGGTATACTCCCTCTCCCTGCTATAGTCATTCAGTTTTTTTTTTCTCCTTCTGGGATCTTTGGTCCTGGCAACATTTTTTTAGATAGTAGATCACACAGGAAAAATCCAGGAGGGAAAAAATTTCTATCAACTGCTGGGCAGGGAAATAGGCTGAATCTAGATCCAGTGGTCACCCCAATCTTACCAGCGAACGCACGCAGGCCTCAGCTCCGTGATAGGTCGGCTGCGACATAGCCCCACTAGACAGGGGCTGGCCCTGCAATTTAAACGTCTTGCGAGGTCGCATACGACCTGGCCTTGGCCTGAGTCCCAGCGTTCCTCTTGGCCGACAGCCTCCCCATGGCCGACAGCCTCCCCATTTCGATGGAGAGGAGGATCTGTCTGGAGCGATGCCCACCTGGTTCCTGGTATGGTGAGTAGCTGTCCCTCCTCTACCCCTGGAGGGTTTTGAGGTGGACGTGGGCCCCTCCTTTGGACAGTCGGACCCACCCCCCCCGTCAAGTCCCTCATCCTGCCCCTACCCCCTCCACATACGCTGGGGATGTATTATGTATTTTTTGGGTGGTCTGGCCACCTTCCTGGGGTGGGGGAAGGTTGCTATCTTGCCTGGATCTGTCCTGAGGCCTGGTCCCCCCATTCTGGGTCCCTGTATGCATTGTGGTGCCGCCATTTTGTTGTAGCCGGTGTATTTCTATACATGGCGGCCTTTTTTATTTGTGGCAAATAGCAGCAGTCATGACAGTGAATCCTTTTGGGTGGCGATTTCGGCGGTGGGAGCCCCTCCTTTTTCTCTGGTGCTGACGTGTAGTGCAGACTGGATCATTTAGCTTCCTGATCGCCGCACGTGTAGTGCAGAATTTCCTGGTGCTTGCAGGTGCCTGTGTCGTCGGTTTGTGAGTCTGGTGGGGTCCTCTCCCTCTCTGCTGAGGATCGCTCCCTGCCTTGTGCTTGGTGACTGTGTGGTGCTGCCAGCGCGGTGGGGGTTGTCCGTTAGTGTGTTAGAATTTTTTTGGGGCCCCTCTGTTGACTCATTGAGTCCTTGGAGCACGTTTTCCCACCTGATTCCCCTCTGTGAGGCTGCGGGGCCCTCCGGGTCCCAACCATCCATGCATGCACAGCGGTCCTGGAGTCCCTTGTGTCCTGGGTGGAGATGGCTGGCAGGCGACAGGCTAGCAAAAAGCACCCCCCCACCTTCCCCCTTCCTCATCAGATCCTGAATCTGATTCGGCCGCCGTAGATATGGGTCACACTGCTGGGTCTGCGACCACATGCCTAGAATCCTCTGATTGTGAAGGATGATTCCTCTATCTGCGACCACGCATGAAAAGGCACTGGTAGATGGACTGATTGTATCTGAGTGGTACCCTGAAGACGGAGGACACGGCTGACGCTAGGACAAAGGCGCAGGTACTCTTTGGCACTCCCAAGCCATCCAGAGTGGCAAAAGTGTTTCCTTTCCCTGCCTATTTTGACAGAATTGTCACTAAAGAGTAGGAACGACCAAAGCGTCCCCGTGGGGTTCCTAAGCGTGTTACTAGGCGTTACCCCTATGAGGAGTCCCTTAAGAAGTGGACTGTGCCACCGGTGGTGGACCCTCAGGTTTCCAGATTAAACAAGGCAACCATGATTCTGGTGGTAGATTTCCCGGCCTTTAGGGATCAGGCTGAGCAGAAGGCGGAGGCTGTGGCCCACATTATGTACACATTATCAGGTTCGGCATTGAGGCCGGTATTTACCATTGCCCTAGTGTCGGAAACTGACCGAGTGGGCTAAGCTCCTAGACCGTGACTTGGAGGGTGAACAACTCCCTTCTGCCTTTGCTGAGCTAGTGCACCAGCTGATCCAGGGGTTGCAGTTTATCTGTGTTGTCCCCTTGGATACGACTCCACAATGGCTTGCCTTTCTGTTTTTGGCGGTGGTCCTTCGGTGTGAATTTTGGCCTAAATGCTGGTCTGCGGACCAGACTTCTAAGAAGGCCTTGACTGATCTTCCCTTTTCAATGAGATCGTCTGTTTGGAGCTACCCTGGATGACATGATTAAAGGTCTCACAGGGGGGAAGAGTACCTTTCTTCCACAGGCTACTAAGGGTAAGGAACCTTGTCATAGACGTGGACCTTCCTTCTCGGCTCATAACAAGTTTTTTTTTTTTTTGCCCCTCAGGGTCGACTGACAAGGGCTCGCAGCCTTTCAGGGCCTCCTCTGGTGACTCCAAACGAACCTGGTCAGGCAACTTGAGAGCGGGCTTCTCCAGACATATCGAGTGGGGGGACATGTTCCCTAGTTTCCGGACTCGTGGACTTCCCTGATGCAAGACAAGTGGGTCCACGAAGTTATTTGGTCCGATTACAAGATCAAATGTCAATCTTGTCCCCCGGCAAGGTTTTTTCTTTTCAATCTGCGTCTGCTTGCAGACCAGTAACAGGGTATTTTTGGGGTGGTACAAGACACCTTGTTCCTTCACGGGGTGATTGTCCTGGTCCTGACTTAGGAATGTTTTCAGGGTTTTTTCTCAAACCTGTTCCCATTCCCAGGAAGGAAGGCAAAGTGCGTCCAATCCTGGGCGCTAAACTGCTTTGTGCGGGTACAGAAGTTAAGAATAGAGTCCATTCGAACAATGCTGTCATCTCTGCGTCATGGATTTCCTTGCCTCTATTGACATCAAGCATGCCTACCTTCACATTCCAATATGTGCCAGTCACCAGTGTTTTCTCCGCTTTGCTGTGGGAGAAGAGCATTATCAGTTTGTGGCGTTACCTTTGGTCTTGCCTCCGCTCCTCGGGTCTTCACAAAACTGTTGGCTCTGGTGCTAGCTTTGCTACGCTAACGGGGGATCGCGGTACTGAGCTACTTGGACGATCTCCTGCCAGCGGAGTCTCCATCTGCTCTGGTGGAGAACCTAGCGATCATAATACGAACTCTGCGGAAGTTTTGCTGCATTCTGAATTTTCAGAAGTCTGCCCTGGTTTCGTCCACAAAGCTGGACTATTTGGGTCTTGACTATGGACTCCGCCATAGCCAGAGTGCTCCTTTCTCTGGACAATCTCCAGAAATTGCAGGCTGCGATTCGTCTTCTGCTGTCCAACAAATTGTTATTCCTTTGGACTTGCATGCGGGTGCTGGGCCTGATGGTATCTACCTTCCAGGCAGGTCCATTTGCGCAGTTGCATACGCGGTTATTGCAAAAGGAGACTCTGACCAAATGAGACAAGGTTCCGCAGTCTCTGGACAATCCGATCCGGCTGAGTCAGGAACAAGGGAGTCCCTAATATGGTGGCTTTGCTTTCTGGCACTTCGGCTGGGAAAATCCTTCCTCCCCTTGTATTGGACAGTGGTCAATACGGATGCCAGCCTGTCTGGCTGGGGAGGTGTCCTCAGAAAGCATTCTGCTCAGGGGGAATGGACGCTGGAAGAGTCTAAACTACTGATCAATGTCCTGGAACTCCGAGCGATCAGACTGTCTGGATCATTGGATGGATCGGCTTTAGGGATGCCCTGTGTGCATTTAATGCCACGGCTGCAGCTTATGTCAATCACCAAGGGGGCACAAGAAGTGCCCCATGCGGCTCTGGAGGCAGAATGGTTAGTTCTAGCTCTTTCAGCCATGCACATTCTCGGGATGGAAAATTGGCAGGCGGTTTACCTCAGTCGGCAGGTGTTGGACCAAAGGGAGTGGCCCCTTCACCTGGAGGTGTTTCATCAGCTGTGTTTTTGGTTCGGTCAAGGGATCCTCTGGTGGATGCCACAGGTGCACTGGTGGCCCCATGGGGTCAGCATTGTCTTATTTACGCCTTCCCACCTCTCAAGCTTCTGCCAGGACTTCTATGCAGGATCGAGGCAGAAGGGATTCCAGTCATCTTAGTAGCTCCTGGATTGGGCTTGCCGGGCTTGGTACTCTGATTCGGTGCTGATGTTTTACGACGTTCCTTGGAAGCTTCCTCTCGGGGGATCTGCTGTCCCAGGAACCAATCTTAGACGCTGGCTTTGACAGCTTGGCTTTTGAACGCCAAGTGCTAAAGGATAGAGGTTTATCTGAGTCGGTGATTCCTACACTGTTAAAAGCTAGGAAATCTACTTCTAGGAAGACGTACATTGCGTGGTGTGAGTTTCTTGGGGTTCAGCCTCGCTCCTTCTCAGATCTTAAGGCCAATTTCAGTTCAATTCCCTGTTGAAGTAAGGTTGAGTACCATTAAGGTATCTGCCTTGGCAGAGTTTTTCCAACCACCTTTGGCCACATACTTCCTGGTGCGTACTTTCTTCAGGCTGTCCGACATTTTGTTTCTCCAGTGCAGGCCCTGTTGCCGCCTTAGGATCTTAATTTGGTGCTTTCAGCTCTACAGAAGCTTCCCTTTGAAAACATTTGGGGGATTCCCCTGCTTACGCTGTCCCAGAAGGTGGCCTTTTTGGTGGCTACCACCTCTGCGCGCAGGGTGTCCTAACTGGCGACGTTATCCTATCGTTCACCTTATCTGGTGATTCACAAAGATAAGGTGATGCTTTGCCTGACTTTCATTTGAATGAAGACATTGTGTTGCCTTTCCTGTTTCCCAGGCCTGGATGTGGTCCGGGCAATTAGGATGTACCTGGCAGCTACGTAGTCTTTCAGGAAGTCAGATACTCCATTTGTGCTCACGGACTGACCTAAATAAGGGTTGTCTGCTTCCTCCTGCGACCATTTTCCAGATGAATCAGAGAGACTTTGTTCAGGCCAATTACATCAGGGGTTGGGTTCCTCCTTTCCCTGTCAAGGCACACTCTACTAGGGCGCTTCATCAAGAGTCAGTGACGCAGGTTTTCAAGGCGGCCACCTGGCCGTCGGTGCACTCTTCTCCAAAGTTTTATAACGTGTATGTGTTGACATCTGTGGATGCTTCCTTTTTGGCCGCAAGGGTTTGCAGGCTGCTGTTTAGAGGACCTGATCTCTTTGAGGGTGTATTCTTTTATTTAGGTGTTCCCCAGTTATGGTTGAGCCCCTGTTGCCTGGTTGGCTAATGTTTAGCCTTGGAATTTTTTTTGCTGTTTTCCACCCCTCATGTTTAACATTGCTTTATGACGTCCCAATGGTTAAGAATGACAGGCATTGTGTCCGTCAATGAACGAAAGAGAAAATGGAATTTTTGACATAACGTAAAATCCATTTCTCTGATGTTCATTGACAGACACCACATCCACCCCTTTGTGGTGTTATAACTCTCCTGATACTGCTTGTAACAAAACTGAGTGACTATAGCAGGGAGAGGTAGTATACCCCCCTGGGACTGCCCATGGGTGTAGCCAGTATTTTTTTTTTTTTTTTTTTTAACTGCCTAGTGTCCTACTCCTATAGGGGGGCAGTATAACCCAATGGTCAAGAATATCCTTGTAGATGTAGAAATTCTTGTGATGGCTGGTATATTAAACTTTAACGGTGCGTACACTGCAATGCATGGCCCCGAAGTGAGTATCCATCATAATGCTTACAATGGCAAGCGCTCATTGGTCAGTCAGTGCGGTCACATGACCGAGCTGACAAATGAGAAGTGAATCTGATGCTTTCTCTAGTAAGGTGTCCTAGAAGAATGCTGACTAGTAAGCGCTTGTCATTGCAAGCATTACAACGAAAACTCACTCCAGGGTTGTGTATTGCAGTGTACAGACTGTTATACTGACAGCATTGGAGCAGGGCCCGGAGGGGTGACCAGGATAGTTTGGCGTTAGTTCACCATTTTATTTTGTGAAAAGGTGAATTTACCATTTGACCAGTAATATTCACCTATATTTATTTATATGTATCTAAGAAGGAACAGTCCTCTAACTTTGGGAGATTTCTTCTGACATCCTGTTGCGTTTATGAGAGTTTTCCTTCACTAACTAACTTCAAAAGCTATAACCTTGTGAGCTGCTATGATCAAAAATAGTGTTTGTTGTGAATTGCTCACATTCTACACAGTCTCGTATATCATTGCCAGCATGAAATTATCAATCAGTGCCACGCTTCACAGTATATTCCCACTTATAATGCAACTCTATGATCTATCATAAACCTACAATAAAAATAACCTAAAATTAAATATTAACAATAAGTCCCAGTGCTGTATCAATGTGCAATCGGATCAGAAAGCTTCTCAGTTATACCAGTGTTTATTTTCTTTATAATCCCCACCATTCGGTGCCATTACTTTCATGAGTGACTTCCAACACCCTCGACCAGATGTGCTCCCACTTGGGACACAATTGCGTCCTCCACATGTTTCCTTCTCTCATGAAAGAAAATGAACACTGGCATAATGGAGAGGTTTTCTGATCTGATTGCACATTAATATGACACTGGGTCTTATCATTTTTAATATTTAACTTTATATTTCGAGCTTTTTTTTTTTTTATTACATGTTTATGATTTTGATCACAGCATTGCATTATAAGCGGGAATATACTGTAAAGCGCAACACTGCTTGAACCAAACCCCTGGGGTTTTTATATTTTTCCTACTTTTTTTAAAACGTAAAAAAAAAAAAAAAATATTTGGCTAGACATAGATACTTTAGGGTAACTTTTTTTTATTGTAATACATTTTTATACATGTAGATAATCTCAACTGCTGAGGTACTATTTACATCTTCTCTACATTTGTGAGGTATTACAGTGTAGGTGGGAGATTTAGGCTCCGTTCACATGTTAGGCTCCGTTCACATGTTAGCGTATGGATCGCGGGCAGAACCACCGCGATTCCGCCCGCGATCCGGAGATTATTGCAAATCGCGGGACGCCTGTGCGTTGCCCGTTGATTTGCAATAGCCCCCCCCCCCCCAAAAGCTGAGCGATGTTGCCGCAATTTCCGCCTGCCGAATTGCGGTAACATCGCGCAAAAAAAATCGCGGGACGCAATACGCTCCAAAGAAGCTCTTGTACTTTTTTGGGCGTAATGCGTCCCGTGTTTTTTTTTTTTTGTGCGATGTTACCGCGATTCGGCAGGCGGAAATTGCGGCAACATCGCTCAGCGTTTGGGGGGCTATTGCAAATCAACGGGCAACGCACAGGCGTCCCGCGATTTGCAATCTCCGGATCGCGGGCAGAATCGCGGCGGTTCTGCCCGCGATCCATACGCTAACATGTGAACGGAGCCTAAGGCAAACTTTCTTTTGTCTACAACCACACCCCACCCCCCCCCCCCGTTTTTTTTTTTTTTTTTTCCTCAAGTGGAGTTGTTGAATTATAGGTAGTAAGGTAATGCATTAAAATCACTTGAACAGTTCCAATCATTTTCCACTCTGCACATCCAATGTGCTGAGAAGAGGAGAGAAAAAAAAAAGTTTTGCATGAAAAACTGATAAATTTTATTTCGCTGGTTTTATAAATATGTAGCACTTGTTAGGACATGGAACACATCATTAGATTACCACTGTACCCTAAAGGTGGGAGTGGACATCACTGGAACTGTATGCATAGCTCAAAAGTTTTTTTGTTTTGGATGGATTTGGTAAAGATTAGAACCTGTCTGATTTTACTGTTGTCTTGGACTCGAGATCTCCCCTTACTCACTGTCCTAGGGACAACCTTTTCACCAGACAGGAAGTGAAGAAAACTATCCAACAGCAACACAGGCACGAGTAAAGAAACATTTTTTTGGTTAAATAGGTTTAGAACGTCTGCCAGATTTTTATTGCCCATTTCTCTGTTGTAATATTTTCCCTCACCCCAGATAGCAGTAAAATCTGCTGGGTTTTAAATCCTTTCCACTCTAAATCCAAAGATTTTATTTTGTACTCAAACAAAAATGGGGTTGCAATTAGCTGCGATAACCTATCAAGTTGAAAACATATATTGTTTATACAATTTAACAATCTGTCCCCAATGTTAACTTAGATCATGCGCTTATGTGAGTGACAAAAAAACAGTTATTGCAAATATCCAAGTGTCCATTAACCACTTAAGCCCCGGAAGATTTTACCCCCTTCCTGACCAGGGCCTATTTTGCTATTCTGCACTGAGTGACTTTAACGGACTATTGCGCGGTCGTGCAATGCTGTACCTAAACGAATTTGACGTCCTTTTTTCCCACAAACAGCTTTCTTTTGGTGGTATTTGATCACCTGTGCAATTTTTTTTGATCATGCGCTTTAGTCAAAAAAAGCGCGACAATTTTGCAAAAATAACAATATTTTTCACATTTTTTTTTTTATTTGAAACCCCCCCCCCCCCCCCAAAAATGTAAAAATCTAAATTTCTCTTACGTCCTCCGACAGTCGCCGCCTCTTCATATTCGTCACATATGGGGTATTAGACTTTGCTCCGAAGGAGTAGCTAGGCAACAGAATATGTTAACAATAAAGCTTTAACATATCCCACCCTCAAGGGGTGGTCCCCTCAGTCAATACCCTCCTACTTCCTGCAACCATATCTCAGTTTTAATGTCTAGCTTGTCAGGAGTGGCTGGCTCTCTCTGTGCTGGGACTTTCTGTCCCAGACTCTTTCTTCTTTTTAATATTTTGTTTGAGTTTTTCTCTCTACCTTTAATTAGCTGTTATTTTGTCAGCGTTAGTTAGTTCTTCGGACGAAGAGGATCATGCGGACTGGGTCTCGGGCTGATCCCCCTGGTCGCAGGTCGTGGGTCAGTGGCTTCCCAGTCTGCCATTGAGCGTTCAGTCAGGTAACGCTCCTGGCATAGTGAACGACCCATCCCTGTTCGGTGCAGGGATGATTGGTGAGGTGGCTACCTCACTGGACGCTGTGCGGTTTCTTAACCCCCATTTTGTGCGTCTTGAATTGCGACTCTCCCTGCCTCATGTGCAGCGGCTTGTTTGCCTGTGCGGGTCCCCCACGCCATGTGAGGTAAGTGTATTTATGTGGGGACCTGTCTGTCTGGGGGGGTGTCAGTCTGGGACTGTGTAACCTGCCTCTATTCACACTGCTTGTCTCCCTATCTCTCGGCTGCATGCTGTGGGCTGCAAGGGGGGGGGGAGCTGTATGACACTGTGTGTGTCAGGCTGGGCAGTGTGAGAAGCTGTGTGCTGTGGGGCATGTGTTTTTTGGCATGTTTGGGCATATACAGCGATCGCTGCGGCGATCTAACATGTATCCTTATATTGGAATGTAATGTGTGTTTTAATGCACTGTGGAGCGGCGTTTTCGGCGCCAAATGACGCCATTTTGCCTGCACCCGCTCCGTCCGCATGGTTTACATGCTTGGCGGCCATTTTCTTGTAGCCTCCATAGGCTTACATAGAGCGCCCTGGCAGCATCACTTCCTCTTTCCAGGAACACCGATCGAGGCAGCAGCAGCGGCGAGGGTCTCCTCAGGTTTTATCCTTCTGTTCTTGCTATCCATTGCCTGTGTTCAGTTTGCATATTCCCTGTGGGGGTCTCATTGTGCTTGAGTGTGGTGCGGTGGGCTGCGCTTGCCGCGCTTGCTAAAAAGGGGCAGTTAACCCTTGGTTGTCTGGCATTACAGGGGCAATGGATTCTCAGGAGGGCAAATTTCCTACAGTATTGGTGGAAAGCCAGGGGACCGCTGTTTCCCCCCCAGGGGGGGATTTAGCCACTATTGTGGCTGGCCTTGCTGCTCAGGTGCAAATGCTGGTGGCTGCTCAATCTACTAAAAGGCCCAGAGTTGCTCTGTCCTCTGATTCTGAGGGTGAAGGTGATGGGGCTGTTCTGGCAGGGGCCTCCTTATCGGGGTCCCGCTCCTCTCTTGATTTAGTGGGGTCTGAGGTGGAGGCTGAAGTTGAGGGGGTCGATAATTCTCCCCCTGGCTCGCCTGAAGAGCTTGCAATCATGGATGAGTTGATTGCTCCTATTAAGCAAACGCTGCGTTTGCAGGACGAAGTGTGTCCCCCCGCTGCCTTGGCGGCTTATGGGACGCAGAGAAAACGCAGGACGCCGCAGGTTTTTCCCTGCAATGCTGATTTTCAGCGCGCTGTTAAGGATCAATGGCGCGATCTGCGCAAACCTTTTGCGGTGCCAAGTAAATTCAAGCTGCGTTATCCTTTTTCGCCTGCCACTGATGAACGGTGGTGTGTGCCTCCACCAGTGGATCATGCAATTGCGGTTTTGAACAAAGCCACTGCGATTCCTGCAGAGGGTTCCCCTGTTTTCCGTGATGCCACGGATAGGAGACTGGAGTCTCTTGCCCATCACACTTATTCTGTTACGGGTTCTATGCTTAAGGCTCTGTTTGCTTCTCTCATGGCGGCCCAGGCGATCGCAAGTTGGACGCAGATGCTTAGGCGCGTCCTAGTGGCCGATTCGGCCTCGCCGGCGACCCTGGATATGGTGGATCAGATCCACCAGGGTGTCATGTATCTGTGTGATGCGGACCTGGACCTGATTCCGTTGGCTGCACGTGTGCACAGCGTGGCGGTGTTGTCTCGCCGCCTGGTTTGGTTAAAATGTTGGTCGGTGGACCAATCTTCACGTAAGACCTTAGCCAATCTGCCTTATGATGGGTCTCGCCTTTTTGGGGAGTCCCTGGATGTGTTGATTAAGGGAATCACCGGGGGTAAGAGCACTCTCTTGCCCCATTTCCCCAAGGCTAAGGGGGCTTCTGGGAAGAAGCATGCAAATTTTCGGCCCCCTCAGGGGTCCTTTCGTGCCTTTCGGCCGCACTACAAGGGCAAACCGTTCAAAGGTCAAGGCTCTCAGAAGAAGCCCTGGTCTGGGAAACAGAAGTCCGGCCAATCCGGACCTGCAGCCCATAACAGTTCGGCCTGAAGGGGCGCCCTCACCCAGTTTTGGGGTGGGGGGACGCTTGCTCGGTTTTCTTCAGCCCTGGTTGGCCCGTGTGCGGGACAGATGGGTTCTGGAAATCGTTCGATCTGGTTACAAGATCGAGTTTCTCTCTCGGCCGGAGAGCAGATTTTTTCCCTCAAATCTTCAACTGTCTCCAGAGCGCCTGCGGGACCTGCACCTGGCGGTGCGGGACCTGAGGGCTCAGGGAGTGGTGGTTCCGGTGCCTCATCGGGACAGGTTTCGGGGGTTTTATTCCAATCTGTTCACCGTGCCCAGAAAGGAGGGCAAGGTTCGTCCGATTCTGGACTTGAAGGCTCTGAACCGCTCTGTGCGGGTTCGCAAGTTCCGCATGGAATCCCTGCGATCGGTGGTGGCTGCCCTGGTTCCGGGGGAATTCATGGCCTCCATCGATTTGAAGGATGCGTACCTTAACATCCCCATATTCGAGGGTCATCAGAGGTACCTTCGATTTGCCATTGCGGAGGATCACTACCAGTTCGTGGCGTTGCCCTTTGGTCTCGCCTCGGCTCCGCGGGTCTTCACCAAGGTGCTTGCACCGGTTCTGGCATTATTGAGGGCCCAGGGCATTTCTGTCCTGGGGTATCTGGACGACATTTTGGTTCGGTCTGCGACCAGACAGGGTCTGGAGGAGGACCTGTCTGTCACAATGCAAACTCTGCAGGAGTTTGGTTGGACGATAAATTTTCCGAAGTCGACACTGAGTCCGTCGGTTCGTCTCCCCTATCTGGGAATGATACTGGACTCGGTGCAGGCGAAGGTCTTCCTGCCGGAAGACAAACTCAGGACTCTCCGGGAGGAAGTCAGGTCCCTCAGGGACGTTCCGAACTCGTCTCTGCGGACGTGTATGAGATGTCTGGGATTGATGGTCTCGGCCTTCGAGGCGATTCCTTTCGCACAGTTTCACACGCGGGGTCTCCAAGCGGAGATCCTGTCCAGGTGGGACGGGCGACCTCAATCTCTGGATCTTCAAATCTCGTTGAGTCTCGTTGGTGGCTCCAGTCCCCGTTGGTGTCCGGGGGCAAGTCGTTTCGTCCGATCTCGTGGACGGTAATCACCACGGATGCCAGCCTGTCGGGCTGGGGTGGAGTTCTGGGCGTTCTGTCCGCTCAGGGGACTTGGTCGGAGGGGGAGTCTTCCCTTCCGATCAACATTCTGGAATTGCGTGCGATAAGGCTCTGTCTTCATCGCTGGACGGACCGGCTGCAGGGTTGCCCGGTTCGGGTGCAGACGGACAATGCCACGGCGGTGGCCTACATCAACCACCAAGGGGGCACCAGGAGTGCCCGAGCGGCTCGAGAAGTGGCCGACATTCTGTCTTGGGCCGAGACTCATGTCCCGGCGATAACGGCGGTTCACATTCCGGGAGTGGAGAACTGGCAGGCGGACTATCTGAGTCGCCAGACCCTGGATCAGGGGGAATGGTCTCTCCATCCGGCTGTCTTCCAGACGTTGTGCGCGAAGTGGGGTCTTCCAGATGTGGACCTGTTCGCGTCTCGCCTCAACAACAAGGTGAAGAGGTTCGTGGCAAGGACGCGCGACTCTCGGGCAGACGCGTCGGACGCGTTAGTGGCCCCGTGGCATCAGTACAGGCTGATGTACGCGTTTCCACCGATTCAGTTGCTGTCCAGGTTCCTTCGCAGGTTACACTCGGAACGCAACACGGTGATTCTTGTGGCACCGGACTGGCCTCGCCGGTCCTGGTACGCAGACCTCGTGAATCTGGCGGTCGACGCCCCGTGGCGTCTGCCTCTTCGAGACGATCTACTGTCTCAAGGACCGATATACCATCCTGCTTTACAGTCGCTGGCTTTGACGGCCTGGCTGTTGAGACCGAGGTCCTGAAGGAGAGGGGTCTCTCTCCGGAGGTCGTTCATACTTTAATCAATGCGAGGAAATCTTCCTCGGGGAAGGTTTATTACCGTACTTGGAAGGCCTATTTTGCCTGGTGTGAGTCCAGGGGGTTTTCACCCCGCACGTACTCGGTGTCCCGTGTGCTGTCTTTCCTTCAAACGGGTGTTGATCAGCGTTTGGCGCTGGCTACGATAAAGGGTCAGGTGTCTGCTCTGGCCGTTCTGTTTCAACGTCCCGTGGCTTCCAACCCTTTGGTTGGCACCTTTGTTCAGGGTGTGCGGCATCTGGTTCCCCCGAGGCGGGATCCTCTGCCCCCTTGGGACTTGAATCTCGTTCTCTCTGTGTTACAACGTGCTCCTTTTGAACGGATCAGGGAGATCTCGTTGTCTATGTTGTCCACAAAGGTCGCCTTTTTGGTGGCGATCACTTCGGCTCGCAGAGTGTCGGAACTGGCGGCTTTGTCCTGCAAGTCTCCGTACCTGGTTATTCATTTGGATAAGGTGGTCTTGCGACCTAATCCTTCTTTTCTGCCGAAACGAGTTTCGGAATTCCATCTTAATGAGGATATTGTCTTGCCTTCGTTGTGCACGAAGCCTAAACATCCAAAGGAGGTGAGATTGCACTCTCTGGATGTTGTTCGGGCGATAAGGGTTTACCTTAAATCGACTGAGTCTTTTCGAAAGACGGACTCCTTGTTTGTTCTTCCAGAGGGTCCTCGGAAGGGCATGGCGGCTTCGGCCTCTACCATCGCCAAATGGATCAGGCAGACCATTGAACAGGCCTATGCCTTGCAGGGGAAGGTTCCCCCTGTGCCTGTGAAGGCGCACTCTACTAGATCTCTGAGTACGTCTTGGGCCTGTCGTCATGGGGCTTCTGTAGCCCAGGTGTGTAAGGCGGCGACTTGGTCGACCGTGCACACTTTCACAAAATTCTACAAAGTAGATGTTCAGGCATCGGCGGATGCTTCCTTTGGCCGCAAGGTTCTTAGTGCGGCTGTTCCCTAGGGTCCCTTGTTGGGGACTCCTGGCTGTTGGGATAAGTTTTGTATCCCCTGGTTTTTTTGTCTTTTCCTGGGTTGTTGCTCCTGTTGAGCACTTATTTTTGCTGTTGGCCAGCTGGTTTCCTTCCTTTGGTAAGGTTCCTTTCTTTGATGTGGAGACTGCGTTGCCTTTCGGCGCGGATGCGTTTCCCACCCCTCATGTTTGCACTGCTTTGGGACGTCCCCATATGTGACGAATATGAAGAGGCGGCGACTGTCGGAGGACGTAAGAGAAAACGGAATTTTTGTAAAATCTTACCTGTAAAATTCCTTTCTCTGAGTCCTCCGACAGTCGCCGCCCCCGCCCCTCTTTTGGGGTTTGATTGTATACTCTACTGCTATTCCACTAAAACTGAGATATGGTTGCAGGAAGTAGGAGGGTATTGACTGAGGGGACCACCCCTTGAGGGTGGGATATGTTAAAGCTTTATTGTTAACATATTCTGTTGCCTAGCTACTCCTTCGGAGCAAAGTCTAATACCCCATATGTGACGAATATGAAGAGGCGGCGACTGTCGGAGGACTCAGAGAAAGGAATTTTACAGGTAAGATTTTACAAAAATTCAGTTTTTTTAAAATTTTTGGCCAATTTGTTTTCTGCTACCTATGTTTGGTAAAAAAAAATCACAATAAGCGTATTTTGATTGGTTTGCGCAAAAGTTATTGCGTTAAATAAGGGAAAGATTTGTCTTTTTTTTTTTTTTTTTAAACGAGTAATGGCGGCGATCTGGGATTATAATTTTTTTTTTTTTTTTTTTTTTGCGGGACTGCGACATTGTGGTGGACAGATCGGACCCATGACTGACATTTTTGACATTTTTGGGGGTACCAGTGACATTACTACAGTAATCAGTGCTATACATATGCACGGTTACTGTAAAAATGACACTGGCAGGGAAGGGGTTAACTTAATTAGAGATGCAGTGACTATGTGTGTCCCTATGGGCGTGCTTCTTACTGTGCAGGGATTTGGCTGTGTGTGTAACAGCAGAGATCAACGGTCCTACATAGCAGGACCGTTAGATCAGTGCTTTTACACAGGGAAGAATGACAGGTGGCTTTGTTTACACTAGCCGCCTGCCTTTCTCCCTTCACAGCGGACGATTGCGAGTGACCGGCGGACATCGGGTCTGCCGGTCACACGCACGGAGGTGTCCGTGAACGAGCCGAGGCGGGAGCGCCCGCCCGCTATTGGCTCCAAGGCTAGTGACGTACCGGTACGTCACTTTGCCTGGCCGGGGCTGACCGCCGCATTATATGTACTTGCGGCAGTCGGCAACCGGTTAATTCCAGCTCGTACCAAAATATATTTTTCTCATGCAGTGCAGTGCATATCCACCACCAGTTGCATTGCACACTCACCAGCAGATAGTATCATTTAAATAATATATACTTTATAATCTATATTAATCCATTACTACAGAATAGCGCAGCCCTATCGTCCTCTGACAAATTCCTATGTCAAATAAACCAGTATTGCAAATTTTGGTGTTTGCGGCAATTCTTTTGAGGGGTTCTTTGGTTACCCCCCCCCCCCCCCCATTTTTTTTCCATTTTTTTTCTCCTATCATCCCTGATCTCAACATCGAGTCTGTCTTGGATTACATGAAGAGACAGAATGATTTGAGGCAGCCTATATCCACAGAATAGCTGTGGTTAGTTAGTAAGTTTTAAAGAATCTACGGTACCAGCTATGTTCCTTCAAAAACTGTGTGCAAGTGTACCTAGAAGAATTGGTGCTTATTTGAAGGGGAAAGGGTGGTCACACCAAATATTGATTCGATTTTCTTCTGTTCATTTACTTTCCATTTTCTTAATTGATAAAAAAAAATAAACTATTAACACTTCTATTTCTGAAAGCTTTCTTTAACAGTTCCCTACTACCCCCCGCCTTTACTGCGGCAGGGAGGCTCGGGCAGGCAAAATGACGTAAACCTACGTCGCTCGCCTGAGAGGAGCTGTTCTTAATGGGGATACATTTCTGACCATTTTACAATGTAAAAACCCTTCTAAACGTAGCAAAATGGACGTTTTTTTTTTAACTGTCGGTTACTAGCTGTCAAGTTCCAGCATTTGGAAGAGGTTTTCAAATGTCCCATGTACATGAAGCCTTAGTGTACGTGTACACATAAGATAACATAGAGGAGAGTTCATGGGCTGCTAAAAAAAACTCAACTGCTCCTAAACTTCAGCTTAGCTGCTGTAGTGTACATGAGGCCTAAGGCCCCTTTCACACGGGCAATCCGATTCGCCTGTCCGTTTTTCAGGCGGACCTGATCGTATGCTTCATGCATCCCTATGGGGCAGCGGATGTCAGCAGAGACATCTCCACTGACACCCGCTGTTATCCGATCCTGTCCGTGAAATCCGGACGCATGGAAATCCTTTTTTCCATCTGTCTGGAGGATCGGATGGGATCGGACAGGCGGTCCGTTCTCATCTGATCTCCCCATAGAGGACAGCGGGGATCTGACAGTGGGGATCTCACAGCTCCGTCTCTGCACACAGAGCGGAGATAGAGCTGTCATCTGCCTGATCAGCGGGAATCTGCGCATCGATCCCCCGCTGAGCAGAACTGACTCCGTCGGGCGGTGCGCCCGTGTGAAAGGGGCCTTAGACTTCTGCACAGTACTGTACATATGTGGTATTTGATTAAAAGAAAATAGTGCAGCGCTAAATCAAGGATGTGCATAAAAAATAATAATAATAAATGGTGTATAAAACATGTATTAAAACATATTTAAAACGCATAAAGATAGTCCATAATGTCCATCATAATTGGCAAATCTCCAGTGCAGGAAAGATAAATTAATGATGACACTGCAAATGTGATTCCATCACCACAGATATTACAGCCTCTCACCTCCTGTGTTCGACCACCAGGGGTCACCAAGCATATAATCAATGTTAGAGATAGCCAAAGGGATGGATAGAGCCTCGATCTCCCCAGATTCCTCAGGACCCAGAAAGACAAATAAAGGAGATCTAATGCTCTCAGTATAGAACTAACATTTATTCAATAATCATAAAAACTGACACAGTGCAAACATGACCGCATTGAAATGACTGGTTCCGATCGTCGGAGCGCCACGGGGGACGTCAGGCTCCTCCCCCCGCATTAGAGCATTAGATCTCCTTTATTTGTCTTTCTGAATGACTGTGAGAGTCCCTTGGGTCCTGAGGAATCTGGGGAGATCGAGGCTCTATCCATCCCTTTGGCTATCTCTAACATTGATAATATGCTTGGTGACCCCTGGTGGTTGAACACAGCAGGTGAGAGGCTGTAATATCTGTGGTGATGGAATCACGTTTGCAGTGTCATCATTAATTTACCTTTCCTGCACTGGAGATTTGCGAATTATGATGGACGTTATGGACTATCTTTATGTGTTTTTAAATATGTTTTAATACATGTTTTATACACTATTTATTATTATTTTTTATGCACATCCTTGATTTAGCGCTGCACTATTTTCTTTTAATTGTCTACTATAGGTGTTAGGTTTGACCTATCCTGGTGCTTAGCTGCTTCTTTATCCATATGATCATAGCGCTGAATTCTCTTTTTGTATTTTATATGTGGTATTTGTACATGCTTTAGCACTTGGGGGGTTGCGTAACATTGCGGTGATTTATTTTGCATGTCGACTAAAGGTTAGTAAAGGTGGTTTTTATTGAATCAAGCTTGTGGTTTGCTGGTTAATTTTTCTACAGTCTGCACTAATCCACACAGGATCAAATGCACATAGAAAACTGTTTGTTTTTTCTTTTTTCTATGTGCCCTGTTCACCTCAAAATCCTGCATTGTGAGCGTGTTTCCATTGCCACCCCTCTGAAAAGTGATGCATGGTGGATAGGTTTTCAGAGACACCTGACAGGCTGTTTAGGGGCTATATGTCACCACCTCACTGCCTGTGTTAACTCATTGTAAACCTGGTGCACTGTGCCGCAACCACATGCATTCTCTTGAATGGGTCACATTTTTGTGGTGGTACTAATACAACATGTGATATCAATTGTGTTGTCCCACGAGCACGTTGGGGTGTGTACGAACACCTTAGCAGGCCATGGAAAACAAAATTAATCAGGGGTAGCCTTGATTGCCAACCACTCCTAAAGAACATGAGAGGCTAGCAAACTATCACCCTGCAAAGTTTGGGATTTTCCAAGGGCTATGAGATGGTCTGTAGAAATATAAAAGTACCACGTATAAAATTCCAATATGCTTTAGTAAAGTGCATGAACATACATATTAAAAACCTAGTTAGCAAAAAACCACATAGTTACACAAATAGATAGATAGATGGAGATCTATCTATCTATCTATCTATCTATCTATCTATCTATCTATCTATCTATCTATCTATCTATCTATCTATCTATCTATCTATCTATCTATCTATCTATCTATCTATCTATCTATCTATCTATCTATCTATCTATCTATCTATCTATCTTTTTATATATATATATATATATATATATATATATATATATATATATATATATATATATATAGATCTCTCTCTATATATCTCTCTATATCTACAGTGCCTTGTGAAAGTATTCGGCCCCCTTGAACTTTGCGAACCTTTTGCCACATTTCAAGCTTCAAACATAAAGATATAAATCTGTAATTTTTTGTGAAGAATCAACAACAAGTGGGACACAATCATGAAGTGGAGCGAAATTTATTGGATATTTCAAACTTTGTTAACAAATTAAAAACGGTGCAGCAAAGCTCTCTCCAGAAGTTCAGTGAGGAACTCTGAATGATCCAATGTTGACCTTAATGACTAATGATGATAAATAGAATCCACCTGTGCGTAATCAAATCTCCGTATAAATGCACCTGCACTGTGATAGTCTCAGAGGTCTGTTTTAAAGCGCAGAGAGCATCATGAAGAACAAAGAACACATTAGGCAGGTCCGAGATACTGTAGTGGAGAAGTTTAAAGTCGGATTTGGATACAAAAAGATTTCCCAAGCTTTAAACATCCCAAAGAGCACTGTGCAATCGATAATATTGAAATGGAAGGAGTATCAGACCACTGCAAATCTACGAAGACCTGGCCGTCCCTCTAAACTTTCAGCTCATACTAAGAGAAGACTGATCAGAGATGCAGCCAAGAGGCCCATGATCACTCATCGCCAAGAGGCCCATGATCACTCTGGATGAACTAGAGATCTTCAGCTAAGCTGGGAGACTCTGTCCATAGGACAACAATCAGTCGTATACTGCACAAATCTGGCCTTTATGGAAGAATGGCAAGAAGAAAGCCATTTCTTAAAGATATCCATAAAAAGTGTTTAAAGTTTGCCACAAGCCACCTGGGAGACACACCAAACATGTGGAAGAAGGTGCTCTGCTCAGGTGAAACCAAAATCAAACTTTTTGGCAACAATGCAAAACTTTGTTTGGCGTAAAAGCAACACAGCTCATCACCCTGAACACACCATCCCCACTGTCAAACATGTTGGTGGCAGCATCATGGTTTGGGCCTGCTTTTCTTCAGCAGGGACAGGAAAGATGGTTAAAATTGATGGGAAAATGGATGGAGCCAAATAAAGGACCATTCAGGAAGAAAACCTGATGGAGTCTGCAAAAGACCTGAGACTGGGACGGAGATTTGTCTTCCAACAAGACAATGATCCAAAACATAAAGCAAAATCTACAATGGAATGGTTCACAAATAAACATATCCAGGTGTTATTGTAATATTGGGGGGGGAAGAGGGGGACAGTGGGAAAAATTATGGGGGACAGGTGGGACTTTATATGAGACTCCTGCCTTGGGTCTCCATCCCTATGTATACATAAAAAGTAGAACACATAGTGCTCAAAAAGCAGTTTGGGACTTTGTATGAGATGTGGCCAGTGTGCACATGATGTTATGAATGATGATTCATATACCTAGGCTGGTAAGCACAAAACAAGTATAGAATCAATTAACATCACGTGTTTTAATATATAAAAATGGCAGTTGATGTATGAATACAATACAGCAGCAGTGAAAAGGTATGTATAGATAAATAAAGTATATATCTGGACACAAATTTGTCAAACAGGATATCTCTGCGCTTGTTGGAGGAGTCAGTTCATTAACTGCTAAACTACAAACTGCTGCTACTTCACCAAATAACGATATATATTGGAAAACATAAATAAAAAGAATAGTAGCGCAAAAAGTCACTGGATGTGACTTTAGAAATGTAAAACAATAAAATCATACATAAAAAGGGTGTTACTAAAAACACTCTCATAAGGGTATAAAAGTCCTTTAAAGTCCATAGACCGTCCAGGAATGAGTGATGTTACTACTGGATCACCTTTTTTGTCCACCACCAAGTGTCACACCAAGGGGTCAGCAGAAATGGCAACTCACCAGATAAAGTGGCTCAGGTGTTCTCACACGAGCAAAATGAGCAGATATCCAAGATACAGATGATGGATGTATACAAACGACCTGGATATGTCACCGCTGCACACACTTAATCAGACCTCCTTTCCACAAATTTCCCTCAGCATAGTGATCACATGCAAGGCAAAATAACCCCAATAGTGAAGTATTGTAAAACTCAGCTTTATTGAAAGATAGATTGCACTTACATTTGTAGGAAAAATCAGGCTTCTAAGTAGTAACAAAGCGGCCAGGAAAGGATCCACACTCGTGTAATCGCCCGGGTTGACTCCACGCCAACCCCGATACTTCCGGGTGGGTTCTCTTCCGTGCCACGTGATGTCGGATGCGTCGTCTAGTCACGCCCCGACGCGTTTCGTCATTTCCGACTTCAACTGGGGGCGTGACCAGACGTCGCCATCCACCATCTAAGTGTGTGGATCCTTTCCTGGCCGCTTTGTTACTACTTAGAAGCCTGATTTTTCCTACAAATGTAAGTGCAATCTATCTTTCAATAAAGCTGAGTTTTACAATACTTCACTATTGGGGTTATTTTGCCTTGCATGTGATCACTATGCTGAGGGAAATTTGTGGAAAGGAGGTCTGATTAAGTGTGTGCAGCGGTGACATATCCAGGTCGTTTGTATACATCCATCATCTGTATCTTGGATATCTGCTCATTTTGCTCTTGTGTGAGAACACCTGAGCCACTTTATCTGGTGAGTTGCCATTTCTGCTGACCCCTTGGTGTGACACTTGGTGGTGGACAAAAAAGGTGATCCAGTAGTAACATCACTCATTCCTGGACGGTCTATGGACTTTAAAGGACTTTTATACCCTTATGAGAGTGTTTTTAGTAACACCCTTTTTATGTATGATTTTATTGTTTTACATTTCTAAAGTCACATCCAGTGACTTTTTGCGCTACTATTCTTTTTATTTATGTATAAAGTCTGATAAAATCTGTAACAACGTTAACAGACAGTGAGAAGGTGTTACAAAACATTCGTATTTGCATGATGAAACTTGTAGGTGAATTGTTTGCCTCATAAGCTTGACGCGTTTCGTGAAATACATTTTCACTTCCTCAAGAGCAGGCATAATCATAGCATCTAAAAAATATATACATATATGATATTGTGTCAAATGGAAGAATGTTTTGTAATAATTGTGTAAGAAATAGGGCTTACACATAGATATGGAGTGTCAATGAGGTCGTAGAATCGCCTGGAAACAAGTCTAAAGTGGGAACTGAGAGAGCGGTCTCTCCAAACACAGTCAAAGCGCAAGGTCCATGGTGTAATAGAGAACTCAGGAGGAGGTATTGTAGGGCTCGGCTTGGTAGTAGCGTAAAACTGTACAAAAAAAAAAAAATATATATATATATATATATATATATATATATATATATATATATATATATATATATATATATATATATATATATATATATATATATATATATATATATATATATATATAATATATTAAGATGTATCAATCAAGCCAGTGATCTATGTACGAAGATCATAAGCATGAAGTAGTAAAGAAAATGAGCCCAGACCATATAGAGAAAGTGAGACCCAATCAAGATGCCGAACAATAGGACAAGAGTGTATGCCTGTAGGAACAGCCATTCCAGATAGAAGAAAAAGTGGAACATGCGTGAAAAGTGTGAAACTGAATAAACAAGTGACTCCCCTAAACCACCTAGAAAGGGGGTGCTAAAAGGAGAACAGGGATAAAATGACTAACACCAAAAGTTAAGAGGGATCCCATGGGTGAAGGTGCCAAAGAATGTGACTAGAAAATAGGTTGAAATAGTGAAACTAGACGAGTGAATGGGATAAATCAAAAGGACCTGCGCTCAGACTTGGTGGGGACGACTCTCAGCGTCACGATGCTGTTCAGCACAGAGGGAGTCCATCGGGCAAGCAAGTGTTGCCCAGAGCGGTCTCCCTCAAATGAACGCTGGAGGAACCACGTGTGAGGACGCCGACGCCAAGTGTGACGTCGTGGCCCGCTCGGAAGGATGTGACGCCGATGCGCCGCGACCGAAGACCCCGACCAATGGGTCGGAGGGGGGGGGGGGAAGGGGGGGGGACGGGGCGCATCGCAGTTCCCAAGAGTGGACCATACGGGAGATGCAATTTAAGATGGTTAAAATTGATGGGAAAATGGATGGAGCCAAATACAGGACCATTCTGGAAGAAAACCTGATGGAGTCTGCAAGAGACCTGAGACTGGGACGGAGATTTGTCTTCCAACAAGACAATGATCCAAAACATAAAGCAAAATCTACAATGGAATGGTTCACAAATAAACATATCCAGGTGTTAGAATGGCCAAGTCAAAGTCCAGACCTGAATCCAATCGAGTATCTGTGGAAAGAACTGAAAATTGCTGTTCACAAACGCTCTCCATCCAACCTCACTGAGCTCGAGCTGTTTTGCAAGGAGGAATGGGCAAAAATTTCAGTCTCTCGATGTGCAAAACTGATAGAGACATACCCCAAGCGACTTACAGCTGTAATCGCAGCAAAAGGTGGTGCTACAAAGTATTAACTTAAGGGGGCTGAATAATTTTGCACGCCCAATTTTTCAGTTTTTTATTTGTTAAAAAAGTTTGGAACATCCAATAAATTTCTTTCCACTTCATGATTGTGTCCCACTTGTTGTTTCTTCACACAAAATTACAGTTTTATATCTTTATGTTTGAAGCCTGAAATGTGGGAAAAGGTCAAAAAGTTCAAGGGGGCCGAATACAATGCACTGTGTATGTATATGTGTGTATGTATGTATGTATGTATGTATGTATATATATATATATATATATATATATATATATATATATATATATATATATATATATATAATCTCTATCTATCATGATCTTGTCAATGAACAACAGTGTGACTTTCATAGGTCCTACATATTATTTATATTATTTATGCCTCAGCGAAACACTCTCACATTGGCTTCTTCAGGAACCAGATGCTTAATGTCACATCACTGCTTCATTCCAAATATACTATAGTGCATGCTGAACGAGATGGAATCCCATGGCATATGGGTGTAACCTGGATGCTAACCCAGTAAAGACCAGAATGGGTATCCCGGTTCCTGCTGAACTGGTCAAATAGGTGGGCATTGGACCAGGACTACAATCCGTAGGCAGGATAACCATGTCCACAAGAGCAGGAAAAAATTGCAAATAGCTTGCCTATTGTAGAAAATAAATTCCCCACAAATGCTGTGTAACAGATCCTCTCCTGGCGGTCCGGCGTGCATAGAGAGCCCTGTCCCACTTTGACAGGCCATGTTGGCTTACAGCTAGTAGATCTGGGTGTGGTAAAACCGTGGCCGCACTCCCCATCCCTCCAACCTGTGTAAATGAGGCCAAACTGTCCCATAGACTAAATGAAAAATGAAAGGTAATCTTTTTCAAAGTTTTTAGGATTCTCCCCTTAAACTGTCACAAGGACATATGTCTCTATTGGAGGATTTTCCTTGTACTTATGGGGATAACTCTAAAATTTGATTTCCACTTACTTTCCGACATGACAGTGGGCACCAGGACAAATAGATGAGTAATTCTCCACACAGAGAATAATAAAAACTTGATAAAGGGTGTAGTCATTCCCTACTCTATAGGAACTAAAGAAAATAAATAAATAAATAATTTGTCTTTACTTTTATACATACATGCCCCCAAAACACTTCTTCATAATTCTTCTGTGATTTTCCCACAGAATACTGCTGTGAGTTTCCATGCTTTAACATCCTTGTTGACCTATTGTAGAAGACTGTATGAGTCAGTAGAGTTGCTGACAGTGACCACTAATGAGTCATATCGCCCAGGTTATTCTTTTCCTAAGCATAAATGTGCTTTTCACTGTTGAGGTTCATTGGGTTTCTTATTAATATATTCTGTTTTAAAGATGAAAACCTTTTTTTTTAACTTTTTTTTTTTTTTTTTTTTTTTTAATTTTTTAGCAGATAAATTTGCAATAATTAAACGTTTCTTTTTTAAGCTTGCCAGTCGGTACAGCTCCAGGATGGTGTGTGTTTGTGTGTTTGTTTTTTTTGTTTTTTGGCTATGTAGCAGAAAAAGCTGTCTACAAAACCCAATAGCTCTAGCTTCCAATCATTCACATAAGTGAATGGGTGGTAAGAGTGAATTGCGCCCCCCTCCCTCTGTCTACTGTATTCCCAAGTGGTTTAGACAGAGTTTCCATCAGAGTTTGTGGAAAAACAGGTTAGTTGTACATTTTTTGTTAGAAATTGCAATATCGGGGTTGATTTAGGCCGGCCACAGAAAGGAAAGCAGGAAGCGGCCCAAGATGCGAACCGCCTATGGGCAGGCTAAATGCACCAAAGTTGATCGTTTGATCAACTTGGTTATAACCAGCCTGTCAGATCTTGCATGTGATGATTGTTAGTGGCGGTTATAGCCGCTTTTCAAAAAAATACTTTTCTCCCGGCGTGGACAATGGAGCCCATGTGTTTTAATTTTGCTTTAACAGTGTTTTTCACCAAAAAGTCATCCATGTTCTAATAGACTTATGGGAAAATATATTTGTAAATGATGGGTAAAAACATTTTATAAATTGATCCCTCAGAACAGTTTCTTTTTTAAATGCTAAGAGAACTGCAGACATAAAATTCTATAGCATTGGTTATCATAGTGAGACATTGTATAGTTGTGCTTTCTTACCATACCATATTTGACCAACAGGTGGTGCTGCAAGTGAGCTCTGTAATATCAGCTATTGTGCTTGGTAAAAGATGAGAGCTTGGGGAAACCCAATTTTTTATATATATTACAGACCAAAAGTTTGGACACACCTTCTCATTCAAAGAGTTTTCTTTCTTTTCATGACTATGAAAATTGTAGAGTCACACTTCAAGAGGTAGTCACCAGAAATGGTTTTCACTTCACAGTTGTGCCCTGTCAGGTTTAATAAGTGTGATTTCTTGCCTTATAAATGGGGTTGGGACCGTCAGTTGTGTTGTGCAGAAGTCAAGGTTGATACACAGCTGATAGTCCTACTGAATAGACTGTTAGAATTTGTATTCTATCAAGAAAAAAGCAGCTAAGTGCAGGAAAACGAGTGGCCATCATTACTTTAAGAAATTAAGATCAGTCAGTCCGAAAAATTGGCAAAACTTTGAAAGTGTCCCCAAGTGCAGTCACAAAAACCATCAAGCACTACAAAGAAACTGGCTCACATGCGGACCGCCCCAGGAAAGGAAGACCAAGAGTCACCTCTGCTGCGGAGGATAAGTTCATCCGAGTCACCAGCCTCAGAAATCGCAGGTTAACAGCAGCTCAGATTAGAGACCAGGTCAATGGCACACGGAGTTCTAGCAGCAGACACATCTCTAGAACAACTGTAAGAGGAGACTGTGTGAATCAGGCCTTCATGGTAGAATATCTGCTAGGAAACCACTGCTAAAGAAAGGCAACAAGCAGAAGAGACTTGTTTGGGCTAAAGAACACAAGGAATGGACATTAGACCAGTGGAAATCTGCGCTTTGGTCTGATGAGTCCACATTTGAGATCTTTGGTTCCAACCACCGTGTCTTTGTGCGACGCAGAAAAGGTGAACGGATGGACTCTACATGCCTGGTTCCCACCGTGAAGCATGGAGGAGGAGGTGTGATGGTGTGGGGGTGCTTTGCTGGTGACACTGTTAGGGATTTATTCAAAATTGAAGGCATACTGAACCAGCATGGCTACCACAGCATCTTGCAGCGGCATGCTATTCCTTCCGGTTTGCGTTTAGTTGGACCATCATTTATTTTTCAACAGGACAATGACCCCAAACACACCTCCAGGCTGTGTAAGGGCTATTTGACCAAGAAGGAGAGTGATGGGGGTGCTGCGCCAGATGACCTGGCCTCCACAGTCACCGGACCTGAACCCAATCGAGATGGTTTGGGGTGGGCTGGACCGCAGAGTGAAGGCAAAAGGGCCAACAAGTGCGAAGCATCTCTGGGAACTCCTTCAAGACTGTTGGAAGACCATTTCAGGTGACTACCTCTTGAAGTGTGACTCTACAATTTTCATGGTCTTATATAGACAGGTGTGTGGCTTTCCTAATCAAGTCCAATCAGTATAATCAAACACAGCTGGACTCAAATGAAGGTGTAGAACCATCTCAAGGATGATCAGAAGAAATGGAAAGCACCTGAGTTAAATATATGAGTGTCACAGCAAAGGGTCTGAATACTTAGGACCATGTGATATTTCAGTTTTTCTTTTTTAATAAATCTGCAACAATGTCAACAATTCTGTGTTTTTCTGTCAGTATGGGGTGCTATGTGTACATTCATGAGGAAGAAGAATGAACCTAAATGATTTTAGCAAATGGCTGCAATATAACAAAGAGTGAAAAATTTAATTATATATATATATATAAAATATATATTCTTTTTTTTTTAATTATTATTATTTTCTATTGCATTGGGCCAGTTTTAATGTATTGATGGTGTGTGTGTGTGTGTGTGTGTGTGTGTGTGTGTTTCTTCACAATATAGTGTTTGAATTTTAAACAGGTCTGCTTTCTTCTAGATTTGACTAGTCCATAGGTCTAAAACCCTGTACGATGTCATACCTCCTGATATACAAGTCTTCAGAACATAAAATAGCAGTTGGCGTAGGAAACCTTTTCAGATTGCATCAAGTTGTATTTTTAAGTTTATGAGTCTTTTTAAAAGCTGCTTACATCACTGTTCCCTTTTTCTTCATACCCATGGAGCAGTGCCAGGAAGGTGGTCACGTTCCCTCCCTCTTCAGTTTACTAAATGTGGAGTGCAAGGAAGCTTGCAAGATAATTGCACATTCCTCCCTTCTGGCTGCTCTGCTGCAGTGCTGTAGTAATACTGTATGTACTGCTGATGTCACTGCTACTCTGCTTAGCATTCTCCTCTTTGTTCCACAGGGGGCTGTGATTGGTATTGACGATGAGGACGACAGCACCTTTACTATAACCGTCGATCAGAAAACCTTTCATTTTCAGGGTGAGCAAAAAATCTACCTCTTGAATGTGTTGCTGTGTGTGTCTGGCGTGCGTCCTGCCTTGCAGATTGCATTTGCTACAGCCCAGGTTGCCTGTCTAAGCAGTGTGGATACTTGTGCTGGGATGGGATAGCGTGTTGCTCTGCAGTGGGTAGATACGTGCTAGACATGAATAAGACCAGAAGATTGGAGGCATTTCCTATTTTAACAGCTGACTCATGGAAGCAAACTCTGCATTGTGCTGCCTGCATCCACTCTGCTTTTCACTTGAAGAGCCTGCCGGAGGGAATGCCTGTGGATCCTTTGTACGGAAATAAATCCATAGGCAGGCTATCTACGTTGTAATCTGTCTACCTGCTGTGGCCTTCCTAAGGTGGAGTTGTTCTCAGAGACTACAAGTTTTCTCATTTCTTTCATCTGCATTTTTCTGTCAACATTTTCAGTGCTTTCTTAACCATTTCTGATCATAACTTCACAAATCAATGCCGTCTGTCACTGCTATGTTTCGGCATTGCATGCTGTGGCTCAACCGTAGAAAGGGTAAGGTGGAACTCTTGATGTGCTCGGCTCGTTATGTGCACGGAGTTCGCTGTGTGCTGGAAGTCATCAAACACCGCTGTTGATTGTGAATCTGGTTTGATTCTGCATGTTAAAACCTGCTGCATGCTTCTGCTAGGACTACTTCAGATGCAGCCTGTGCAGCGAGGGTGGGAAGTCCTGCAGGGTATGCTGGAACATGTGGTGCCTGTTGAGGAACTACAAGTGCCAGCATACCACAAACACACACACACACACACACACACGGTTGTGGTACATTGATTATTATATAACAGCTAAATGCTTGTATACCTTAAAGGAGAACTCTAGTACACAATTACTGGCCAGCAGCTATGAGTTGGCATCTAATCAATGTGTTTTGTAGAATGAGGGAGTGGCTGCTGTTTTATGGTTTCTAGAAATTGCTGAAGCAGGACGTTTGTGCAAATCAGGCTTGATACCCTGCCATGGATGCAACATTTTTTGCTTGGAGCATTATGCTTTTATTTCTTAAAGCCATAAGCAAACACTTGTATATAGCCATGGCTGGAGTTCTTCTTTAATTGGCATGTTTGTTAATGATTCAGTATTGGCCACCCTCTGTATTTTAAGGATTTCAGTTTTATTTCACTGCTATATGCTATACGTGTTTATATAAAATGGATATGGCACAGTTGCTTTGAACGTTCTGTGTGGCATACTGCACTGGCGTCTGTGATCTGCTGATTAAGATTCAACTCTGTGCCAGCGATCACGAAGCAACCCTGACTGACTGTATGTAGCAGATGATGGTGCTCAGAGACAGACTTTTAATTACAGCATCATGCCATGCTATTGACAAGTAATCCGGGTTGGGTTACTTCTGGCTACATATTTTATACTTTACCCTTCCATTCTGAAGGTGCTTGCGTTATCTGTATGCATGCTAACATGTAGTAGTTTGAAAATGCAGGCATCACATGCCTACAGCTGTAAAACATTGACAGCAATATGTAAGAAGTAATCGATCATTAATGCATACTGCTAGTTAAACCTTACACAGGTGACTGTGCAAAGAATTTCAAAGCTGTGATGAACTTCAGAGAAGATGATGCAAATATTTTTAAAAAATGTGTATCAACTTCTTTACCAGGAAAAGGATTTGCAATTCTGTTAAGTTGGTCTTGTGGTCCTGCCAGACAGCTCAGCTATGTCCTGGACTTTTCTACAGACTACACTGCAGCAAAACACTACATTATTGTTTAAGACTTGAAGGAAGCCGAAGCATTTTAAAAACATAATCCATCTTCTCACCTTTGCTGTAAACATGTTTATAGACACTACTGTGCAAGGCAATATAACCCAGACTGGCTCAGTGCTGATCATCCCTCTGCTAGGCTAAGTGCTGCTAAGTGCTGCTGTGAAGGTAGGGTTTAATAGAGGCTGATATCAAGGCATGTATTATACATATATAGCTCTATATGTCTAGGTCAAAAATAAATGATTAACCATACTTGAAGGGTAACTCCACTTACGTGGGTGAGGGGAATGGCAAATAAAGAAAAAATATAGCGTATACGATTGCGACCCAAGTCATTGAATGTTATTTAAAAATGACCTTTCCTTTTCAGTCTACAGCCACTGTAACTTTCTGAAAATGCAATATGGCTGCCTGGAGGTGTTCTGTACACTGAATGTGTAGAGAATGCCCCATAGAAACATAATTTCCTGCTTGTGTGATTGGCTCACCAATTTTCACAGAAGTCTGCACTAAGATGCAAGTCAGATGTCAGGTATCCCCTGCAACAAAAATTGTCATTTTTGGTGAGATACTTCCAATAGGAAATCATGTCTAAGGCTACAGAGAAAAAAAGGGGTTCCCCTAAATGGGACTTTTCTGGCACAGAACTATATAAATCGATCAATAGATTTAAAAAAAGTGATATTTTATTTAAATGTGTATAAACAATGAAGAATAAAAACAAATGCAAGTATGACCAGATAACAATGATACAACCAAACATTAGAGCTTTAAACCCGACATGTTTCGAAGACAATGACTTTCTCTTCTTTTTCAGGGGAAACTCAAGTAAGTGCTCTATAGGTGAAAGAATATATGTATAAATATTATGTAGTAATTAATAGATATTATAATACACAAAAAGCGTTTGAAAAAATTATGTTGAAGGCACTTACAAGGTTGATAGTATCTGGACTTAAAGCTTGCAAAAGGATTAAAACCAAAGAGCTGGGCTTGATCTGACTGGCGGTGTAAGTTGCTGGTGTGATTTATACAGGTGTAATCATATCAACGTAGGGGACTTACGTTTGGGGGTGTCATTTAACTTTACATTGACACCCCCAGCGGTTCACACGTGTGAACAAGTGTGCGATGCAGGAGCCGATACTGAATAGCAGGGATGCAGGTCCTACCACTTTCCCCATTCGAGCCCTGCAGGTGCACAGCTTATTAAAAATTATGAAACCACTCCCATTAGACTCACTAGCCCCCATCAATACAAAAAAACACACAGGGATTTCTTCAGAAAAACAAAAGGTAGGAATCTGCAACAAAGTATGTTAAAATCCTTTATGTACAGAGATCACCCAGAGGGGAATGAACTACAGTGAGGTTGCTTTAATAAAACCGGATAGTACAAAATCTGGTGCAGCTCTGCAAAGAAACCAATCGGCTTCAATGTTTTATTGTCAAAACTTAATTAAAGAGGAAGTAAACCCTCCTCTACAACTTGTACCTATAGGCAAGCCTATGATAAGGCTTACCTATAGGTACTGTAAATATCTCCTAAACATGTACCGTTTAGGAGATATTTACCTTACATGTCGCCAGTGACGTCACTGGCGCATGCGCTCTGAAGGAACGGCCGATCGTGCCGTTCCTTCAGAGCCCCGTGCCGTGACTGTCGGCTCCCGCGCGCGTGCGCGGGAGTGACGTCACCGCGGCTCCGGCCAATCAGATGGCCGGATGCCGCGATCCCGGAAGACGTGCGACTAGACATGTCGCCCGTCATAGAGGTGAGTGAGCGGCACGGCGGGGGCTCGTTCTGAGGTAAGTATTGCATAATGAGCTAATATGCGATGCATACTAGCTCATTATGTCTTTCTTTTGCAGGGTTTAAAAAAAAAAAAAAAAAAATCAAACGAGTTTACAACCTCTTTAAACAAGCTGAAGTTAGAAGCTGATTGGCTTACAATGCACAGCTGCACCACATTATGCACTCTCCGGTTTTATTTATTCAACGACCATTGTGTTTTTTACATCTGCCTGGTATCTAGATTTGTTTATGTAATTGGCTTTGTTTACACAGATGTACTTAAAGGATAGGTTCACCGTTCATAACGTGTTACACCCATATTTGGGATGCAACGTGTTATGAATGCATCGGCCCCTGCAACTCCCCGATCCCCACTGTGCCAGCTAGCGGGGGTTCTTCTCCACTCGCTAGCTGTAAAAATACAAAAAAAACTGGCTTCACCCACCCGGCCGTGTCACTTATTCGCTCCCGCTACTGCCTGTCAGTCCATGTGTGAAGATAAGACTTAAGCGGAGTGTGATCGATCCAGGAATCGTGTAAGTGTTTAGAAGGGGGTGCACAAAAGTTCTAAAATGTTTTTTGCGTTATTACAAGGAATTCATTAAGGTAAAATTGTTTTAGCTGTAGATACCAGTTTAATTACAGTTGTGCTCAAAAGTTTGCACACCCAAGCAGAAATCGTAAACATTTTAGAATTTTTATATTAAAAATGACTGATCGTGCCTTTTTATTTATAGATAGTGATCATATGAAGTCATTTACTATCACATAGTAGTTTTGGCTTCTTTTTAAATGGTAATAACTGAAGTCACCCAAATGGCCCTGATCAAAAGTTTACATACCCTGCAATGTTTGGCCTTGGTACAGACAGACAAGGTGACACCCGTTTTAAAATGGCAATTAAAGGTTAGTTTCTCACATCTGTGGCTTTTTAATATGCAATTCATATCCGTGTATACAACGGCAGTGGGTTTCCTAGCTCTAATGTGTATGCACTGAGCAGGCTGGATATTGAGCCATGAACAGCAGGAAAGAACTGTCAAAAAACTTGCATAACAAAATAATGGAACATTATAAAGATTGAAAAGGATATAAAAAGATGTCCAAAGCCTTGAATATACCAGTCTGTACTGTTCAATCGCTAATTAGGCAGTAGGAATCTCTTGATGCCAAGGTCAGGTGGACCAAGAGATTGCAGCCACAACTGCCAGAAGAATTGTTTAGGACCCAAAGAAAAACCCATAGGTAACCTCAGGAGAAATAAAGGCTGCTCTTGAAAAAGACAGTGTGGTTGTTTCAAGGAGTACAATATGACGATACTTGAACAAAAATTAGCTGCATGGTTGAGTTGCCTGAAGTCTTTATTTTGCCAGTGCCACACAAAAGCCCAGTTACAATATGCCTGACAACACTTTGACACACCTCACAGCTTCTGGCACACTGTAGTCTGGAGTGACGAGACCAAAATAGAGTTTTATGGTCCCATCCATACGCTATGTTTGGAGAGGGTCAACAAGGCCTATAACGAAAAGAATACCATTCCCACTGTGAAGCATGGTGGTGGCTCACTGATGTTTTGGGGGTGTGTGAGCCCTAAAAGCATGAGCAATCTTTTGAAAATTGATTGCAAGATGAATGCAGCATATTATCAGAAAATACTGCCAGGCGATTTGTATTCTTCTGCACAAAAGCTGTGCATGGGACTTTACAGCACGACAATGACCCGAAGCACAAGGCCAAGTTGACACTTCAGTGACTACAGCAGAAAAAGGTGAAGGTTCTGGAGTAGCCATCAGTCTCCTGACCACTCTGGGGAGAGCTCAAACATGTGGTTCATGCAAGACGACCAGAGACTTTGTATAACCTGGAGGCATTTTACCTAGATGAATGGGCAACTATACCACCTGCAAGAATTTGGGGGGCCCCATTGATAACTGTTACTGATCCTAAAGGGGGCAATTCACAGTATTTAGAACTAAGGAGATGCATACTTTTGAACAGGGGGCATTTAATTGGTTTGTTGCCATGTTTTGTTTTATGATTGTGCTAATCTGTTATTTCCTACAGTTACAGAATATGAATCCCAATAGAAATAAAAGAAATGTTTTGATGACTCCCTCATCTTTTCATTAAAAAATGATACATGCTGTTTATTCTAAATTCTCAAGGGGATGCAAACTTTTGAGCACAACTATATCTATATCCAAAATATATATACAGTAAAACCTTGGTTTGAGAGTAACTTGGTTTAAGAGCGCTTTGCAAGACAAGCAAAATTTTCAAATAAATTTTGACTTGGTTTACAAGCGATGTCTTGATATACAAGTAGCCTCAAGTCACAGCTGAGTATAAAAGAGAAGAGAGGCGCCTCTAAGTGTAGCAATATGGTTAAATTTAATGAAGGTACAACATTTAGCAACTCACATGGTTGATGATTGGAACAGACACATCTAAGTATGCAGGCATCCAGGCTAAAGCTGTCCACATAGACCATCCTCCTCACCGCCATCTACGTCATCCCTTCCATGCTGCCCCTCGCTTTCAGATCGCTTTACTGCAGGGTGGTCTTCCCGGTCAGGATTACAGACTGGCAGCCAGCGGTGCAGAAGATAGTCTATGTGGACAGCTTTACCCCGGATGCCTGCATACTTAGATGTGCCTGTTTTATTCATCAACCATGTGAGTTGCTAAATGTTGTACCTTCATTAAATGGAACCATATTGCTACACTTAGAGGCGCCTTTCTTCTCTTTGATACTCTGTAGCTCCTGCTGGATTTTGCTTCTAATCCCCTTGTGGAAGCTGCTATTTGTGGATGGACATTTTATGGTTACACAACCTATCGCAATGCTATAATCTTTTTATATGGACTATAAACTGAAGGATTTATGAATAAATGGTTGTGGAACGAATCATCTGAGTTTCCATTATTTCTTATGGGGAAATTCGCTTTGATATAAGAGTGCTTTGGATTACAAGCATGCTTCCGGAACGAATTATGCTCGCAATCCAAGGTTTTACTGTATAGCCAAAAACCTATTTTTATTGGATTGGACCATCCATTGCCCTCTATGGAGTGCTGGATGTAAACGGACATGGCAAACAGAGGGACAGGGGATCCGTTCCCCTATCTGTCTAGCAGATCGGATGACAGTCGGATGTAAACGGACAGGCAGTCCATTTACGACTGCCCATAGAGGAAAGTGTTCATGTCCGCTCTGCAGAATCGAAGCAGACCCTGACCTGTTATACGCCTGCTCAGTGGGGATCAGCGGACAGGTTCCCCGCCGAGCTTTTATTGTTACCCACCCCATCTAGTTTTTTTTTTTTTTATTCTGTAATTTTTATGATGGCTTCACTTTAAAAAGTATTTTTCTCTTACGTAATCTTTATTTAAATGGTCAAATACAAAGACGGAGAGACAAAAATGTATTTTTTAATACAGACTTGCCTGTAAAATCTATTTCTTGAAGTAGATCACAGGGACACAGAGCCATATGGGTTATATAGCCACCTTTTTAGGTGAAGGACACTGGCAACCAATCAGAAAGGATGCCCCCCCTTTATAACCCCTCCCACACAGTAAGTACCTCAGTTTTGTAGCAAGCAATAAAGACCCCATAGAAGAGGGGAGGGACCTCTTGTGTCCAGTGATCTTCTTCAAGAAATGGATTTTACAAGCAAGTCTGTATTAAAAAATCCATTCTTCTTTTTATCATCACAGGACACAGAGCCATACATCATAACATATAGGATGTCCCAAAGCAATGCATCTGAGGGGAGGGGGGGACACCAAAAAATACCGCCATCTGACCCCAAAAAGGATTACACCGCTGCCTGCAGAACACTGCGGCCAAATGCAGATTCCTCCTGGGTCCCAACATCCACTCAATAGAAACCAGTGAATGCATGCACCGACAACCAGGTCGTGGCCTTGCAAATCTGAGCCATAGAGGCTTGATTGGAATGTGCCAAGGCGGCACCTACTCCTCTGGTATAATGTGCCTTTACAGGAAAAGGAGGCACCTTCCCTACTAAACCATACGCCTGGGTAACAACCTGGTGAATCCAATAAGAAATCGTAGACTTAGATGCTGCCAACCCCTTTCTGGGCCCTTCTGGCAGCACAAACAAGCTCTGTCTTACAAATCCCAGCGGATTTCTGTAAGTAAAACTTTAAGTGCACCCATTACATCAAGAGAATGCAATAAATGTTCCTCCTCTGAGTGCGGATTTTGAAAAAAAAGGAAGGTAGTATAATGTCCTGATTCAAATTAAACGCTGACACCACCTTGGGCAAAGAAACCTGGGTGTGGACGTAGAATCACCCGATCTTGATGAAATCTCAAGAATTGCTCTTTACAAAGGAAGAGCTGCTAGTTCCGATACCCTTCTAGCCGAAGTTATCGCAATGAAAAAGACCAGTATTTTGTCAAAAGAACCGGGGGAACTTGCCCCAGAGGCTCAAAAGGCTGTTTTTTTTTCAAAACTGCCAACACCAAATTTAAGTCCCAAGGACACAATGGTGGCTTCACAGGTGGACGCAAACGTAACTTTCCCCAGACAAAGGTCTGAACCAACAAATGGGAAGCAATCGGTTCCTGGAAGAAAACTGATAAGGCTGAAATCTGCCCTTTGATAGTGCTCAAGGCTAACTTCATATCTACTCCTGTTTGAAGGAAAGCTAGAATTCTCCTGATATGTTTGCGGGGATGCTGTTTCCTGGCTTCACACCAGGCAATATAGGATTTCCAGACCCTGTAATAAGTATTTTTATAGACTGGTTTGCTAGCATTTATCAGTGTATGAACTGCAGGGCCAGATACACCCCGCTCCTTCAAGATTAAGGCTTCTATAGCCAAGCCGTCAAATTTAGAGACTGTAAAGCAGGGTGGAATATCAGACCTTGAGAGAGTAGGTCCGGAAGCAATGGAAGGGCCCAAGGCGTCGTCACTGCAAACCAAACCCTGCTCGGCCATGCCGGAGCTACCAGAATTACTGGTTTCCCCTCTAGCTGGATCCTGTGCAACAGACGCGCCATCAGCTGCACCGGGGGAAAGGCATACATCAGGGTATACTCCTCCCAAGGAGTCACCAAAGCATCCACTCCACCTGCGAGTGGATCCCTGGTCCTGGATACAAATCGATTGAACTTGTTGTTGAACCTGGATGCCAACAGATCTTTGTCTGGGACCCCCCCCCCCCCCGCGTAGGCAGATGTAAGGACCATTCCCCCCGAAACATCTGTTGATTACTCAAAAAGTCTGTCTGACAGTTCTCTATTCCCAGAATAAATACTGCTGTCGGGCGTTGCACAAACTTCTCTGCCTAAGACAGGATGAAATCCACCTCTTTTTTTTTTTTTTCTGGGCTGATCAACTTTGTGCCTCCTTGATGGTTGATATAAGCCACAGCCGTGGCGTTGTCTGTTGTGCCCGGATAGGGTGACCCCGAAGCCTGGACGTCCAGAATTTCAAATCCCAAAAGACTGCTCGGATTTCCAAAACGTTGATGGGGAGACTTTTCTCTACCCAAGAACATTTTCCCCTGGACAGTGGCTTCCTCCAGAACCGCTCCCCAGCTGGAGAGAGTGGCATCTGTAGTCACTAATTTCCAGGTTACTGGCAGAAACTCCATATTTCTGGTCAACAATCACCAATTTAGACTCTGACGTACTCTTGGTACCAGAGACATGGACCAGTCCTGAGACTGAACCTTTCTGGTGCAGGTAGACAGAATGTTCTGTAAGGGTCTGGCATGGAATTGAGCATAGGGAATTGCCTCCAATGCAGACACCATCTTCCCCAATAACTTAATGCAAAGACTTTTATAGAAGGATATCTCAGCCTTACTACAGACCGAACCTGATCCTTCAGGTCTGTGACCTTTCTTGCTGGCAAGAATATCTTTGCCTGTGCTGTGTCAACAAGAAGACCCAGATATTCCAGAAGCTGGACCGGCTGTATTGCTGACTTTACCAAGTTCAGTATCCAATTGAGATGTTCTTGGAACTGCACTGTCTGGTGGACATTTTGGCTTAGAGCTGAAGCTGATCGATCTATTAGTAATAATTCATCCAGATATCCTATTATAGATATCCCTCGGGACCTTAGAACAGCCAATACTGGAGCTTGGATCTTTGTGAAAACTCTTGGCGCTGTGGCTAACCCGAAGGGCAGGGCCAGAAACTGAAAATGACGGTTCTCTATTGCAAAGCGTAGGCACCTTTTTTGATGAGCCTGGAATATAGGCACGTGAAGATATGCATCCCTGATGTCTATGGATGCTAGAAATTCCTCCCCCTGCAGGGAGGCCATAACTGAACAAATTGACTCCATACAGAAAGTACGAATGTTCCGAAACTGGTTTAAAGCTTTGAGATCCAGAATAGGTCTCACATCCCGTTGGGTTTGGGGACTACAAACCGGTTTGAGTATAAAACCCTTGAACTTTTCGTCCCCTGGAACCTCTATTATAACCCAGTTGTCTTGGATCAATTCCACCCAAACTTTTTGAGAACTGCCGCAGCCTCAACCATGAGTGGGGGTGCCCCTTCACAGAGTGGGCTTAGCAGAAGACTTGGCTGATTTTTGGGCCCAGGGCTTTTTTGGACCCTGCCCTAAAGGCTTGGTTCCGGATCCAGATGGTTGAGGCCATCGCCACTGTCTGCCTGGAAGTAGAAGCACTGGTAGTATGAGTGCTGGGCATTTTGAAATAGACACTTGCTCTTCCTTTTCAAGGGTAGCAACGTACTCCCTTATTTTAGAGGGGCCATGGCCTTGGACCTGTAGAGCACCCTGCATGGAGCACCTTTTGGGGTTTGGTATTCCAAAGGTCCAGATCCCAGGCAGGGTCCAGCGCCTGAAAAGGACAGCATTACAGGCAAAACCTTGTATCTGATTCCCGAGGCTCAGGTACCATCTTTTTAGTCCATTGACTGTTTAGGATGGATCTGATAGCTAACCCTTTAGATCAGGGCTCGACCATTCCCGGGCGCCAGGTCGCATTGGCGACTAGAAACTGAGTCCGGGCGCCTAGCATTTCAGCTATCTGCTGTCAGGCATCGGGACGCCGCATCGCTGATGCAGAGATTTGAAATCCCCGCGGCTCCTATCCATAATTTTCTGTGTACCGACAAGAGGCATTTTAATTGGTCAGCACCGTCACATGGACGGCGCTGACCAATCAGAAAGGGCTGCCTCTTCTCCACTTTCAGCACATCCATAGGACGCACTGCTCGACTTCTGCCACTGTCAGCTCTCCTCACACATCTATCAGGTAAGACTGATTCTCCCTAAATTCTCCCTCCTGTCACTGTACAATGTATGATCCTCGGACTTGTCCGTTCCATCCACTTCACCTCTGCCTTATCTCTCTTTCAGCCGTTTATCACTCTACTCTTTACAAGCTCCCCTCCCCCTGTCAGCTTGTTCTTCCCGGCCAGGTCACTTGAATCTTCCTCTGTGTTCACTTTCACTTTGTCCGCAGCATGTCGTCTCTCTACCTTCCCTGCACAATAGTAAGTCAGCACAGAGTCTTCTGCACCTCTCTCCTGTTCACATTAACCCTTCACCTTCTTCTTTCAGCTGTCCACTCCATAAATCTGCACTGCATGTCCTGCAGTCTCTGGTCCCAACTCTGGGTTATCCAAGCAGCCATTTAGCGGACACTGTCCTGTCCTAAAATGCAGCATTAGCACTTTCTTTACAGCCCTTCACTCTGCTCTTCATTAACACATATTCTTATTACCCAGACCTGCCCTCCTACCCTCATCCCCCCCTATACCTATCCCCCCCCTATACCTATCCCTAATAACCTGTGCACTGCTGTTTGGTCACAGTGTGATTGTGTGTGCGTTTTTACCTGGATTTAGGTGGACTAATATTGAATTTCTATTACAAAGTGCGTTTTCATGAAAGTACATCAAAGTCCTGCATGTTGCATCTTTGATGCGGTTTCAGAAAACGCACTGTGTAATGGACTTCAATAGAAGTCCACCTAAATCCAGGTAAAACGCCCATACAATCACACTGTGACCAAACCTCAGCGCACCGGTGTGACCCCACTATAAGGCGAGGTTCACACCTTGGAATGTCAGTCACAAGATTGTGGCTTTCCTGACACACAGAAACAAATCGTCCATTAGTAGAAGTGCGACAGTGCCATTTATTGGTAATGGAACCCCACACATCTGCTATCACATGCACCAAACCACATGGTGTCTCAAAAGTGAAACATCTGGGGTCTGTACATATAAATTCTCAAAACAATATAAATAATGTAAAACATTTGTAAAAAAAATAAATAAGGGCTTGTTCACACGTGTTTTGGTCTCTGAAAAGCAACCATCATGCAGATTGCTCTTCAGAGAGCATTTGACAGGAGGTAAGGAGCCGTTGTATCGCCTCCCTACTGCCTGAAACAAACCTTCTACCATTATTAGCCTTATCTATAGATGGGGTGGGGGGGCACAGCTTGCCATGTTTGCCCTGGGCACTGAATGACCTTGTCTCGGCACTGGGTGCAGGGGGTCCTGGCGCAACATCTGGGGGGGGGGGGGGGGGTGTCATGTAGCATGACAGTGAAGGCAGTTTTATTCCAGGACAAAGCAGTGTCCCAAAATGAAACGCACACTGTGTGATTCCTGAACTGGCTGCTATCCGCCTGGTGTCTAGCAACCAGTGACATCAGGCACACACAGGCAGGGGCCCAGCATTCATAGCGGAAGAGGGTTTAAATTCCTCAATAGAAGGAGATTATGTCCTCCTTGATTAGCTACCTCTGGGGGAAAGGTAAGTAAATTGGCTAATTTTTTTTTTTCCCCTACAGGTATTTAGGGGATATTTTTTTTTTTTTTTTTTTGCAGTTTTAACTAGCATTTTATGGAGGGTGAGGTGAAGGATGGCCTTGAATAAGGAGATATTGCCCCTGAGTTGCAAGGTCCTCTGGTTGCCATCATTAATTTTGGTGTCCCTGAAACAACTGCACAGTACAGGAACAAGTAACAAGAAGCATGCATTCCATGTGGGAGCTTGCATGAATCTTAGAATTTTGCATAATTCTTAGAAATACATAAAATTCAGATTAAGGTGAAGTAAATTAATTTCTGACTGTACACACCATAGAGCTGAGGGGACCTCACTGTAGTACATATATATATACACATCTGCCTGAGACTTTCACTCTATCTCCCTCCCTCCCCCTTCCCTCTCTTTCCTTCTCTCTCTCTCTCTCTCTCACCCCCCCTCCATCTCCTCTTCTCTACCTCCCTCTCCTCTTTTTCCTCTTTCTTTTTTTTCTCTTCTTTCCATTTATTTCCCTTTTTTATTTCTTTCTTGCTTTCTTTTTTTTCTGGGCGCCGGGCAGCTGATTTGAAAAACTGGCTCCTAACTTTTTTAGCTGGTTCCTAGATTCAAAGAAAATTTGTCAACCCCTGCTTTAGATTCAATTATCTTTGATCGGGGTAAACTGCATAATCGTCTTTTTTTGAAGAGAAAATAAGAAGTGGAGAGACTCTCCACAGTGACCATCACTTTTAGACACTGGCAAAAAAAATTGAGGTACTTCCTGTGTGTGAGGGGTTATATAGGGGGGCATCCTTTCTGATTGGTTGCTAGTGTCCCTCACCTAAAGGTGGCTATATGACCCATATGGCTCTGTCCCGTGATGTACGAAAAATCTGTATCCACTTGCAAGCAAAATGGACAAGGTAACACAAGAAATCACAAAGCAATCCCCACCCAACTTCTTTAGAAAAACGTAATACCTCAGACTCGCAAATAGGAGGCGCATGTTAAGTCAAAAACACCCAAGGGAAGGATTAGATTATGTGAATCATCATACATCTGTAACAGACAAACAAAAATGATCCAATTTGTAGGCTGGGGCAACATATGCATATATAATTAAAAAAAACAAAAAACAATAAATGCAGAATAAAATAGTAGCACTCAGTAAGAAGGTAAAATAAAATGCTTAAGGACGCGTATAAAACTCAGCAACCCTGTCTAAATCGCAGGCCAAAAAAAGAGGGGAGATGAAATAGGAGCCTGCAGCAGCCAAGTCAAGGTGCTAGATACGTCAACCTCAGTGGTGCGCCTGAACAAGTCGTTGGAAGTCTGGGTCTGCCAAAGCTAGCAAGGCCCTGTCTAGGCTAGAGTAGAGTAGACCGGAAGTGACTTGGTTACAGGACGCCTTTAATGGCGCTTTTCCACTGCATGGAACCGAACGGTTCGGCTCGCTTTTGTGCTTTTCCACTGCTGGTACCGCATGGTATGGTGTAGGAACGGTTTGGTACGATACATCGGCGCTTTTCCACTGCATGGAACCGAACGGTGCGGCTCTCAAAAACCGTACCACCTCGATTGTGGTTCCAAGAGGTACCATACCCGGTACCATATCCCACAATCCTTTGCATGCAGTCACTACTAGCCACTGATTGGTCAGAGAATCGTTGTTATCCCACCCACTTAACTTTAGTACTACTTTAGTGGAAAAGCAAACCATACCGTACCGTATGTGGAGTGCAGTGGAAAAGCAAACCGTGCCAAGCAGGGCCGAGTAGAGCCGAGCCGGTACTTGCAGTGGAAAAGTGCCATAAGAAGCCCATGTAAAATTGATGAAAACAATTCTTTATTCTCCCTTCTCATAGTTCTCATTTCTGTAGGGGGTAAGATCTGGGGGTATTTGGTAGAACTGGTACTGATTTTGAGATTATCAACATCTCAAAGAAGGAACCTTATCAAATGTAGGTTACCCACTAAATATCTGAAAACCACAAGTGTCCCTGTTTTTTTCTCTTTTCACAAGCAGTCTTGTGTGACCCCCCAGAATTGAGCTGAATATACAAGATTAGACTTGAGCATCAGGGAGGAGGATATGGAAGGGGAAGCTCTTGCTGATGTCAGTAAGCTGAGAGGCAAACAAAATGCCACTAAACTGCATCAGAATACTAATTAGGTTTTTGTGTTTGGCAGCACTGTCTTCTTTACTATGTTGAAGTGGACTTTTATGTTCTTGTTCTTTTGGAAGATGAGCCTAAACAGAACTTTGTTATTTATTTTTGTGATTTAAATGTTTTAAATTAGGCCCCTTTCACACTTGTGCGACTTACCGTGACTTTTTGCCACGACTTTTGCCGCGATTTTGACTGGGCTTGAATGTCTTTGGCCTCAAAATCGTGCCAAAGTAGTGCAGGGACTACTTTGAAGTCGGTGCGACTTCAAGTCGCACTGATATGAATGGGGCTCATTGAAAATAATGGAAAACGACTTGTCATTCGATTTTTGTGGTCCAAAATCGTGGGACAAGTCGCACTAGTGTGAAAGGGGCCTTACCTGGCTGCACGCAGGTACGTTTTGAGATTACATTTTTTTTTTTTTTGAATGGGCTTTATAGTTGGGTTAGAGCCCCCTGCAGATGTTACTGTGTGTATTCAATTATAACATTAAGGCTGGGTTCACACATACAGTATATGAATTTAATGCGGGTTTCCCTGCATCCAGTTCGCATGACAGGAGTGTGACTGGCTCTCGATGGAGCTGGTTCCCACAGCTCCGGACGGCCACAGTCTGCATTCAGAAAGGGTCCTGTGTGTTCTTGGTTCCAATCCCGTTGTGAATTCAGGCAGAAATTCGGACCGGATTTGCCCCGAAATGGGTGGACAGGGACGTGCCGGACCCCCTGCTTTGAACCACGGCCATAGCATGTGTGAACCCAGCCTAAAATATTTTTATATGGTATGTTTTAGCTAATGTGAGCATCCATTTATAAAGCTCCACTTGTCAGAAGTTCAAGTAGGTCTATTCTAAATATACCACAGCCAATACAAAGCACCGCCACAGTATATCTTTTTTAAACTATGGTATCTTGCAAATATCTGGTGATACTGCTAGTTGATCAGTTGATCTACATCGTTCGTGTCGGTGGAAGTAATAGTGCCCCATTTGTCCGTGTTGGTGGAAGGAACAGTGTCCTATCATTAGTGTTAGTGGATAGAATAGAGTTTTTGGTGTCAGTGGAAGTAATTGAGCCCCAACTTTGGTGCTAGTGGGAGGACACTGAAAAACAAAACTGTAACTGCATAAGTGAAGTACTTATAATGTGCTGGTTAATTCAGCTCAGTCTGACCCTGGTTTTGCCCTTCTCGCCCTGGGACTGGGCCTTCGAACTCCAGCCATGGGTCTGCTAAAATTATGCACCAGTTGCCCCAATGTCAGTTTAGGGACTGTGGAGCTCGATGACATGCAAATGGATGGCATGCCTCGCTGGTTCTTTATGGATGGACTACTTCCTTTTTTTTTTTTTTTTTCCTTTCAAAAAGTTTTATTACACGATTTGCAGGATTTATTCCTTTCTTTCCGCTATCCAGGTCAAGATACGTTCATCTTCCATTTAATGATGTCTACTAACTGCTTGATTCTCATGGATCTGGGCTAATGTAATGAGGCTACCAGTACAGAAAAACCTTTTTAATTGTAATATCCAGTTTTTGAAAATGGCTGAAAAATCTACTATGTTGCTGCTTTGAAATATTGCAGCTCATGGTTGTTCTGTAGGCTGTTGACCCCAGAAATGTAATTTTCTGCTTGTGCACGTATTAGTATTTTTCTCAGGAGTCTCAAAAAGCCCATCAAGTTCTAAATGGGAGCAAATGCTGCATCTTTTCTCTTTACAGACTGCGTTCTGTATCGGTCCTGTACAGGTCTTGTCATGTACCTGGTAGAAGAGCCTGATATGATGAGGGAGGCCTCTCTTAATCCTCTGACTCGGGCCCCTGATAGAGCAGACAGGGAGTGCAAAGTGGCACGAGTGCCTTATGGTCTTGCTAGTAGCTGGGCTGGACGGACTATTGGGATCAAGCAGGGGAAGACCCGTTAATGGACTGCAGCGGAGCAGGAGTGCTGTATGGACACCAGTGATCAGGAGACCGGAGCAAGCTGAGACTGTCCGATTGCAGTGGAGCTGGAATGCCGGATGGACACCAGTGGAACATAGGCAGTTCGGCAGCAGTAGAGACAGAATCAGAGTCGGACAAATTGGGTCATACACAGGCAGACAGATCAGGTACAGATGTGTAGTCAGAAGCTTGGTCAAAGGCAAGCTGGGATCATTGCAGGCAGAGTTCAGGAGAAGTCAAGACAAGCCAGGTAATGGTAGTCAAATGCAGAATAACAGGTTGCGGGTATGCACAGGAACGCTGTAGACATGATGGCACTGAAGCATTGTAACAGGCTCAGTAGCCCACTTTGCACCAATGCGAGCAACAGATGTGTTTGCCCATGCCCGCGTGTGTGAGCACTTGCACAATTTCTATGAGCATTAACAGGAATACGAATTAGCCTGTGCCTATGCACAAGAAGCTGTCTGTAAGAGCCTTTCTGTCTGCTGGAATGTCCCTCCTGACGGATATGCACTCAGGAATGCATATGAAGACCCATGCAGTGGGTCTACCTGTCATTGATTTGAACAAGGTGGCTGCTGCATGGGACCATTTTTACCTCTTATGCAGATAAGCATAGCTATCTGTAGAATATATATAATATATATATATTTTTTTTTTACTTTTCTATTTACTCTTCATTATGGATCTTTTCATGATAACCGGTTTGTGTTTTTCATTAGTGCTGTTCTTACATGGAATCTTATACTGTTTTGACTAGCCTGAGACCAATTGTCTCCCAGGGAATAATAGGAGGGGAGTACCAGATTTCCATTTATTGCCTAACAAAAAAATAACCTGCATGGTCAGTGTCTCATTTTTTGTTGGGAAAACGTTCCCTAGAGAGAAATCATAAATCTGATGTTGGATGTACTCATTGGTGCCCCTTAGTTGAACCTTTGAACACTCACTCCTAGGAGGGTTTTAATCGGGGAGTTAGCTGGATGTGAAGTTGAGCTTTTTATGGTCGGCTTTATTGTGTATTTTTAAAGTTCTTGCCGGTTGTAGACTGTCATATCTTCAGGCTGTAGCCTCACTTGATTACATATTTTAGATTACCTTCTGACATTTTGTTTCTTTTTTGTCTTCTGCTGCAGCCCGCGATGCAGATGAGAGAGAAAAGTGGATCCATGCACTAGAAGAGACTATCTTGCGTCACACTCTCCAGCTACAGGTAAGGGCGTTTGATTTTACACTTCATTTGATTCTGTCAAGTAATCTTCAATATGTTTAGTCAGTGTGTTGCACTTGTTTGCAGAGTCTATAGATACACCATAATCTGAAAACAAGACTTCACCAACTGAGCAACTTCCAGTTTTTGATCTTTGTCCTTTAGCTGTTTTAGAAGTATCAAGCTCATTGTTGTGTAGTGGTTTATTTATTTTTTTTCTTGTAACTTTTTGCAAAGCCCACAGCTGTATAGCCCAGGTCATTTAGTTTAATTTTGGTTCTTGAAGGCTTTAGATGATTATCTCCTGATACTATACATTTTGGCAGAATTGGTTGACTATTGACAGGTTCACTGTAGGGGTTTCACTCTACCGTATTATTTGTAAAGTAAAGATGGTGCTGACCAGGAACACCTGATCTGAGAAAGGAGAGCAGCAGAATAACTCATCAGTACTCTGCTGCTCCTTTTTACTGTCCAATCACAGGCTGGGAGCAGGTTGTTTCAAAGCTATTTATAGGCAATTTCTTTGGGAGAACAAATTGAAGTATGTTGTCTCAAAGCTGAATTCCAGCCTTACTTCCCTTCTTGCACACTTGTAGAAGGTTCTCTCCTCTGCGGAAAGTAATAAGAACTGTAAGTTCTATACCGTGTGGTTTAAAAACTGCAGCTAGTTATTTTAGCCTACCTCCTTTTCGAGCAGGTTGACTTCACATTTTATCTAGCCCTCTTCTCCCAATCCTCACGGTCTCAGGTTTGCCCTACTCAGCTATTTGATTTATATGCAGTCATTCATTTAGTCTCCACATCATGTGTGGCTGTTACCCAGGGTGGAATGCATGGAAATGCAATCAGCCTAGGAACTCCCACTCCTTGAACCTATGGTATGAAGATAGCCCCACAAGCCAACCCAAGAAGGTAGCTTAATATTTACATAAACACTCCCAAAAGAGAGTTCATTGATTTTTTTTTTTTTTTTTTGGGGGGGGGGTCTTAAGAATTGAGGCAAGGTTCTATGACCTTTACAGGTGACTCTACCATACTTCACTGCCCCATTCTACCAGCCACCAAATGACTAATTCGCAGATAACACCACACGGAACCAGTAATGACGGAGCGGAGGTTAAAACCAGGTATACAGTGCCAGGAGAAAGTATTCATACCCCTTTTGAAATTTTCCACATTTTGTCATGTTACAACCAAAAACCTAAAGTTTATTGGGATTTTACATGGTAGACCAACACAAAGTGGCACATAATTGTAAAGTGGAAGGAAAATGATATAAATGGTGTTCACAATTTTTAAAAATAAATATCTGAAAAGTGTGGCATGCATTTTGTATTCAGCCTCCTTTACTCTGATACCCATAACTAAAATCTAGTAGAACCAATTGTCTTCAGAAGTCACCTAATTAGTAAATAGAATCCCCCTGTGTGTAATTTAATCTCAGTATAAATACAGCTGTTCTGTGAAGCCCTCAGAGGTTTGTTAGAGCACCTCAGTGAACAAATCGCATCATGAAGGCCAAGGAACACACCGGATAGGTCAGGGATAAAGTTGTGGAGCAGTTTAAAGCAGGGTTAGGTTCTAAAAAAAAAAAAGAAGAAAAAAATCCCAAGCTTTGAACATCTCAGGGAACACTGTTCAATCCATCATCCGAAAATGGGAAAGAGTATGGCACAACTGCAAATCTACCAAAACAAGGCCATCCCCCTTAACTGACAGGCCGGGCAGAGAAGCAGCCAAGAGCCCCATGGTAACTCTGGAGGAGCTGCAGAGATCCACAACTTAGGTAGAGATTGTGTTCACAGGACAACTATTAGGCCGTGTTCACATATATGCGAATTGGATACAGGTTTCCCCCCATTCAATTTGCATGACAGGAGGCGAGTGTGATCGGCTCTTAATGGAGCCAGTTCACACAGGTCCGGGGCGGCCATGGTCTGCATTTGGGAAAGAGTCCTGTGCGCCTTTTGTGCCTGATTCATGTGCGAATTAAGGCAAAAATTTGGACCCGATTCTCACCTGAATCGGTGAACAGGGACACACCGGGCCCCAGGCACAAGCCCATGGCCGCATATGTGTGAACCCAGCCTCTAGTTGCGTACTCCACAAATCTAGCCTTTATAGAAGAGTTACAAGAAGAAAGCCATAAGAAGTCCCATTTGCAGTTTGCAAGAAGCCATGTGGGGGGCCACAGCTAATATGTGGAAGGTGCTTGAGTCAGATGTGACCAAAATTGAACTTTTTGGCCTAAAAGCAAAACTCTGTGTGGCAGAAAACCAACACCGCAAATTACCCTGAACACACCATCCCTACTGTGAAACATGGTGGTGGCAGCATCATGTTGTGGGGATGCTTTTCTTCAGCGGGGAACAGGGAAGCTGGTCAGAGTTGATGGGAAGATGGATGGAGCCAAATACAGGGAATCTAAGAAGGAAACCTGTTAGAGTCTGCAAAAGACTTGGGACTGGGGCAGGGGTTCACAGCAGGACAACGACCCTAAACATACAGCCAGACCTACAATGGATTGGTTTAGATCAGAGCATATTCATGTGTTAGAAAGGCCCAGTCCAAGTCCAGACCTAAATCCAATTGAGAATCTGTGGCAAGGCTTGATGCTCTCCATCCAATCTGACAGAGCTTTAGCAATTTGGCAAAGAAGAATGGGTAAAAAGGTCACTCTAGATGTGCAAAGCTGGTTGAGACTTCAGAAAAAAGACTTGCAGCTATAATTGCAATGAAAGGCGGTTCTACAAAGTATTGACTCGGGGGTCTGAATACAAATGCATGCCACACTTTTTTTAAATACTTATTTGTAAAACAATTTGAAAACCATTTATCATTTTCCTTCTGCTTCACAATTATGTGCCACTTAGTGTTGGTCTATCACATAAAATCCCAATGAAATACATTTACTTTTTTGGTTGTGTAGGAAGGGCTGCTGGTTTTAAACACTTTTGGATTCCCCTGGGTTACCTGTAGCAACTGCAAGCAGAAATCTTAGCGCTTTACGTTCTTGGCTCAGTCAATGATCAGTCTAGGGGTTGATGTTTTTTTTTTTTTTCTTTATATTGGGATAGGAGAAGGGATGAGTGGGGTACTCCAACACTTGAACTATTCACAATTCTGAGGACTTTTAACTTGGGGATGTGGCAAGGCCGCTACCTCACCCTGCCACTGGATGAATCTGAGGTAAATGTTCCTTTATAGTATTTCTCTTCAGGGCACTCCCCTAGTATCTCCTTTCCTCCAGCTGACACCTGTCCACTGACTACTCTACTCCGGAGTGGTCCCCTTCATGGGCAGACCCTTAGGCAAGATCCTCTGTACTCACGATACTGCTTTCCAGATTCTCGCAGTGCCTCAACTCCTCCCAGGGGCGGACTGGGCCGGGGGGAGGGGGGGCAATTTCCCCCCAGGCCGGTCTGATCCCCCCAGAAAAGGCCACTGCAGCATCAGCTCAGTTTATTTAGTAAGTGTCACTTACATGGTGACTGGCCGGCGCCGGCCCCCGAGACCCATTTGTTCCTCTGCCCGGCCGCTATAGTCTGAGCTAGACTGGTTGCTAGAATAGCCAGCCGCTTGGCGTCTAGCAACCAGTGACGTCACGGTCCCGAGGAGGAAAACGAGGCCGAGAAGGGACCCAGCATGCAGAGCGGAGAAGGATCCCCGTGCCTATTACTGGCTCCACCCACTTCCTCCCTCCGTCTCCCACTGTGCAGGCCACTGCAGAAGAGAAGAGGAACTGTCAAAATTTTTGCCTGCAGGAATCCACAAGTGAAACAGCAGATCCAACATCAAAAGCACTTCTCCAGCATGGCAGGTACAAGGTATGGGCTGAAGGATCACCCGTTCTGGGCGGGGGGGGGGGGGCTCTGTGTTGATGCAGGGTCGCACTTGGAGCTGGAGCAGCTCTTCTACACCAGCCGTGTAGCCACAAACAAATGCAGGGAAGTAAAGGATTAAATTGCCTCACATGATAAGCTCACTGCACATTAGGCTCCGTCTTGCTTACTGCCAGGCTGACACAGATATCTCGATCTCCGATGTTACAGGCAGACGGAGGAGCTCTGCTATCTTGAGCTGTCCCTGCACTGCTTCTTTAACTTATCTCCAGTTGCTGAGTTATATTGTTCCCTGGCAATAAATAAGGCTGAGTCTGAGTGTGCAGTAAAGGTTCTGTTATCAGATGGGGAGCTTAAACCTTTACTTCCCTGTATTTGTTTGGTTGGCTTCTGTTAATGCAAGTTGGAGGAGAAGGATCACCTCCTAAAACCTGGGCTGGTGCTCCATGCTTTTGTTCATAATAAGCACCTACCATTTAATAATTTGGCTTTTACTTAGGTACCTTATTCTTACAATACTTTTTAAATGCTAGTCTGTTTGGTGATCTTTTGATTGGCCTTCTTATGTGGACTTGACTGATGGACTGAAGTAATGCATACACTATGAAGACTTTCAATGAAAAGAGAGAAGGTCCTCTCCTAAACATTCCAGTCCTCACCTAGACACCATGGCATTTTTCAATCATAAAGACCAAATGGGATATTTTACTTTAAAGGGCTCATTCACATGTGTGGAAGTGACTGTTACTCCTCTGAAAAGTGAACCATGCTTCAATTGCTTTTCAGAGCTGTTTAACCCGATAGTTACGTACTACCATGTAACAGTCACACGCAGGGCAGTTATAGGTTGGCCACATTAATCTACATTATTTGCATTCAGTGGCAGCACTGCCCACCAAAAGAAACCTGTTTATACATGAATTCAGGATTTTGTTTCTGTGGGAACATACACTTAGTTCCCACACTGATACCTCACAGATCCCTTATATTAGTGAGATGATCTATATACAGAATCTCTGTATACATAACAATTTAAAAGAGTGACTGCAGTGTCACTCCTGTCAACAGGGTTTTGTTTTTTTGTCTGCAGCGGGGTGGTACACAATACCACCACCTCCAGCACTGCCACTGTTCTCACTGCAGTCATTTATTCTAAAAAAAAGAATCAGATTTCCTCTGCCGGTTTTTTGTGTTTGCAAGTGACAGTGTGCCTCCTTTACAGAGGACTGGGTATGGGGAGAGGGGTTTGAGGGGTTAAGTGAAAAGCTTTATACTGGGGGATAGGGGGGTAGAGCTTTGTGGTGGTGTTCACCACTGACATTTTCTCAAAGTCGTCTTCCAGGACAGCCCATGAGACGTTAGGCTCCTCCCCCAGGGACAGGAAACACATTCCAAAATTAAAATAAAAGGCGGTCCCTTAGTCCTCACCTTCAGTATTTTTGTTTCCTCCGGACAGGGGGTAACATGTTCCTGGAACTAAAGCTCCCGGTCTCCTGGACTGTCCATGGAAAGACTTGGAAAGATGCATCTCCTCGGCCCATAGCGGTACCCCTTAGTGCCGCAATAGGGGCTAACCGCTGTCTCCTGTTCTCCTAGCCTCTCGGCAGGACTACGGATGCTGTCTGGTGGAGCGTTGGGGAGTTCACTCCGTTGGTCGGCTGGTTCCTTGGAGCAGCAGTGCTGTGTACCCGTGAACCGCTAACTTCGGAAGAAATTTTGAAGTTGGCGCCAAAGACGGAGGGGGCGGAACTCAGCGTATCCACTCTGGCCTCACGGGAAGTGACAGTGTCACTTCCGGCGCAGTGACGGCATCCGCGGGCGCCGGAAACCCTCGTTCCAGTTTCCGAAGGCGCGAACAGAGAGTTCAAATGGGCGACCGATGTTAGGGGAAACAGCAGTTGCTGGGACCACCATACAGAGCGATGGACACCACGGCAGCAACCGCACAGGCGGCGGAAGTCGGCTCTGGCATCGGCACCTCTCAGGTAAGCAAGGGGGAACGACACCCTATTTGCAGGTACCTGTTAGGAACTCCGTTCCCCTTCCCCCCTCTCTTTTCTATCGTTAGGGGCAGGGGTTAAGCAGCACCGCTCCCTCTTTTCTATCCACAAGGTGGAGGGGGAAAAGGGGAGGTGGGAGGAGGACAAGTATCTCTAATTAAATTCCCTTGTCTTTTATCTTCCAGGCCAAGGCTCAGGACAATAACCCACCTCAGCCCCCCAAAAAGAAATGTGCTGTATGCGGAGAAAAATTGAGTTCCTCTTGGAACAAAGCAGTGTGCCGGGCATGCATAGCTAAACTGGTCAGAGACGATTCTGCAGTCTCTACCCAGAAAATGCTGTCCTCAGTGAGAGATGAGCTAAAAAGTACATTTAGTTCATTCAGGGAGGGATCAGGATCAGGAGAGGAACCAAAAAGCAATGTTTCCCATGATAGCTCCAACTTTAAACTGAGCCTGGAGGATGTAGATGATCTACTCAAAGCGGTTTATACCACTCTAGAGATTGAGGAGGAAGAAGTGCATCTCTCTAAGCATGACTTAATGTACGCTAGTCATAAAAAGCATGCTAGAGTGTTCCCTGTGCATAGCTCACTATTGGATGTGATTAAACAGGAATGGAATTCTCCTGATAAAAAGCCTTTTTTTCCAAGAAACTTAAAAAGAAGGTATCCATTTGACGAAAGTGTGGAACAGCCCTGGAACAAAATCCCTAAGCTGGATGCCTCTCTTGCCAGAATCTCCAAAGGAACTGACTTGGCATTTGAGGATTCAGGAGCACTAAAAGACCCTATGGATAAGAGAACAGATATCTCTTTACGTAGGGTCTGGGAAGCCTCCATTATGAGCTTAAAGCCAGCCCTGGCATCCACCTGCATAGCCAGACACCTGGAGCTGTGGCTATCTCAAATCCAAACGCACTTGACTGCAGGAACATCGAGGGAACAGATTAATAAATCATTTCCACTCTTATTCCAGGCAATAGGATTCCTGGCGGATTCTTCAGCTGAAGCTGTAAGAATGGCAGCAAGGACCTCAGCTTTAGCTAATACGGCCAGAAGAAGCCTATGGCTCAAGACATGGTCGGGAGATGTTACTTCTAAATCTCGCCTTTGTGGTCTTCCCTTCACAGGCGACCACCTTTTTGGCCCAGGCCTAACAGAAGCCCTGGAGCGTACAGCGGATAAAAATAAGGGATTCCCAGATAAGAAAAAATTCCCCTATGCTCAGAGGAATTTTCGTGGCAGGGGCAAACAGCAGAAGTCTTTTGAAACTCAGCAAAATTTCAAAAAACATTGGACGGGGCATAAAGGAAAGGGGAGGGGTAACATCCTGTTTAACCCTCCTAAACGCCCCAACCAGCCCCAATGACTCCCTTCTCAGAGTGGGAGGAAGATTAGGGGCCTTCCTCCCACTGTGGAAGAAGATTACTTCCAGCCCTTTTATTCTGGACCTAGTAGGCCAAGGACACAGGCTGGAGTTCTGTCTTCAACCTCCAGAAAGGATCCTGATCACAAATCTTCCCAGGGATCCAGTCAAGGCCTCCGCCTTGAGTCTTCAGTTAGGGGACCTATTAGATCAAAAAGTAATTATCCCAGTCCCCAGAGAAGAACAAGGAACAGGGTTTTATTCTCACATCTTTGTGATTCAAAAACCCTCAGGAAGTCATCGACTGATCCTGAACTTACGCAATCTGAACCTTTCAATAGCATACAAACGCTTTCGCATGGAATCAATATACTCCATAGGGAACCTACTGTTCCCAGGGTGTTTCATGGCTACCCTAGATTTGAAAGATGCGTATTTTCACATCCCCATACACACATCCTATCAGAAATTCCTGAGGCTAGCAGTAAAGATAGGACCGGAAGTCAAGCACTTCCAGTTCAGGGCACTGCCCTTCGGGCTGTCCTCAGCCCCACGGATTTTTACCAAAGTCCTAGGGGAAGCACTAGCCCCTCTAAGGCTAAAAGCTATCATGATCACCCCCTACCTGGACGACATCTTGGTAGTGGCAGAATCATACCAGAAACTGGAAGCTGACCTCCTCATAGTTCAGGAATTCTTAACTTCCCTAGGCTGGATAATCAACAGACAAAAGTCTTGCCTGGTACCCTCACAAAGAGTGACCTACCTGGGTTACGAAATCTCCTCACGGGATCAGATGATCTTCCTCCCTCAGTGCAAGATGGAGAAAATGAACCTGATGGTTGCCTCTTTACAGACCAACTTATGGGTCTCTCTGAGGGATGTCACAAGAGTGATAGGCTTGATGACCTCCTGTTTCCCAGCAGTCCCCTGGGCAAGGTTCCAACAACGTCCACTCCAAAAATTCTTTCTACAGAATTGGGATGGGCAGTCAAGTTCCTTGGAACAAAAAGTAAGGATTCCCACCAAGATAAAAAGGACTCTTTGGTGGTGGAGATCCTCTCTTCACCTATCAAGAGGGCTAAACTGGACCATCCAGGTATCACAGAGGATTACCACGGATGCAAGCGCTTCCGGATGGGGAGCATATCTGCAGGACAGATGGGCGCAGGGTACATGGTCCCCAGCACAAAGGAAGTCTTCATCAAACCAAAAAGAACTTATGGCGGTCCAAAAGGCCTTGGAGTTTTTTCAGGTAGAGGTAGAAGGGAGCCATCTACAGATCAGGTCAGACAATATAGCAACGGTAGCGTACCTGAACAAGCAGGGAGGTACTCGAAGTCTGGGCCTACAAACCATTGCACAGAAAATCTTTGTCTGGGCCGAGCGGAACCTAACATCCATTTCGGCCATTCACCTAAAAGGGACGCAGAATTATCTGGCAGACCATCTCAGCCGCCACCAGATGAACCAGGACAATTGGTCCCTCAACCCAGAGGTGTTTCTCAAAATCACAACCTCATGGGGCCTACCGGTAGTGGATCTATTTGCCTCCCAGGCAAACAGGAAAACAGAAAAATTCTTTTCCATAACTCAAGGGGATCAGGCGTTAGGCATAGACGCTTTCGCCCACCCCTGGAAAGTCAGACTCTGTTACGCATTTCCTCCGATCAGATTGATCCCACAGGTTCTTCAGAAATTCATCCTAGAAGACACAGAGATGATACTGATAACCCCATACTGGCCCAAAAGGCCATGGTTTGCACGCCTTCAGGCGTTGGCAGCGCAACCTCCAATGACCTTACCTTGGAGACCAGATCTCTTAACACAAGGTCCGGTGGTCCATCCATTTCTCAGGACCCTAAACCTGACGGCCTGGTATCTGAGGAACAAATACTAGGCTCTCAGGGGTTCTCAGACAGAGTCATCAAAACATTGACCAGCTGTCGAAAGCCGGTCACTAGAAAAATGTATGCTAAAATCTGGAAGAAATTTCATTTTTGGATGATGGAGAATCAGAGACATTCCCCAGATATACCAACTATCTTGGATTTTTTTCAGGAAGGCATAGACAAAGGTCTCTCCTTAGGGACTTTAAAGGTACAGGCTGCCGCCCTTAGTGTCTTTCTTCAGTTTTCCCTTAGAGAAGACCCAAATGTGAATGCCTTTTTCAGAGCAATTGCCCGGACAAAGCCAACCGTGCTTAAAACGTGTCCAGCTTGGAATCTATCCCTGGTACTCCAGGCCTTGGTTACCAGTCCGTTTGAACCCTTGGTAGACCTATCAGTAAAAATGCTCACCCTAAAAACTTTATTTTTAGTAGCTATAACTTCAGCTAGAAGAGTTAGCGAATTACAGGCTCTCTCAATCAGAGAACCTTTTCTTATGATTTTTGATGACAGGATTGTGCTAAAAACAGATCCAGGATTTTTGCCAAAAAGGGTCTCTTCTTTTCATAGGACTCAGGACATAGTCCTTCCTTCCTTTTGCAATTTCCCGAACAACAATAAAGAGAAAGAATTTAGCTGTTTGGATGTCAGAAGAGCCCTCCTGAGATACCTGGAGGTGACTAAAACCTTCAGGAAGACTGATACTTTGTTTTTACAATTTTCCGGCTCCCATAAAGGGGAAAAAGCTTCTAAGGCAACCTTAGCTAGATGGATCAAACAGGCTATCACAGAAGCCTATATAGTGAAAAAGGTGGCTCCACCTTTCATTACTGCACACTCTACTAGAGCATTGTCCACGTCTTGGGCTGAAAGGGCAGGTGCCTCACCAGACCAAATCTGTAAGGCAGCTACCTGGTCTAACTTTTCGACCTTTGTTAGACATTATCGCCTGGACCTCCTCTCTTCTCAGGAACTGGCGTTTGGTCGAAAGGTGCTCCAGGCAGTTGTCCCTCCCTAGACTGGTAAGTGCTTGCTCATCGTCTCATGGGCTGTCCTGGAAGACGACTTTGAGAAAAGCTGGGTTATACTTACTGATAACTCCTTTTCTAGTAGTCTTCCAGGACAGCCGGATTCCCACCCGAACTATCTGGTATTACGTATAATGTATGATATGTGTCTATATATCTATGTATATGTTTTACAGGGTGTCCTGTGGTTCTCATGAAATAATGAAGGTGAGGACTAAGGGACCGCCTTTTATTTTAATTTTGGAATGTGTTTCCTGTCCCTGGGGGAGGAGCCTAACGTCTCATGGGCTGTCCTGGAAGACTACTAGAAAAGGAGTTATCAGTAAGTATAACCCAGCTTTTTTCATTCCGGTCACACCACCGACTGGGGTACATTTTTTTAATTTCAGTGACACCGCTAATGCATACAACTTTTTTTCCTTTTAGAGCCCGTTCACACTGGGGCGACCTGTCAGGTCGCCATAGGTCGCCTCCCATAGGGAAGCTGCGGACCCGTTCTAATAGGAGCGACACAAGTCGCTCCGACTTAGAAAAAGGGTCCGGAGCTTCATTGGGGCGACCAGGAGGCGACCTGCATTGACTTCAATGTTATGAAGTCCGGGCCGGCCGAACCTGTGAGGTCGCCCCGGCAAGTAGCGTCGCCCCAGTGTGAACGGGGTCTTAGTGACCCACCAACCCAGGGACAATTTGTCAATATTAGTCCCATACTGGTGCATCAATTTTAAACGTTTTGGTTTGCAGTAGTGTGCCTCAAATATTGGTACTATTTAGTTGCATGTCACAAACAATACAAACATTTTGGTGCATGGCACCATATCGGCCCCACCCACTTCTCCATCCAACAGGGAGCAGGGGCTGGTGGGGGGTGATAGACGGGGGGGTGCAGTTTCCCATTTTTTCCCTGGGCATTGGATGACCTTGTCCTGGCACTGCTCTCCAGAGTCAACCTGCTGCCTGAGGTGAGGTGGTCGGGAGCAGAACAGTGAGTGACAACAAATGTGTCATGTGGAGCATTGCAATATTTCCCTGCACTTAGCTACCCCTTGGCACTATATACCTGTCCCATACCTGTATATTGATGTCTAGCTGCTCCTGGCACTATATACCTGTCCCATACCTGTATATTGATGTCTAGCTGCTCCTGGCACTATATACCTGTCCCATACCTGTATATTGATGTCTAGCTGCTCCTGGCTCTATATACCTGTCCCATACCTGTATATTGATGTCTAGCTGCTCTTGGCACTAGACAGGTATATAGTGCCAGGAGCAACTAGACATCAATATACAGAGTGTATACAGTCCAGTTAAAGTTATTGGGTCCCTGAGGTCCTATAGGGCTCCCCCTTGTGTCATGGGATCATGAGCTGGCAGCAGAGGAGGAGGTCACATGATTAGATCTCAGCCAGGGTTCAAGCTAGGACTTGTAGTCCTTTGCTTTTGGGGATGTAACCCCCCAAAAGTGAAGGACTACAGGTCCCAGCATGAGCCTCTCAGAGAACAGCATGTGTCACACACGCCTGATCTCCCAACTAGTGAAGGACTACAGGTCCCACTCTCCCAAATGAACCACTTTCAGACCACCCACCGCATATATACTGTAGCTGGGGGGCCCAGCTGCGCAAAATCACGTACTGGTAGGTGATTTTGTGCATGGGTTCTTGGGGGCACACGCGTGCCGCTGGGGCGCCGCTCCCCCTATGATTAGACACTGCGGGAGCCAATCAGCAGGTCCGATGGCCGCTGGCCACCTGCGATCATGCAGGAGAATGACAAAACGGCGGTCTGCTTTTCTAAACAAGGCAGACGGCTGTTCTGTCACAAAAGAAGATGGAGATCTTGTGTTTCAGCTAAGCTGAAACATAGATTTCTCTTTTCTTCTAGTACATCCACTCCCCATACAGTTAGAAGGCATTCCCTAGGAGCACACTTAACCCCTTGATCACCCCTGGTGTTAACCCCTTCTCTGCCAGTGCCATTTATACAGTAACAGTACATTTGTTTTAGCACTGATCACTGTGATGGTGTCACTGGTCCCTAAAAAGTGCCACTTAGTGTCAGATTTGTCTGCCGCAATGTCTCAGTCCCGCTAAAAATCACTGATCGCCGCCATTACTAGTAATAACAATTTAAAAAAGTATATAAATAAATGTATCCCAAGGTTTGTAGACGTGATACATTTTGCACAAATCAATCAATATACAATTATTAGGATTTTTTTACCAAAAATATGTAGTAGAATACATATTGGCCAAAATTGATCAACGTTTTTTTATTTTTTACATTTTTTTATTGGGAATATTTTATAGCAGAAAGTAAAAAATATTAATTTTTGTTTTCAAAATTGTCGGTCTTTTTTTGTTTATAACGCAAAACATAAAAACCGCAGAGGTAATCAAATGCCACCAAAAGGCTTTTCTATTTTCTGAAAAAGTTAAGTGTGAAGGTTTATCGATTATTCCTAAATGTATCACATATTCTTTAAATGTATTGTGTACATACATTACTTTCATTTGTTAAAACTGTAGATTTTATTTTTTGTAAGAGCCCATTCACACAGGGGCGACACGACTTGCCGGGGCGACCTGTGAAGTCGCGGTGCACGCTGTGCACCGCGACCTCGGCACGACATGCACGGACTTCATATAATTGAAGTCAATGCAAGTCGCCTCCAGGTCGCCCCAAAGTAGTACAGGACCCTTTTTCTAAGTCGGAGCGACTAGTGTCGCTCCTATTAGAACGGGTCCTGTGCTAATCTATGGCAGACGACCCACCACGACTTGTCAGGTGACCAAGTCGCCTGACAAGTCGCGCTAGTGTGAATGGGGACTTAAACCACCTTTGTTGCTATTAAAATTAAATTATGTTACCACATTGTATCATATTTGTCTTACTATATAAAATCAATATCCATTTTAAAACCAGGCGGGCATGGATGGTGAGCTGATTTGGTGGTTCAATGGGCCACTTGACTGGACTTGCCCCCCAGGCCTAAGGCTGCCAGCCCTCCCCTGACTCCTCCAGTCGGATCAGCTCCACACTTCTGGCTTACCAGGCTGACCACCTGTGGCCACACACCAACTGCTTCAGAAGAGGAGGCAGCCGCCACCCTCCTTCTGGGACTCTGCTTCCCGCCAAAGACCCGTGCACACGTGCCCCCTGGCTTTTTAGAACACACCCCACAATGCACCGAGACAGCCGTCTGTGCCAATCCCTGGGGCTGTATCAAAGCCTGTGTCCTCATTGGCCAGGTTTTCTCCACTGTCCAATGTGCCTCCCCATTGGGCACAGTGGGGACAGTCCCTCAGACCATATGAATCCCACACTGGGCACATTGAGCAGACCTAACTCACAGATGCAATATAGAATTTACCTGCTGCTCTTCTGATAGGCAGACAGAGCCAAAAACTATACTCCCTCTCTAGCAGCTACCTAGGAGGGTGCTACACTTGTAACATGACAACATTTCAAGGGGTATGAATACTTTTTCAAGGCACTGTATATTAAAATAGTTAACATCTGTAATCTTAGAATTTCAAGTTCTTTGTCCCCAACTAAAGTTAGTGCCAGTACCCAAATATAAAGCCCCACAGGTAAAAGCTGTGGTCCCAGTAGGAGTATGGTAATAAACAGGGGAAAGCTTTAGCACAAACAGTCTATGGGGAGAGAGTGAACACTTTTTTTTTTTTTTTTTTATATCCCCTTCAAAGAAACCAAACCGGACTCTAGAAGTCCAGAAGTCAAGTGACTCAGAGTTTCTTAGCTTTCTACCAAGACTTGCATAACATCCCCTCTCTGCTCTCCCAAGTGACCCAACAGGATAAACTTGATAAAATCTCACAGTATCTATGAGCCTCAGGCATGCCCAAGGTAAAACCAGAAATAAGCAATTTCTGTGGAAAAACCAGAGGAAGTGTTCACATTGACAGCAAAATGCATCAAACCTCCTAATGCTTGTAGCCAAAATGGGTTTCCCATGTCCTGTATGCATAGAACGTTCCAGCAGTGGGCTGAGCTACTCACAAATTCAAAGCTTCCTGTGATTGGCTGAAGTGGGGAGGCGGGCGGGTGATGGTAATTAGAGGATGCCTTAATTCATAAAAAAAAAAATACAAAGCTTCTTGTGATTGGCCGAACAGTGCTGAGCCTGACTTGATTTTGTTCTGAGAACCGGATGGGAAAGGCCCTGTACTGCTGGTGGGACACAGCATTATATGCTAGGTACAGTTTATACAGCTCTGACAGTGGGCGCATTTCTTGGTAATGGAAATAGTTTGTTTGGGCCACTTTGGCCCAAAAAACTATTTAAAGTGAAATGAAACCTTCGTTTCATGGTCTGTGCCTAAAACTGATTCTCTTACGTTCACTGACACACAGCTTCCATTCTTCAGACCATTGGGCTTACCTACTCTCTTTTTAGAAGTATGACTAGACGTAACCTTTTTTGGTTACGCCCCTGGGGCAGTCCCAGAGGGTATACCATCACTTCCTGCTGTAGGACTCCAGGTTTTTTTTCTCCTGCCTAGTCAGGAGTAAGGACCTGGCTCTCTGCTGGGATCTGCGGCCCTGGCATTTTTTCCTATTTAAATGGAATTTTTTACTTTTTATTATTTTTGTTCCTGTGTGAACTACAATCAACAGCCAGACTGGGCGACGCACTGGATATTCTAGATCCTTTTGGTCTTCCCAATTTGGCCTACGAGCGCGACCCAACTATTTGGCTCCGCGCTAGGTTGGTCGCGACCTAGCCCCCCCTAGGCGGGGGTTAACCGGCGAGTGAGACCCCTCGTGAGGTCGCTTAGCCCTGGTCACAACAGTCACAACCAAAGTCGCAACGTACCTCAGGCTGCAGCACCCCCATTCCAAGATGGTGCAGTGGACTGCTGGGAGTAGTGCCTGCCTGGTGACCGTGGTATGGTGATTAGTGTTCCTCCTCCTTTCCTGCAAAATTGCTGGGGTGGTCGCGGGCCCCTGGGGATGGTAGGCCCCTCCTGTGTCCTTCCTGCCCCTTGTGCTTCCCCCTTCTCCTTTGCGGGGTTCACCCCCTAGGTTGGTGCCCTAATCTGTCCCCTGCCCCCCTCCGGACCCTTTTGGGGGCATGGGTGAAAATGGGTAGGGGGGGCTGCATGGTGCTGGGCTGGAAGAGCAGTGGGTGTTGTCCCTGGCGCCCCCTGTAGGGGGTGTCCGTAGCTGGTTGCTGTGGGGGTGGTCCCTCCCTGGGTTCTGTGAACTTTTCCGGGGGGTCTAGCGTCCCGTGCAGCACCGCCATGTTCAGCGGCCATGTTTTTGGTTTCCCCATAGAGTTTTACTGGCGGCCATTTTCCTGTAGTCTGATGCAGTGCTGAGGCTTCGGGGGCCTCTAGTATCAGGTCAGCATTTACTCTTCCTTTTACTGCAGTGTGACAGACCAGGTGTGCCGATTTTCTTTGGGTGCACAGGGTGGAGGGGCCTCCACTTTTTTTTTTTTCTAAAAAAAAAAAAAATAAATAAAAATGTTTGCTGAGCAGCAAAGTTCCGTTTTAACCCTTTATGGTCATGGAGCCTATGGCACACGTTTCATCACCCGATCCACTCCTTGAAGCTGCAGGACCATCTGGGTCTCAGTCTGCCCTGGCGGCCATGATGGCAGCCTTGCAGTCGCAAGTAGCCAATGTAGATATGGCCCTGCAAAGGAGACCTGGCAAGATGTGCCCCCCGCATTCACCTGTATCCTCTGCTTCCTCAGATTCTGAGGTGGATTTGGCCACTGCGGACGAGAGTCAGCCCATTGGGTCTGCGTCCACGCACGCTGAGTGCTCTAATAGTAAGGGTGAGTCGTCGTCCTCTGCAGCCACGCATGAAAAAGTGCTGGTGGAGGCCCTGCGTTTATCAGTGTGGGTAACTTTAAAGTTTACACCGTAGGTGGACTCTCAGGTTTCCAGGCTAAATAAGGCCACACTTTTGCCGATGGAAGATTCCGCATCTTTTAAGGACCCTGTGGACAAAAGAGCTGAGGCTCTGGTCGGGTACCTCTTTAACGTAGCTGGTTCAATTTTTAGATCGGTGTTTGCAATCATCTTGGTATCCCAGACCTTAACCGAATGGACTAAAATTTTGCGCCAGGTTTTGGAGGGAAGTCGACACCTTTCTGAGTTGGCGGATCTGTTGATCCAAGGGTTACAGTAGATTTGTGATGCATCCCTGGATGCAGCCCCCTTGGCTGGCAGGGTTTCTGTAACGGCGGTGATCCTTCCCTACATGATCTGGTTAAAGTACTGGTCAGCTGACCAGGCTTCTAAAAAAGGTACTCTGTGATCTTCCTTTTGTAGGTGACCGTCTGTTTGGTGCCTCTATGGAAGAGATCATTAAGGGTCTAACGGGAGGTAAGAGTACATTTACTTCCGCAGGTTGCTAAGGGCAAGGAACCTTGCTGTAAGTGGGTCCCTTCTTTTTGGCTCACAAGCTGCCCTTTCATCCGTCTGGTTCGCAGGAAAAGGGCTTGAGATCCACCCGTAATTTTGCGGGAGGCTCCAAGAGACCCTGGAATGGTAAGTCCAAAGCGGGCACTTCTAGTTCCGCAGACAAGCCTTTCCCAGCTTGAAGGGGCACTGTAATCCGCTTCTGGGGTAGGGGGAAGGTCTTTGTTTCTTTCTGGATCGTGGACATTGCTCATTCAGGACAAATGCGTCCACAAACTGAGCAGCTTCAGGATCTCTACGGAGCAGTGCAGGACCTGTTGGCACAAGGAGTTATTGTGTCGGTTCCAGAGTCGGAACGTTTCCAAGGTTTCTATTCAAATCTGTTTACAGTTCCCAGGAAGGAAGGCAAGGTTCGTCCGATCTTGGATCTCAAGGCTCTGAACCACTTTGTGCGTGTTCAGAAATTTCTGATGGTGTCCATCCTCACAGTAGTAGCTTTCCTTCATCAAGGAGATCTGCTGGCTTCTATCCATCTCAAGGACGCTTACCTTCATATTCTAATCTGTTGGACATCAGCGTTTTCTTTGTTTTGCTGTGGACGAGGCGCACTTTCAATTCGTGGCGTTGCCCTTTGGTCTCGCCTCAGCTCCTCGGGTGTTCACAAAGGTTTTGGCCCTAGTGTTGGCCTTGGTATGGCAGAAGGGGATTGTGGTACTAGGTTACCTGAACGATCTGCTTCTGTGTGCAGAGTCTTCCTCAGCTCTAGAAGCCGACTTGGACGTTACGGTGCAAATTCTGCAGGAGTTCAGGTGGACACTGAATTTTCAGAAATCGGCACTGTCTGTCCACAAAGCTGGACTACTTGGGTCTGACGTGGAATTCAGCGTCAGCCCAGTTGTTTCTTCCTCAGACAAAACTTCTGAAGCTACAGGAGGCTGTTCGGCTCCTGTTGTCTAACCATCAGTCATTACTCAGGACTTGCATGCTAGTGCTGGGGTTGATGGTCTCCAACTTTGAGGCGGTTCTGTTTGTGCAGTTCCACAGCAGACCCTTACAAAGGGAGATTCTAATCAAATGGAACAAGGATCTGCTGTCATTGGCCAATCTGATCCTTTAGAGTAGGGGTTGGAGGGAGTCTCTCCTATGGTTGCTCCGCACCCCGGCCCTACGTGTGGGAAAACATTTTTTTCCCCCTTGTAATCTCCACGGATGCCAGTCTGTCCGTGTGGGGAGGTGTCTTGGAGGTGTGTTCATCCCAAGGTGTCTGGGCTCAGGAGGACTCCAGGTTGCCGAGCAACATCCTGGAAATTCAGGCGGTCTGACTTTCTGTCTCAATGGACGGATCGTCTACAGGGACACCCTGTACGGATACAATAGGAAAAATGCTGTAGCCTATGTCATTCATCAAGGGGGCACAAAGAGTGCCTTGGTGGCCCGGGAAGTGGCCGGCATCTTGAGGTAGGCAGAACGATATGTTCTGGCCGTCTCTGCTGTGCACATTCCAGGGGTAGAGAATTGGGAAGTGGACTATCTCAGTTGGCAGACGTTGATCCTGGGAGAATAGTCTCTTCACCCGGAGGTATTTCATCAACTTTGTTTTCGGTGGGGGACCCCCCGATGTGGACCTGCTGGCTTCCCATGTCAACAGGAAAGTGCAGAGGTTCGTGTCAAGGTCTCGGGAACCTCTGGCCGACGCCGCATACGCTCTGGTGGCCCCTTGTGGTCAGTATCGTCTGACTTACACTTTTCCTCCAATACAACTTCTGTCGAAACTGCTACGCAGAATCGAGGTAGAAGGGATTCCAGTTCTGGTGGCACCAGACTGGTCTCGCCGGTCTTGATACACAGGCCTGGTAAGGCTGGTAGCAGACGTCCCTTGGAAGCTTCCTTTCCGGGAAGGAAGATCTTCTTTCTCAGGGATCAACCTTCCATCCTGCTTTACGGTCGCTGGCTTTAAGGACCTGGTATTGATAGACAGAGGGCTGTCAGTCGGTGATTCCTACACTGTTGAAGGCTAGGGAATCTACTTCCAGGAAGGTTTATCATCGAGTTTGGAAGGCGTACATTACTGAGTGTGAGTCGCGGGGGGTTTTCCCCACTCCTTTTCTGTGTCTCGCCTGTTTGAGTTTCTTCAATTGGGTGTAGATTAACGTTTGCTCTGGGCACCATTAAGGGCCAGATTTCTGCCTTGGCTATTTTTTTTCCCAAAGGCCTTTGCTGGCGAAGTCCTTCGTTCACACTTTTGTGCAGGGAGTTTGCCATCTGGCTCCTCTGGTGCGATTCCTGGTACCTCCATGGGATCTCAATTTTGTTATGTCGATGCTTCAAAAGCCTCCTTTTGAAAAATAATTGAGAAATTCCTCTGCTCACTGTCCCATAAGGTGGCTTTCTTAGTGGCTATTCTGCACGTCGTGTGTCCGAGTTGGCTGCATTGTCCTCCTGTCGGTCACCCTACTTGGTGATTCATAGGGACAAAGTGGTGTTGTTCCCTGTCAGGCGTTCCTTCCTAAGGTTGTCTCCGTCTGGCCTTTCATTTGAATGAAGACCTTGTACTACCATCCCTATGTCCTAAGCCTACACATCTTAAGGAAATTGCATTACATTCTTTAGATGTGGTAAGGGCGATTCGGGTTTACTTGGCGGTGACTGAACCAAATAAAAAATCAGATTCTTTGCTCTTACGGATGGACCTCGTAAGTGGCAGGCTGCATCTGTGATGCAGGCCTACTCCATTAAAGGTCAGGGAAAGGAGGAACCTGTTAAAGCGCATTCTACGAGGACGCTTACTGCCTTCTGGGCCTTCTGTCCTCAGGCATCAGTTGTTCAGGTGTGCAAGGCGGCTATGCGGTCATCTGTACACATTCACAAAATTTTATAAGGTGGATGTACTTGCATCTTCGGATGCAGCGTTTGGCTGCAAAGTGTTGCAGGCTGTGGTTGCGGAGGCTTCCGCTTCTTGAGAGTGAAAATTGTTTTTCATAGCTAAGCTTCTGTTTGTACCTGGTTAGCTATGTTTAGCCTTGTTGGGAAACCTGCGTTTGCTGTGTTTTTCCCACCCTCATATTGACACTGCTTTGGGACTAATGGTCTAAAGAATTGATGCTGTGTCTGTCAGTAAACGAAAGAGGAAAAATTGATTTTTGTCTTACAGTAAAATCCTTTTACCTGAGGTTAACTGACAGACACAGCTCCCGCCTCTCTGTTGGGGTTGAGTTATTTGTTCTTCTAACACCGCTTGTTACAAACTGGAGTCCTACAGCAGGAAGTGATGGTATAACCACTGGGACTGCCCCAGGGGTGTAACCAAAAAGGTTTCCGCCTAATCCTACTCCTGAAGATAGAGCAGGTAAACCCAATGGTCTAAACAATTGAAGCTGTTTCTCAGTGAACCTCAGCGAAAAGGATTGTACGGTAAGACAAAAAATCCAGCGATCTGTCCAGCCAAGCCACGAAGAAGGTGTTTAAAATGTAGTTGAAAAAATGTATGTAGCATTAGCTGAAAACTACTTGGAAGATGATGGCAGAGCCATTGAGATGTGCATTTTAAAGCTTCTTCCCCAGGAGCCAGTCAGCGTAGGAAATGCCATGGGTGCTTAGAATCCATTACTTTGGACAAATCGTAAGCCGTTGCGTTGCAGTATTTTAACTCTGCTCTTCTAGATTTTCTAGCTGTAGGTGTATTGGCATGTAATCAGAACTAGATGAATGATGGTATGACCCCACTGGTGACTCCTCTAAGGGGCAGGGATGACACTTGGAGTGCAGGTTGGGAAATAAAAACATTTACATATGTATCGTAGATATTGTAGGTTACAGCCCATATGACCCAGATGTAAATCTGGTCCTATAACCAAAGCTTTCCATACAAACATATCTCTAGTCAGCATAGTTTAGCGGTAACCTGGAAGTACAACATCTGAGCCATGTACATATTGTGACCAAGCATTTGTAATGCCACCCTTTGTGAATTTCTCGCTGGTATACAGAAAGAGAAGTTGCTTTGTAACATGTGATGAGCTGTCTGCCCAGATGTCCATTATACTTTAACCATAGATGCCATGGATTACTAGGAACAAAAATTGAGGGGACTTTTTGACTTTACCACAGTTCTGTTTTCTGAGAAATTTTACTGCCGGACCAGAGTTTTCTCAGTGTAGTGTGTTTTTTTTTTTTTTTTTTTTTGTAGATCTACATGAGTCATAAGTTCCACGTAAATGATCTTGTATGTGTGTTTTGTTTTTTTTGTTTTTTTTAAGCATGTCCTGCTCATAAAGAGGTATGGGTAGAGAGCTCCCGCATGATGGTTGATGATGATTTGGAAGGTTGCATATTTGCCCTGTACATTAGTGTCTGGAGGGGGCAGTGCAACGCATGTTTCGGTGCAGCATACTATTTCAATAAAGTGAAGAGGAAACCGAATGTAAATTGTCACTTCATTCATTCCGTGTCGAGAAAAACTGTAGCTTGACTGCATTATACTACATCACCATCGCACAACTGTTCATAGAAAACAATTGTTTCATTGTCTTAGCGGTGGTCTGTGTTTTTTTTTTTTTTTTCTTTTTGTGCAGAAAACGCAGGTCACAACGTATATAGTGTGAACCCACCCTTACTTTTTTATAGGTCAGAAGTGGATTATCTAGCTCTTTTTGTCTTGAGAAAATTAACCCCTACCCCAGCTATATGTGCAGTAATTATGATGAGGTTTATTAGGGCTCATGCACTCTGAATATGAATCTTTTAATATCATGAATTTAAATAATAGGAATTTGTTATCGGCACCTTTTTTTTAGCTCAAGAAAAATGCATCAATTTTAAATTTTATGTATGTCTTTACACTGTGCTTCTGTTAAAATTCAAAATTAAAAAAAAAAAAAAAACGCACCAAAAGCACACCTCTCCATTGAAAGGCATTGAAAAGTCAGCAAGACTGCGTCAACACACCGTGTTACATTTTTGATGCAGTTTTTTTGAGTCACATGGCCTATGAAAAACAAACCATAAGCACAGTAAAATCTTGGTAAAATCTTATGCATTTTCTGCGACCATTATTGGCACCTTTTTCTCTAGCACTTATAGGACCTAATCTCCAGACTAATTGTTAGTGTCCAACACCTTGGTATTACAGATCAATTTCAAATAGCAAAGTACAGCCCTCACATTTGTGCAAATATTTTATTACATCTTTTCATGTGACAACACTATAGAAATAACACTTTGCTACAATGTAAAGTAGTGAGTGTACAGCTTGTGTAACAGTGTAAATTTGCTGTCCCCTCAAAATAACTCAACACACAGCCATTAATGTCTAAACCGTTGGCAACAAAAGTGCGTAAACCCCCAAGTTAAAATGTCCAAATTGGGCCCAATTAACCATTTTCCTTTCCGGTGTCATGTGACTTGTTAGTGTTACAAGGTCTCGAGTGTGAATAGGGAGCGGGGTCTGTTAAATTTGGTATTATCACTCTCACTCTCTCCATACTGGTCACTGGAATTTCAACATGGCACCACATGGCAAAGAATTCTCTGAGGATCTGAAAGAAAGAATTGTTGCTTTACATAAAGATGGCCTAGGCTATAAGACAACTGCCAAGACCCAGAAACTGAGCTGCAGCATGGTGGCCATGACCATACAGTGGTTTAACAGGGCAGATTCCACTCAGAACTAGCCTCGCTATGGTCGACCAAAGCATTTGATTGCACGTGCTCAGTGTCATATCCAGAGGTTGTCTTTGGGAAATAGACACAAGACTGCTGCCAGCATTGCTGCAGAGGGGTGGGGGGTCAGTCTGTCAGTGCTCAGACCATACGCTGCACACTGTATCAAATTGGTCTGCATGGCTATCGTCCCAGAAGGAAGCCTCTTGAAGATGATGCACAACAAAGCCTGCAAACAGTTTACTGAAGACAAGCAGACTAAGGACATAATTACTGGAACCATGTCCTGTGGTCTGATGAGACCAAGATAAACTTATTTGGTTCAGATGGTGTCAAGCTTGTGTGGCGGCAACCAGGTGAGGAGTACAAAGACAAGTGTGTGTTGCTTACAGTCAAGCATGGTGGTGGTAGTGTCATGGTCTGGGGCTGCATGAGTGCTGCTGGCCCTGGGGAGCTACAGTTCATTGAGGGAACTATGAATGCCAACATGTACTGTGACATACTGAAGCAGAGCATGATCCCCCTCCCTTCAGAGACTGGGCTGCAGGGCAGTATTCCAACATAACCCCAACCACTGCCTTGCTAAAGAAGCTGAGGGTAAAGGTCATGGATGGGCCAAGCATGTCTCCAGACCTAAACCCTATTAAGCACGGAAGGTGGAGGAGCGCAAGGTCTCTAACATCCACCAGCTCTGTGATGTGGTCATGGAAGAGTGGAAGAGGACTCCAGTGGCAACCTGTGAAGCTCTGGTGAACTTCATGCCCAAGAGGGTTAAGGCAGTGCTGGAAAATAATGGTGGCTACACAAATCAAATTATCCACTGCTCACTCCAAAGGTGAGAGTCCATCCAGTGGAGGGTGCACCTATTGCCTGTAGTTTTCTGCACGGAGTGGTGGACAAACGGTACAAGCTGAGCACTGGAAAATGTTTTATTTTGAAAAGCACTTTGCAACACAAGCAAACATTGATGGGACTTTTATATGGACTATTTTGTATATTCTATCTTGGTATGGTTTTTGATTGATTTTTTTTATTTTTTTTGTTTAGCATCATATGTTAACACAATTGTGTAGCGGAGCACTAATTGGGTATTAGTATTGTATTTGTGACTGTAAGAATACCTGAAAATTGACAGCATCTACTTTGGCTGACCATTTTTCCACCCAGATCCTTTGATATTTATTTCAAAGAATGTTGTTGCAGGAGGGGTTCTGACAGGGTCACCTATTGCTTGATTTTTGACTGTTTCAGCAAAACTAAAAATTGTTCATTCATTGGTCACAATGACGACTCTTCAGTTATTTTTAGGTATGAATCCGCTTCAAAACTGGAGTCTGGACAAAAATAAATTAACACTCTTCATTTCAGCTTTGTTTATTTTCAGATAGAGAAGCTGGAAAGATTTTCTTACAGGTTTATAAATTATTTTATGAATATTTCGGTCATTGGTTGGACTCATTATGGTGTTCTGTGGATTCCCTTTCTTAGACCCGGTTCACACTGGGGCGACCTGGTCGCCTGACAAGTCGCCGTGGGTCGCCTGCCATAGATTAGCACAGGACCCGTTCTAATAGGAGTGACACAAGTCGCTCCGACTTAGAAAAAGGGTCCGGAGCTTCTTTGGGACGACCTGGAGCGACCTGCATTGACTTCAATGATATGAAGTCCGTGCCGGCCGCTCCGAGGTCGCGGTGCGAGCTGCACACCGCGACTTCACAGGTTGCCCCGGCAAGTCGGGTCGCCCCAGTGTGAACGGGGTCTCAGGGTTCAATAGTGCTATCAGATTGAGCAGTAGTGGCAGTTAATTGTCAGTATAAAGCCAGCCATAGATGGATCGAATATCAGCCAGCTCAGCGTGACCGGCCCAGTTTCAGTCCATCCAGTACATCCAGCCTCTCCGTGTATTTTATTTATTTGTTTTGTGATCACTGTTGGCAGCTTTAGCAGCCAGCAGTGATCATTGTGTTCTGTCTGCAGGGGAAGGTTCCCTGGTGGCAGAACACAATAGTGCTGTGGGAAGAATTCCCCCATCAACAAGGGTTGTGTGGATGTGGGAATTGAGCAATTTTCTTTTCTTCCACTTGTTGTTGGGCATATGTCATCCAGAAAATAATAAATGCTCACATGCACCTTCTAGTATGGTAATCAGTCCATGGCAGCCACTTGGTATGGTGGCATCCTCCTTCTCAATAGGAAAAGGTAAATTTTGGTCCAGCCTCCACAGTATTTTTCAACTAAAGCCTCGTTCACATGGATGATGCCGCTATAGCAATTTTTAATTTTTTCCTTCCAAGTGCTGCGTGCAGGCGCTCCATTGAAATCTATTAGGAAATGGGTGCTGCACAAACGCAGCTGCATTTCCTAATGTGACAAGCATGTGGGTGCTGGTGAGTGGCCCCGAACACTGACCGCATTTGAACAGGGCCACATGACTATCACATTAGTATGACTGACTGTGTCCATGCAACCACATATCCTAATAGACTTCAAAGGGCTGCTTGCATGCAGCACCTGGAAGTTAGAAGCTGCTAAAAGCTGCCTGTTAATGCTATACAAGCACCATTGCCCATGTGAAGGAGGTCTGAATTGGAAATATCAGTGTAATGAAGTGTTTCCAAATTCGGTGATATGTGTTTGGTGGCTTTAGGGTGACCAAAAACAGAACAATCTGACCATGCAATCTTTGTACAATCAACGTTAGATTTATAATTAATATGAGCGCCTACATAATCCTACCAACTAGTTTGTATCTAGTCAGGCAGGCCCTTGCACTAAATCGTTTTTGCAAGAGCTAAATGAGATTGTACAATCAGATTGCAATGTGTGCAGTGAGCTTAAAGAGCAACTCTATATTTTTGTTGAGGGGGAAAAAAAAAACGTACATTGCAAAAATGCAATGTACATTGAGGTAATCCATGTCCATGCAACAGACGGGGGGAGGTGCCATGATGCTTTTTGTATTGACTCTCTTCATCCCCCACGAAGCATAGATAGAGGAATTTCCTTTGCTGACTATTGTATTCTAAAGCTGGTTTACACTAGTAGATTTTAGAACAATCCTATGCCTATACTTTGTACATTTGTTTACCTGCAGGCAGTCCCTTTGATATCGGGCGGAATGCAGCAGCTGTACGTACACAGCCGGTGCTCCCAATTTCACAGTGTGTGTGTTTAAGAACATGCACAGGTTTCTAGTTGACCTAACACTTTTTTGGTTAAAATATTGGATGTGAAGGTCCACTTTAAGCAACCATCTCGCCAACAGAAAGCAGATCTGCCCTTTTCACCAGACTATCTGGCCCTGTCAGGATCTTCTCTATGGTCCTGCTGATGGAGCAACGTTGTACATATGCAGTGAAATACTGCTTTCGGATTGAACATCTGACAATCGACTGATAAGTACACAGCTTTTGAGAGCCGATCACAACAGTTCCTGCAAAATTATCCGAAAGAACAAGCACAGCATTTTTCTTATATAATTACTAACAACCGATTTTTCATTATTTGGTACAGTATTCGTCTGGTGATAAAATGGAGTACCCAAAACCGTGCATGCAGGTAAATAAAAGAATACTGTATTTTCTGGCGTATAAGACTACATTTGAACCTCCAAAAAAATCCCCCAAAAATGGGGGGTCGTCTTATACGCCGAGTATAATTTCTCCATGGTAACCTAAGTATAAGTATTACCGGTAGATGTAATCTCTCAAGACACTGGCTGTGTGGGAATCCTGTACCGGTATACCGTATGTACCGTAGCTTCGGCTACATACAGTGTACCGCACTGAGCCAAACAGGGAGAGCGATGTATTCTATTATTGAATGCAAAGCCTGCTCGGATTGGCGGAGTAACATCAGCCCGCCTCACTGACTCTGCCAATCCGAGCAGGATTCCCGCACAGCCAGTGTTTTGAGATTACATCTACTGGTAATACTTAGGGTACCTTGGAGATATTATGAGAGATTACATGTATTACAGTACTTGGGGTACCTTGGAGATCTATGAGAAATCTGATGTTTTTCAATGGTGTTGCCTTGCTTTGGAAGGGGGGTAGTCTTATACGGCGAGTATAGCCCAAAACCTATGTTTTTAACTTGAAAATTAGGGGGGTTGTCTTATACGCCCAGTCGTCTTATAGGCTGGAAAATACGGTACATTACATCATCGTGGGAAGTTGTATTCTGTGTTATGAGAATTTTCGTAACTCTAGTGACAATTCTTTTCGATATGAGACTAGCATGCCAAAAACAAAAAAAAATCCAAAAACCGGATGATCATTTGTCTGATATTGTTATTGTGTGTGTATAGTCGTGCCAGTGTGAACAGGGGCTCACTGGTGAATGTCATGAGTGACTGGTTGCTGTGGCACAAGGCAGGCTGACTTTATTTTGAGCTCTTATCTTTCCCACTCTCACACCAGTTCCAGTGATTTGGAGCTGCAGAGCTTTTATCTTTGTTTGCTGCATGCAGTGGGGTTTATGAGTGCAAAACTGTCTGATAGCAGATCTGGACTGATTACTAAACTGAACCTAATGAGAATATAATCTGGCATGTTCCCCAGTGTATTACTAAACTGTGCACTGGGTGTCACATGACGTCTGGCAGCCCAATGAACACAGATCTTTTTGATCTGTAAACTGCACACTGCCAATAGCTTGGAGGAGGGAGGTTAGCAGCTGCTGGTCAGTGGAAGAGCAGAGAGGAAGTAGCTGGATGCTTGCAGCTTGTAAGTAAAAAGCACGCATGTCGTTGATGAGGATTTTGAGATCTGGGAGCAGGGCAGTGTAATCACAATGGCTGTGGAAGGCTGCAGCAGCGTAAGTAATGGCAGCAGCTAATGTCCTGTCCTTGTTTTGTGTGTCTGTGTAAAGCAGAATGAGATACAGGGACATGAAAGAGATAAAATGGAGCTCAGTAGTTGCTAATTGCCCCCCTTTTCTCTGTGTGCAGGAATTGTGATAAGGTTTATTAGATTCACAGGAGGTCACGCAAGGACGGAAGTGCTCCAGTCACCGTTTTATGTTAATAGACTTGTTTTGTACTCTTGAAAAACATGCATATATTAATATCATTCTAAATGTCACCCGCTACTTTCTGCATGAGTCTGCAGGCTTAAAGGACAGTCTAATGCTGGCCATACACTAGCCAAAAAATCATTCGAAAATCTGTCATTTGGTCCGATCGTTCGTTTTTTTTTTTTTGTCCAGTTAATGGGCACAAATAGAAAATCGTTTTTGACTTTTCGAAGCCGAAAAATCGAAGGAACAGTTTGGAAAATTCTGCCGAACGAACAATAAATTGAAAGGTTAATGTGTTTCTCGGCCGAACTGTTTGCACTAGGTCTATGTGACAAACGAAAAACGAAAAACATCCATTGAACGATTTATCATTCGAAATTCGGTCATTACATGATGGCACAATCGTCTGCTCTCACGGCTGATTCTTCATTTTTCGAAAATGTGTTTGAACGATTTTTCAGCTAGTGTATGGCCAGCTTTAGTTTTATAATGCAGAGCTCCTAAGGCTCCATGTACACGGGACGTTGTTAAAAGTCCCTTTGAATGCTGGAATTTTTAGGACATTTGAAACGTCCATTAGGTCGCGTTTGCACCTGCGTTTAGCGGGCGTTTGCGTTTAGAACCGTTCCTAGAGGTAAAAAAAAAATATTCCCCTTTTAAAATGGAAAAACGCGAACGCTAAATGCGGGTCATCGCGTTCGGTCGCGTTTTTGTGTTTGAAACGCCGGGAAACACACGTTCGAACGCAAATAATTGCTTTCCAAAAAACTTCCCTGAACTCAACTGCCTGCAAATGACTGTAAACTACCCTGTGTACATGGACAGATAAGATAACATGTAGGTGGGTTCAGGGGCTTCTGGAAAAAAACGCCCAACTGCTCCTAAATGGCCATTTACAACATCCTGTGTACATGGAGCCTAAATCCACCAAATGTAACCAGTACATTTTTTATCTACAATCCTTGCACTGGGAATATGTAAATTGGCTATTATAGGACCAAATCAAAGAGTAGATGTCAATACCCAACACCTCGGTGTTACAGATCAAGTCCAGGAGCAAAGTTTGAGAAATGCCAGTTGTGTCATGGGAGGTGAGCATCTCTTCATGGTTAGAAATGTTTTTCTTTGGCACTACCAGGGGAAGTAATTCTAATGATATAGGGTAAAGCTGGCCATACATGGGTCATTTTGACCAGTGACCTGATTTCCCCATCCACAAACCAGCGCTATTCCAGGTCAGCCTGCTTATGGCTCAAATACACAATCCGAAAATCGGATGAAAAATACCGATTTGGAAGCAATTGTACAATAATCTGATTGTAAAGCCCCATACACATGCAACGATTATCGTCCGTCCGATCGTCCGACTTTTGTCCAAGTTGTGTTTTGTTGGTTGGAATGTGCCTAGACTGCACACAAATTCTCGTCTAACAAAATTCTACTTCAGTAGTGATGTCATGTGTTGGTTTGTTTTCTTTGTGTTTTTTCTTCACTGAGCATGCCCAGACTTGCTCTTTAGATTTTTCCCTGTCGAAATCTGTACTGACTGCACGAAAATTGGCCGTTGTGTTGACGGCCAACAAAAATTTTATAGCCTGCACACCAGATTTTTTTCGGCTGAGAAGTCTGAGTTGGTTGTCGGAAGCATCATACTAACAAGCCGAAAATCGGCAGATCGGGCGTTGGCCAAAAATTCTATGCCAATTTTCGACGCGTGTGTACGGGTCTTTAGTGCACACCTTTCGAGAGCCAAAAACAAATTTTAACAGATATTGTTCCATCAGACAAGCACAACATTTTCTCTCATACGATACTAGATCATACAATTTCTGTTTTAATTAGTACATTTGTCGTTGAAAATACAAATACATTACAACACATGACATCCCTTCCAAATTTTTTTTTTTTTTTTTCCGTACGAGAATTTTCGGAACTTCAGTAAAGTCTTCATTTTTGATACGCGACTAGCATGCAAACAAAATACTGACACTCGTCTGATTTTCGAATCGTGTATACGGGCTGTTAGACCGATCCCCACACATTTCCTGTCTTTAGGTGCAAACCCAAGCTCGTCAGGCTGATCATGAAGAACAAAGTACAGTACAGGCATGTGAGCTTTTATTTCTCTGCCTAAAAGCTTGAAGAGGCTTGTGCTTTTTTGTGCTTTTTCGCATATATTTATTGAGCTTCTTTAAGCTTCTTTTGAGCTTATTTGAGCATAAGCATTTTTTTTTCACAATCCCTCCCCTCTGCTTTTTATCCTTCCCTTATTTTTTTTTTTTTTTTTAGCTTATTTGAGCTTTTTCATGCATTTTTGGGCACTTCGGCATCTTTTCTGCTCGAAAGCTCCTCTCAAAAATGCGAGTTTGTATTTTTTTTTTTTTTTTTCCCCCTGCCTGTAGGAGCATATGCCTGTAAAATCGTGAAAAAGGTATAGTGTGCATTGGCTAACATGGAGGGGAGTTTCCAGGCAGAAAAAAATTAAAGGGCTCAAAAGCTTGTAGAAGCCCCTTTTTTGAGCTTCTTTTGAGCTGCAGTGTACATGAGCCCTCATAGTAACATCAAAACAGCATATAAAAACAGCAACCAAAATTTTGTTTGCGGTTTTTGATGCCGTTTAAATATTACAATAGATATGGTCCTTTATTGGAGTGCAGCCACCTGGACTTTCTTCTTCTCCCCCATCCACACCCTTGATGTGGGAATCCTCCCCATTGTGCCATTGTATCCTGACATCAGGAAGACTTCTCCGCCTTCGAAATGCACAGATCAGCACTGCAGTCTATAGCTAGCCTGCAGCTCTTATCATGTAAAATAAAAAATACCAACAGACACCCACAATGGTAGGTCTTCAAAGCTAAATATTAAAGATTTGTCAGGGATTTTATTGCTTCACGATTGGCATGGTCAGCTGGGTAAGCCAACTTTCTTGAGAACAGTGGTAGACTTGCTGGTATATTTTACAATCATCACATTCAGTGTGCAGTGATATCAGGGCATTAAGGCAAATATTTGAGGTATTCGGGGGTCAGGCGGCTGTCTCATTTGGTTGCGGTGCTGCTGGGAGGGATGTTTTTTTCACTGGGTGATTTTGGGGAAATCCGTGTCCCTTTTCTGGGTCTCGGGTATGGGATTTGACACTTGAGGTTGGGGCTGGAGTTTTTGGTGTGTGGCATGCTGTGTGGGCTGGACTCTGCTCACCTCCCTGCTTGTCTCTGGTGCCGCGCGTGGGGACTGGTGGGCACAGATTGGCTGTGGTGCGGGAGCGGTTCTGCTGAGGGCTTGGAGAGAGTGCATAGGGTGCTGGTTTGTGGGGAGGAAAGGGAAAACTGGCTCTGCTGCAGGTGAGCAACAGAACTGGAGTGTGTTTTGTGTATGTGTGTTTTTTTTGTATGTTGAAACTGGGTCGGCTGCATATCCGGGGCGTTGGGGGTTGCTTGTGGGTGGGCTGGCAGGGGCGCGGTTTCTGGTCGCTTCGTGACCTGGTGCATGGGATTCCTGGGATTTGGCTCTGATGTAACCTATGTAACGCAGTCAATGTTTTCATATTTAGGCATCCCTGGCACGTGTGTTTTTTATGTTTTGTACATACGTATATGTGGAGTGGGGGACCTCAAAAGTTTTTTTGAGGTAGAGATTTTGTGCTTGGGTGCTTTTTTTTTTTTTTTTTTTTGGTCACATACCGGCCAAAGCCCTGTATGTCTTCCCTGTCCTCCAGCCTCTCGAACGCTCCCACCTGACAAGCCCTGCCCGCTTCAGGGCTTAATGTTACAAAAAGCAACCTATAAAATATAAAATTGCAGTGCTCAATAATGTAAAGTGAATTAAAACCGATAAGGTCAGAGGCCCCTGAAGACGCGCTGTAGTGCGAAACGTACATAGGGTAGCTAGACACATGACGTCACGTTTGAACTCCTGGTGGCAACAGCTTTATACTCGGAGTTCCAGACACCCAAAGGAGGTCTTAGCCAGTCAAGGAGTTGCTGCTACATGTGTTATTGCTTGAGCAGCCTTGACTTCCGGTGAGTTGGCCACCCGGCTATTTGGAAAGTTTGATGATTTTGTTGCACTTTATGAACTTTCTTTATAAATTGAACCTTTTTCTTTTTTTAATTCACTTGATATTTTTTAGCGCTGCAATTTTATATTTTTTATAATCACGAATGGTTTGCATATATTGCCTTTATTGCCAGCAGCTATAATATAGGTGTATAACGGCATGTCCGGTCGTCGGGTAATATAAATTGTGCATCCCTGCAGTGAATGGGCTGTTTTTCTTTTTGAAAACCCTGGAGCAGGAAGTACTGGTTGAACTTTGATTGGAAAACATTGATTTTTACTGGGCAATATCGCCATTGCTTTTAGGGAAATCTTGTACCTAAACATTAGGATCGCGCAGTTCTGTCATATTGCTCATGTGCGAGAGAGAGCATGCCATGCAAGATGAAGCAGATCATGCTCCTCATATCTGGTTTACAGCATATGAAATTCCTTTTATTTTGCCAGGGGGAAAAAAGCTTTTTTCAGCAGATGCATATAGTGTTGCACAAGATGAAACACATGACATCAATTGCTCCATCTCTCGCATGTGCAGTATCATGGACATTTAAGATGGGGGCGTGGAAACAGGGACCCAGCAGCACAGAGGCAGAAAAATAGGTAAGCGTAAAAAAAAAAAAAGTCACAAGGGTATATACTATATTGTCAAAAGTATTGGGATGCCTGCCTTTGCACGCACATGAACTTTAATGACATCCCAGTCTTAGTCCATAGCGGTCAATATTGAGTTGGCCCATCCTTTGTAGCTATAACAGCTTCAGCTCTTCTGGAAGGCTGTCCACAAGGTTTAGGAGTGTGTCTATGGGAATGTTTGACCATTCTTCCAGAAGTGCATTTGTGCGGTCAGGCACAGAACACCTTTGGGATAAATTAGAGCAGAGACTGCGAGCCAGGCCTTCTCGTCCAACATCTATGGGGTTGAGGTCAGGACCCTGTGCAGGCCAGTCAAGTTCCTCCACCCCAAACTTACTCATCCATGTCTTTTATGGTCTTTTCTTTGTGCACTGGTCCAAATAATTGGTGGAGGGGGGATTATGGTCGGGGGTTGTTTTTTAGGTGTTGGGCGTGGCCCCTTAGTTCCTGTGAAAGGAACTCTTAAGGCGCCAGCATACCAAGACATTTTGGACAATTGCATGCTCCCAACTATGTAGGAATGGTTTTGGGATGGCCTCTTCCTGTTTCAACATGACTGTGCACTAGTTCAGAAAGCAAGGTCCATAAAGACATGGATGACCGAGCTTCTCACAAAGTTTGGAGTATGATATTGTACAAAATGCCTTGGTATGGTGACGCCTTAGGAGTTCTCTTCAATTGAACTCCGGGACCAAACCCAACCCCTGACCATAATCCCCCCCCCCCCCCACCAAATTATTTGGACCAGTGCTCAAAGCAAGGTCCATAAAGACATGGATGAGTGAGTTTGAGGGGAAGGAACTTGACTGGCCTGCACAGAGTCCTGACATCAACCCGAAAGAACAAGTTTGGGATGAATTAGAGCAAAGACTACGAGCCAGGCCTTCACATCCAACATCAGTGCCTGACCTCACAAATGCACTTCTGGAAGAATGGTCAAACATTCCTATAGACACACTCCTAAACCTTGTGGACAGCCTTCCCAGAAGAGTCAAAGCTGTTATAGCTGCAAAGGGTGGACCAACTCCATTTTGAACCCTACAGGCTAAGACTGGGATGCCATTAAAGGTTATGTGCGTGTAAAGGAAGGTGTCCCAATACTTTTGACAATATAGTGTAGGGAAGTAGGATTGGATTTAGTTTTTTAGTCATTATTAATAGGTTTTTATTGTGGGGATAGGTCCTCTTTAGGAGTTTTTGTTCAGAGTGTGCAGAGAGCTTTGGGATAAAGTAAAGCGTAGGTCAGGGGATCGTGGCATTGAGCTGCATCTTTTTAGATAGGCGATTGTCATACCTTGTCCAGCAAAAGCAAGCAGTCTGCTCAGTAAACTACTAATACATATTATGAAAATAGTGAATAATAATGCATATAAATGAAGGAGAGATGAAGACCATAATTCAAGAGTTTTTAAATCCTCCTGGCAGTCTGTGTGTTCTTCAATATATCTGCATTTGACTGCGCCTAATATTTGTATTGTTTTTCAGGATTTGTATGGTTTGTGTTCAGTTCCTGTCTGAGCGTCAGTCATGGGACTTAGAAAAGGGAAGCGACCCGGTTATAATCAGTTCTTAACATTTTGACTCATTCGGATGTGCATTGTTTGTATCCACAGGAAGTCTACAGTGCTGATTGAAAGCCTTGCTAGAAACATTAATTTGTGTGCTCTGATCAGATTGCAGACAGATGTGAGTGTGATGGATAGAATTTTTCTTTGTGTTTGGAGCTGACACGTTTTGATCACTGCGTTTTTTTTTTTTTTTTCCAATAAAAGTTTTATTTTATTCAAACAATACAGCGATAATCAACATACATCGAATACATAGAAAGTAACACTCTTCTTGGTGCATAGAATTAGCATAGGTTTCAAGAACTGAATACAAATGTTGGGGGGGGGGGGTTTGGAAGAAATACAGTATCAACTTAGACCATCATTTATAATTTTTTTTTTTTTTTTTTTAACCTTAGACCAGTGGTCTCAACTGTGGCCTGGGGGGGGGGGCGGGCGGCACATGTTGCCTTTTACTTGTGTAAATGTCCTTGCATTTTTGGAATTTTAGGAGCTAATAAGCCCCACTCCAGCCAAGACGTGTTTTTTTTTTTTTTTTTTTATTTTGGGTAAAGCAGAGTAGCGATCGAGCATCAGTCCACTTTTTTATTTCCGTTTTGTGTTCCTCTTAGGGATAAATCCCACCATCATTTTTCACCATTTCCTGTTTTGGGCAGTTAGAAATTGTTTTTTTGTCACAAAAGCACAAATCTCTAGGCTTGGTTCACACTAGTGCGATCCCAGAGTTGCATGATTTACAGTGTGACTTTGATGCAACTTTACACCCTCTGGCAAGAAAGACGCATCAAAGTAGTGCAGGAACCTTTTTACAGTTGCTGTGACTTAAGTCGCATAGAATGGAATGGGTGCCATTGAAATCAATGGGCTGGGACTTATCATGCAATTTTATGTGCCTAAGGTCGCATGACAAGTCGCACTCGTGCGAACAGAGCCTTAGTAGATTTTTGGCAGTTGCAACCCTCAATATTTTTATCTTTAAGCTTTCCTGCCTTGGTGTGGACCATATTCCCCATTTCTTGTGCAATGTCTTAGCAGGAAAACTATTGACTGTGTAAAAATTATCTATTGAAGTCATGGTACAGCTAGCAGAACTGCTGGGCATATTCTCCAAGTTGAAGATGTTTTGGCATTCATCCAAGTAGGTGTATGTCCAGTGACCACCTTGCTTCACTCATCATGCCACCTCTTCCCTCACCTGGAGTGTTTGAAAGCCTTGTGGAACCACCTGACGTCCGGCAGGTGCTGGATGCAGATCTCAGTGACCTCAGCCTGTTTGTTAATATGTATTGTAGAGTCTGAAGTTTTGTCAAATCCTAAGTAAGGCTAAACCTACTCCCACCCCCTTTCTAAGCCTATTCTATCTAACCCTGTAAAGAAAAGATCGCTATTCTTGCATAATCTGAAGCTGCTCCGGTTTGGCGATCTGTCCTCTACACAGAAACCGCCGCTGGATACTGGACCGGAGTGACCTCAGAATAGGTAAGTATAGGCAAAAAGGGTTAGATAGAATAGGCTTGGGGTGGTAGTCAAATGAGCTTTAGTTAAGATTTGCCTAAACTTTCACTTTGCTAGTCTTCACAGTCGAAGTCTATTACGAAACATGGCTCAGAGTGTTTCTGAAAAGTTAGGCTCCTATTCACACATGTGGTCTAATCGGGTCCGCCTGTGTATTTTTCAGGTGGACCCAATTGGATCTGGACCTCCTCTATGGAGCAGTAGATGTTAATGGACTTGTGTCCGTGTACACCCGCCTACCTGGAATCTGATCCAGCAAAAACAAATGGAAGGAGATCTGTTCCCCTCCATCTTGCTGGATCAGAGGGTGCTGGGTGTAAATGGACAGCCAGTCTGTTAACATTCTGCCCATAGAGGAGAGCCGGCTGAATCCATGTCTGCTCTGCATAATCGGAGCGGACACTGACCTGTCATCCGCCTGCGCCGCTCAGCATGGGATTTATACGGTAATCCCCTGCTGAGCAAACCAGGTCCGGCTTGTGTGAAAGGGGCCTTATTTATTCTGCAAAGACGATAGTTTGTATCGCTGTGTTGGTTGGGCTTTTTAGGTCATTTGTACTTGGTGTAGTTTTAGTCACATTTTGTCAGAAACAAGGTTTGTTTTTTTTGTGTGTTTGCTTAAGTAAACCATTTGAGGTGAGCTCTGAAAGGACCTGGCTAGATAAACAGGATGTGAAAATTCATACAATACCACTCCTGGCTGAATCTTTTAGCATTCTTAGTACAATATTTGTATGACTGTAATCTGTGGTTTCTGAGGCTTAAAATGCAAAAGTGGATCGAACAGTTTTCTCCATCAGTGCTCGGAAAAGACTTCAGTTTTTACATTTATGAGGCTGGCCGGGTATACAGTGCAACCCGGGAAGTATTCATATCGCTTCACTTTTTCATTTTTTTTTTATGTTAGTCTTATTCCAAAATGCATTCAATACATTTTTTCCTCAAAATTCTTCAGACAATACCCCATAATGACAATATGAAGGAAGTTTGTTTTGAAATACTTACAAATTTAGTAAAAATAAAAAAATCAAATGTACATAAGTAATCACAGCCTTTTTCATGACACTCAAAATCGAGCTCAGGTACATGCTGTTTCCACTGATTATCCTTGAGATGTTTTTACAACGTGATTGGAGTCCACCTGTGATACATTTAGTTGACTGGACATGATTTGGAAAGGCACACACCTGTTTATACACGGTCCCACAGTTATCAGTGCATGTCAAAGCACAAACCAAGCCATGAAGTCCAGGCAATTGCCTGTAGACCTCCGAGACAGAATTGTATGGAGGCACAGATCTGGGGAAGGGTACAGAACCCCGGGTTCCTCTTCATTCCCCCCCAGTCCCTCTAAACAGTCACTGTGGGTCTTTTGGCCCCCAACCCAGGTGAGGTAAGAGCTGGCTTTGCCACATGCTCCAGAAGGGGGAGGTTGGATGTGGTTGTTTCTGACTGGGTTGCACAATGGGGTTTTTGAGCAGGTTCCCTGCCTCCTGGGGCTTAGTGACAGGCGCAGAGATGTCCTTTAAACTCCCTTTGGCGGATGTTTTTATCATCTGCAGGTACGCACCTCACGGGGGGCCTGGATCGGGCCAAAAGTTTAGGCTGCAGCTTTGTGGCCTACTCACGGCTGACAGACCAAGATGTCCGAGCTGCTGACGGGCATCTGCCTCCCCCCCGTGTGGTCGGTTCTACTTGGGCGCCCTCAAAAATTTAGGCCACAGCTTGCGGCCTACTGGGGGCCACATGGCCACTTTAGGCTGAGCCTTTGAGGGGCGGCCTCAGCGAGTTTAGCTGAAGCCACCAACTCTCTCCCTTTGTATCTGCCGAACTGTGGATCTGGGCAATTGCGGCTGGGCCTCCACTGAAACTTAGGCCGCAGCCTGTGACCTTTTGTGCCATATGGTCAGCCTGGCGCCTCACTTGAACTAGGTGGGGACGCTTCATTTTTTGGCATTATTGTGTGGGCGAGGGTACTCTGCCTGCGTGTCCGTGTCATGGCCAGCACACCCCCCCCCCCCCCCTCAATGGAGCTATGTTCTATTATGTCCTCTATGGAGGGCGACCTTTTAGTTTTTTTTTTTGCGGGGTCTAATAGGTGGTCCTTTGTGTTGACTTTTGGCCAGAGTCTCCTTGCGGGACCGAGGTCGGTGGCCTTCCCTGCTTATGTTTTCAGGGTGAGCTTAGTATATAGCGACCCTACTGGGTCTGCGTCCACGCACTTGGAGTGCTCTGACAGTGAGGATGATTCCTTTTTTACTGCATATGCGCATGAAAAGGTGCTGGTGGATGCACTGATTGTATCGATGTGGGAACTTCAAACATGGGGGATGCAGCTGCTGCTGCGTCAGAGGCGCTGGTCCCCTTGGGGGACAAGGTATTCTCTTTTTCCCACCTACTGTGCCAAAATTCTTGCGAATCAGTGGAGTTGTCTAAATGCAATATGGTTATGCTTAAGAGTTTCAATAGATGTTATCCCTTATGGAGTCTGAGTACGTGGGCAGTCCCACCTGTGGTTGACTCTCAGGTCTCCAGGCTGAATAAATCCTCCCAAATTACAGGGGATGAGTCTCCGGTTTTAAAAGATCCTTTTGACAGGAGAGCCGAGACTTTGGTCCGCCACATGTTTACTGTGGCCGGTTCGGTCCTTAGGCCGCTGTTCACCATAGCATTGGTGTCCCTGACTTTCCAGAGTGGGCAAAGCTTTTGCACCAGGATCTGGAGGGGGAAACAGCTTCCTCCTGCCTTTGCGGAACTGGTGGACTAGTTGGTCCAGGGTTAACAGTTTGTCTGTGATCCCTCTCTGAATGCGGCTGCCTTATGGGCCATACACACTATAAGATTTTCTGAAGACTTTTTTTCCTTTAGACTTACCAAAACCATATAATATGAGGTCGAACCTAAACACTTTCAATTTGTATGCAATCTGACAGGCCCTTGCACTACAAAGAAAAGGTAAATCTGAAGGAAAAAGTCTTCAGAAAATCTTAGTGTGTATGGCCCTTTAGACTCTAGGCTGTCCGTGACAGCAATGATCCTTCGGCGCATGATATGGCTAAAATGCTGATCTTCAGGCCAGACATTCCAGAAGGCCTTATGTGATATTCCCTTTATGGGGAATCGCCTGTTTGGAGCCTCCCTAGAAAGACCTCCTCCGGAGGTTCCATGAGGACCTGATCTGGTATGCCGAGAGCTGGTCCTTCCAGACCTGCAGACCAACTCCTCTCCTGCCTTATCTGGGGTGGGGTAGGACGTCTTCACTTCTTTCGGGACCCGTGGACGTCCCTGATTCAAGACAAGGGGGGCCACGAGCTGATTTAGTCTGGCTACAAGATTGAGTGTTTGGTCTTCTCCTCCAGAGAGGTTCTTTTTCTTCCAACCTGCGTTTTATCCCCAGACCGCCTGCGAGGTCTCTTTGGGGTGGTGCAAGACTTGCTACTACTTCCGATACTACCGTATCGGAATGTTTGTTTCATGGGTTTTATTCAAAAATGAAAGAATGGAGAATGATCTGCGCTTAGGATAGGGGAAAAATCAAAGTGCTGGCTGCAGCCTACCTCCTAACTATAATCCAAGGATATATAGTAAAAAGTAAAATGGTTAAAGGATAGGTAAATGGCGCTGCCTACTATAGCAGGTAGATATGGCAGGTATAGTGTAAGGGGATGGCTCAACCCTACAAGTTAAGCAGGTGTCTGGCATTTCTTTTTTGCACAGTCACTGAAACACTTTAATAAGTTTGAGAATATAGCTTTTGGATTTTAGTGGTGACGTTCACCATCACTTCTCCAACACTTGTCACAGAGTCACTTTATGCATAATCTAATTTGCACTAAAATGTTATATATGTTTATGATTTTTAATAGTGATTACTAAATCATCTTACTGCATGTTTTATAGAGTCTAATTTTCAACTCTGTGATTACACCTGCTTAACTTGTAGGGTTGAGCCATCCCCTTACACTATACCTGCCATATCTACCTGCTATAGTAGGCAGCGCCATTTATCTCTCCTTTTAACCATTTTACTTTTTATTCAAAAATGTTTGCAGGTCCCAGGAAGGGAAGCGAGGTACGTCTAATCTTGGACCTCAAGCTGAGGACGCTTACCTTCATATTCTAATATGTCGGTCATCTGCGCTTCCACCGCTTGCTGTGGGCGAGGAGCATTATCAAGAGGTCGCACCTCAACCCCTTGGGTTTTCGCAAGTGTTTGTATTGTTGCGGCAACGGGGGATTGCGGTACTTGAGTATCTGGGTGATCTTCTGTGAGCAGAATCTCCAACTGCTCTGACGGACAACTGTGGACTCTGCAGGAGTTGGAAATTAAATTTCCAGGTATTGGCTCTGGTTCTGTCCACCTAGTTGGACTATCTGGGTCTGTTCTGGACACGGCCTCAGCCAGGGTGTTCCTCCCATGGGATGAGTTCCAAAATCTGTCCACACGAGACCTCTGTAAAGAGAGATTCTTGCCATGTGGGGCAAGAATCCACAGTCTTTGGACAATCTGATCCTGTTGAGCCGGGGTACGAGAAGGTCCCTGATTTGGTGGCTTCGCTCTCCAGTGCTTCAACAGTGTAAATCCTTCTCCATCCCCCCCTCCCCCCCCCCCCCTGTACTGGACGGTGGTCACCACAGATGCCAGCCTGTCCGAGTGGGGTGGCGTTTTTTTTTTTTTTTGGCATGTATTGTGCTTAGGGGTCTGGACTCTGGAAGAATACAGACTCTTGATCGCTACACTGGACATTTGCTCCAGAGGTGTTTCATCTGTTGTGTCTCCGGTGGGGAACTCCCGAGGTAGTCCTGTTGGCCTCTCGTCTCAACAGGAAGGTACTTGGGTTTGTTGCACGGTCTCGGGATCCTCTGGCCGGCACCACAGATGCTCTGGTGGCTCCTTTGGGACCGGTATTGTCTGGTAGACATCTTTCCTTTTCTAGAACTTTGCCAATACTCCTGCGTAGGCTGGAGGCGGAAGGGATTACGGCCATCCTAGTGGCTCCAGACTGGCCTCTCGCCGGTCGCAGATCTGATATGGTTGGTGGTCGAGAGAAGAAGAATGAAAGCGCTCATAGATAGTCCTGAGTCCTCCTGCAACATATATACGGATCACCAAACTTGAGAATAGAGAAAGAATTCAAATCAATAACTGCCATATAGGCCACTCAGGACCTATATAATTACCTTGTATTTAAAGATGATATATTTAAACAATATTGAATCCCCTGAAAAGGACCAAAAGATGAAATAGAGACTCCAAAATAAGTAAAGACTCTCTTTATATAGTCCTATGTCCCTCTGCAATACATATCCATATATACATAAACAAACCTAGGTATATAATTCAGCTATAAGCAATGGACGCCAACAAAGAGCCCAAGAGATAGAAATAGTTCTTATGTTTTAATAATGATATATGTCACAAAAAACTTCAACTAATGGCTGTCATCCATAATTGCATAATAAACAAATCATGAGAAAAGAAATTGGATTTTGGAGGCCATAAAAAGAGGGATGATAACAAGTAGGTAAAATATAATACTTTTTATTTCATCCAAAGAACCTTAAAATTAATTTGCAAAAGAAATTTGCAAAAATTTAAATGTAAAATAACTATTCCTATTAGGAATATTAAATAGAAAACTTCCCAGTATGTAGTGTAGGTCTTCAAAGCTGACGCGTTTGGCCACAGGCTTTCCTCCGAGGTGTGGCGCAGCATCTAGCCTCGAGTACCAAGGGCCTGGTTTGGCCTTGGCGGTTTTCTTTTATCATCCTTTAGCTACGCTTTCTGTGGTTCGCACTTTTGTTCAAGGGGTTCGCCACTTGGCTCCCCCAGTGCGGTCTCCATTGCCCTCGTGGGATCTCAACTTGGTGCTGTCTGTTCATCAGTAACCGCCGTTGGAAAATATTTCCGAGATTCCTCTGCTTACGTGGTCTCAGAAGGTAGCCTTCTTGGTGGCTTTTTCTTCTACACGTAGGGTGTCTGAGCTGGCAGCTTGTCGTTCCTCCCGAAGGTCTTCTCTGGTTTCCATTTAATCAAAGGCATTGTGTTACCTTCCTTGTGGCCTTAGCACCCTAAAGAGATTGCCTTATGTTCTCTGGATGTGGTTCGGGCAATCAGGGTGTACCTGGCAGGCACCGAGTTGTTCCGAAAATCAGCCTGTTTGTCCTTACGAATGGACCCTGTACAGGACTGGCCGCATCTGCGGCGACCATTTCCTGATGGATTAGGCAGACAGTGGTGCAGGCCTATTCCATTAAGGGTCAGGATCCTCCTTTCCCTGTTAGGGCGCATTCTACAAGGGCGCTTAGTGCCTCTAAGGCCTTCCGTCATCAGGCATCAGTGGTGCAGGTTTGCAAGGTGGCCACCTGGTCGTCCGTGCACTTTCACTAAATTTTATAAGGTTGATTTGTTGGCATCTACGGATGCTTTCTTTTGGCCGCAAGGGTTTGCAGGCAATGGTTTCTGATTAGTCCTCTTTGATGGGGTACTTTTTTTGTCAGGTAAGCTCCAATTGTACCTGGTTGAGCTCCTGTTTTACCTGGTTGGCTATGTTTAGCCTTTGGGAAGTGTGTTTATTGCTGTGTTCTTCCCACCCCTCATGTTGACCCTGCTTTGGGACGTCCCAAGGGTCAAGAAGATATGGAGCTGCGTCTGCCAATGAACGAAAGAGAACTAGGTTTTTGTCTTACCGTAAAATCCTTTTCTCTGATATTCATTGACGGACACAGCACCCACCCCTCTAGAGTTGGGTTATATGTTCTTCTGACACTGCCTGTTACAAAACTGAAGATCTATAGCAAGAAGTGGGAGTATACTCCCTGGGACTGCCCTATAGGCGGTCAAACATATTTTTCCATTGTGTGTCCTGTAGGGGGGCAGCATAAACCCAATGGTCAAAAAGATATGGAGCTGTGTCCGTCAAACAGTGTCATCCTAGGACAGGAAATATTTTACCAGCTGTATCACTGGGTGAAAATTAAGGAATAAAAAGCCTAAAAAAAGGGAGTGCAGCTACCACTTCTAAGGATCTGTAAGCTGCAATATATTAGGTTTTTTTTGTTCTTGAGTTTGGATATTTATTCTTTTGTAGATATGGCCCACATGTACTGCTAATAATATATATATATATAATATATATATATATATATATATATTTTTTTTTTTACAGTACCCACATTTTCAGAAAAGCTAATTCTTGCCTGTATGGGGGTGGGGGCAGCAGAAAAAAAAATCCACTACCCTTGCTCAGAAGGGATAGCTTTTGACAAAGACTGGGTTGGGGGTGTTATTAGTTCAGCTCCACTTTTCCCTATGGGACAAACCAGGTAACACTTTGTGTTAATCGCCAGTGTTAATGAACTGTTCCTTATGTCCAGTAACCGTAGATATTTTTTTTTTTCTCAGCCAGCTCATTCCTTTTTCAGGCTGGCTCCTGAAAAATGATTTTTTTTTTCTTCAGTACTTGTCAGTTGTAATTTCCTGCATTTTCCAGTTCATAGAAACCCTATTTAAAATGGATCTATCATTAAAATTCACACTTCGCATGAGTTAATAGAACATGTCGCATTATCAAATTACAGTGTTATGTTGAGAAAAATAACTACTTTTCTTGCCATGAGTTAAAAACTGCTTCTCTCAGGCTCCCTCATTAAAGTAAAGCTAAAACTGGCCATACGCATGTAGATTTCTCCATCCACGCTAAACGGTCACTTAGCAGCTGTCAATTCTCTTCCAGGCTCCCCTGATCTTAAGATTGAAGCTAGGGGGTTACCAGCAGAGCCACCTACAGATCAATTGTCATCTGATTCAGCCGTAAACTATTACAATTCGATCTGTGTTTGGCCATCTTCATGCAAATGCTCACATGATCTTTATATCACCAGCTTTGTGGTTGCTCAGCTGGAAGCAGGGCCTACAATATGTTGTGGGCAAATACCACTGTCCCCATGTACATATACAGAGAAACAATTCTTTTAAAACTTTGACACACATTGACAAGGTTGTTCACTGGAAACGATCATTGTCTAGTTGTCCTGAATGTCTTAGAGATTGGTGCCTGCTTAATGTGCAGAATGGCTGGATTATGTATGGCCAAGGGGCCCTGGGATTATAGCAAGCCCAGCACTGGTCTGTACTCTTCATAGTTGAATGATGAGCAGGCTGAAGCTCGGCCAAGATCCTGACAAAGTTGGGATCTGCCCACATGTCTAGACTGGCAGCCGATGTACTGCCGATTGTTTCAACTTGCCGAAACTTTCAACCTTCTACGTCACTTCCGCTGCGAGTACGAGACTTCACATAAGACTTCCAATGCAATACGTAGAAGGTTGAAAGTTTCGGGAAGTTGAAACAATCGGCAGTACACCGGCTCTGCTGCTTGCTCTGGGGGCAATCGGCCAGGGGGAGGGGTCAGGAGCTCTGGCAGGGGATCCGAGAAAGAGGACCAGGGCTCCTCTGTGCAAAACTACTACATAGAGCAGGTAAGTATGATATGTTTAAAAAAAAAAAACTTGCCTTTGAATATAACTAGAAGTCAGTAGATTGACTTCAGTACAACCAGCCTGCTCATAGATGGATCCATTTCGATCCATCTATGGCCAGCTTAGGAGACTAACATTCAGTGAGTCTTTGCACCCCTGGAGTTTGATACTTTTAGTTTTTGCTCACTTGCTTCCCTATTCACTGAGAAATCTCACAAGACTTTTTTCACTTTCGTTATTTGCATCGGTTGTTTTGTATGAGAAACCAGCAGAAGCGCAAGTGATGCGTTTCCGCTGCATTTCCATTGATGTCTGTGGAACCAAAAATACAACCTGCTGCTGAAGAAAAGTCCCCGACCCTCCCCCAAATTCATGGAAAACACATAGATGTGAATGTGAGCCATAGGAACCTATGTTCAATGGACTGTAGTGCGTTTCTGTCACAATAAAAATACACAGGTGTGAACCAGGTGCAATCGTTTATTTCCTTACCTATCACAAAAAAAACAGTTTCCTCACCATATCTTTGGAGAAATGCATTGTTTGTCATCAGCATTAGGACGGTAAGGAAGCGTCATAAACCATATTATTCTCATTGTAGATTTTGACGGAACTGCTACACAAATTTATTCAGGACAAAAATGTGCTCGATGGGACTGGACTTTATCTCAGGACGAGGACGTTTTTAGCAATTGATAATTAGTGCAGCAGCATGGACCAATACATGCTTTATGTAGATGATATATTTGAGGGTTTTTCTACTATCTACCATATGATACTTATTTGTATCTGATTGGCTGCTTCTTGATTAGTTCATCATCCAATGTACAACCAGCCCAGGTTACTGAAATGGACATCCTTTTTTTGCTGTAGTGTTTAGTAGAGAATGTCCTTGGCTCTTCTAAGTAGTACATTTCAACTAATGACCTAAAAATTGATGAGAGTTTAGAGCTATGCTACGCTATGGATTGGGGTCTAATGCATTTTCTTAAAGCTGAAGTTTAGGTTTACTGCTTAGGTACACATGTAAGTATACATGTGCCATACCTGGCTAGTTCCTATGGAAGCTCGAAATCACTGTGGTAGTCTTTGCTACTACAGTGATGGTTGCAGGTTCTGCCTGCCCTGCTGCTTGGTGAACACAGGAGGTTGCTCGCTTGGCACACGCACCATTCAGAATATACTTTGGACTTTCTAATAAATGCAAAGTGCTCTCTGATTGGATGAGGAGGGAGAAGCAAGTCGGTGATGTCATGCTTTGATTGAGAAAATGCAAGCGTTCTCAGAATGGTGCTTGTGCGATGCCCCAGCTCGGCATCCGGGGAGCTAGCGGCGATCACTGTAGTAACGGTGCATACTACAGCGATTTACGCCTTCCATGTGGATTGGCCAGATATGGCACATGCTTAATTACATTGATCTAAGCCTAAACATACAAAATAGTCCATACCATGGGAAAATAAAAACACCCAATAATTTACACTTTTAATAGGGTTGCACCGATACCAGTTTGTCGGCGAGTAGTACGAGTACCAATACTTGTGCTTGAGTGCTCACTGATACCAAGTACCGACACTTTTGTGGTGCGATTTGAGCCCATACAAAATAAATAAGCTCAAATCGCACTGATCGCAAGATTTGCTTTCTATTTTACCAGGACTGCGGTGGGATTGCGGTCTGTATCGCATGCGGTTTCCCATGCACCGCTCTTGGGTGAACCCAGGCTGAAGTCACTATGACAAGCTTGGGTTCACACAACAGTGGTGGAGAAAACCAATTCAGACAGGAATCCCATCGCATTCCTGTTTGAATCACATGTGATTCTTTGCCGTGCGATTTGTATGCGCTCAAATCATACCACAAAGGTATCGGTTTAGGTATTGGCGCATTTGCACCGATATTGGTATTAGCTGCAACCCTACTCTTCAACATGTAAAACCAAAGTGTATGCAAGCTCTAACCACTAAGATCTCCTTTTTGTTTGTTTAGTTTACCATTGCAAGTGTTTTTCCTGTTTAACCACTTTCACAAAAAAAGTTGTTCTTATCAGAGTTGTAAAGCTCTGTCCTCTACATACTTCATACGTTACCTTAAAGAGCCCTTCTAGGACTACAGAAATATTCACTTTTAGGTTGTAGAGATCAGAGTGGTTGAGTAGTGTAGCAAAAGACCCTGAGCAGGGCTGACACCACCCAGTCTATAAAAAATGGTGTATGTCTGCAAGTATTTTTCTGTACTTTCAGGGTCTTTAAAGGGACAAAGCATGAAGAAATGTGCATGTATTGCAGAGTTGTACTGCATACGTTCTTCAGTTTGCCTTGACATACACTTTAAGAGGCTGTCCTATTGGGTGGATTTGGGCCCCATGCAGGCAACTGGAAGCTAGAGGAAATCTTGGTCAAGTGGACTCTGACAGAAGGTCTTGTGGGACTGATATAAACAGAGCCAGCAAATTTAGTGAGCATGCTTGAAGTTCTATTGACATTAGTCCCTTAATATCCTCCACATTGGCATTGACCATGGCATTGGTCAAATCCTCTTGCTCCATGCACCTACAGAAAGGCTTTTATAGCATGTTGTGTTTTTTTTTTTTTTTTTTTAAATAACATATTGTATATGCTAAATAATAAACGGTTGTTTACCGAAGATTGAGCCCCCGTTCACACTGGGGCGACCTGTGAGGCGACCTGGTCGCCTCACAGGTCGCCGCAGGTCGCCTCCCATAGGGAAGCTGCGGACCCGTTCTGATAGGAGCGACACAAGTCGCTCCGACTCAGAAAAAGTGTCCGGAGCTTCTTTGGGGCGACCAGGAGGCGACCGCCATAGACTTCAATGTTACGAAGTCCGTGGCGGCCGCTCCGAGGTAGCGGCGCGCTGCTCGCACCGCGACCTCGGAGGTCGCGGTGCGAAGTAGCGTCGCCCCAGTGTGAATGGGGGCTCACTGTCATAAGTGTGAGAGTGGAATGCAAGGACTTTGTGTACTGCAGATCTCCTTCCTTTTCCAAGTACTGACTCTAATCACAATGGCAATACATGTTTACCAAAGTTAGTTTCCAGATAGTGATTATTATATTCCATGTGGCTAGCTTTTAAATGATCCTTTTTATATTTCATACAGTTTGGACTCCTATAATATCATATCATGTTATGTTATTTAGCGGGCTGGTTTTGAGGCTTTTGTAATTGTATATTGTATTACATGATTTTATTTCTTCGCCTTGTTCCTAAGATTGAGGTTTCAAATTCTTTGTTCCAGCTGTGGCATAAACCCAATAATTTAATTATAGTGTTTGCAGAAAACCACGTTGTATAGCCAGTGACCAACAAGCAAACAGACAGAGCTGCAAATAACCTAAAGTTGGGTGAAAGTGGGTTTTATTCCAAGTGACATTAAACTCTGCTTAAAAAATAAATACATTTAAAATCATTTATAATAATTTATAAATATGTAAAGAAGTTGTAAAGTCAGAAGGTTTTTTCCTAATGCATTCGATGCATTAAGATAAAAAACCTTCTGTGTGTAGCAACCTCCCCAGCACCCCCTAATACTTACCTGAACCCCATCTCTGTCCAGCGATGTCCACGAGTCCCTCGGCCATCCGGGACTCTCCCTCCTCACTGGCTGAGACACAGCCGTGGTGCCATTGCCTCCCGTTACTGTCAATCAGTCAGTCAACCAATTGGGAAAAAGAGGGGGCGGGGCCGAATGGCAGCGCTGTGTCTGAATGGACAGACGAAACTGCAGCTCGGCTCGTGTGCCCCGTAGCAAGCTGCTTGCTGTGGGAGCACTGGACTAAAGAGCGGAGTCAGGAGCTGCAAAGAAGAACCCGAGAAGAGAAGGATCCAGGCTGCCCTGTGCAAATCCAACTGCAGAGGAGGGAAGTATAACAGGTTTGTTATTTTAAAGGGAAAAAAAGAGACTTTACAATCACTTTAAGTATGTATTCTTAACTCAAAGTTCCTTTTTTTTTTTTTTTTCTTTTTTTTAATTGGTCTCTGCCTCCTCAAATTGCTTTTTTCTTTTTGTATGCTGCTGTGATTGGACTCCCTGTTAGAGGGTGGCTACATTTGTTCTTTATGATCCCATTGTATGTAGGAATGTAGCCCCCCCCCCTCTTGCATGTTTCTGAGATGTATTATGGGATTTGTAGTGTGCTTGGAGCAGTGTACATGACCACAACTAACGTGTGCTGTACTACTCGTTCTAAACAAGTAAGAGGGAAAAGGAGAGGTTCAGGAGTTTAGAGGATGTTAAGTTTAGATGTATGTAATCCCCTTTAAAAACCCTTTTATAAATGGAACAGGCGTTTTTTGTGCAGGCGTTTTTAGATTGAATAGAGACCAATGGAAAATGCCTGTAATCTGCTCAAAAAGAACCTCATGTACTTTTTTGAGCGTTGGGCGTTTTTGCTCATGGCGTCAAAACGCTCAGATGTGAGCAGGGGCCATTGAAATGAATAGGATTTGTCTTGTTGGGCGTTTTGAGAGCTGAACCTAGAGCAGAAAAACGCCCCAAAAACGCTTACATGTGAACGGAGCCTTAAGTAGTGAATGTGTAAAGATTTCTTTGTTTTTTTTGGAGCATAAGTAACTCGTTTAGAAGTAGAATTAAAGCCAAAACTTCAGATTTTAGATAGAATAAGGTAGGGTTTTTACCCCGTCAGTCCCCCCCCAAATCTATGCCCTGTTTGGGAGATTTCCCTTCACATTTGGTCTAATCACAACAGGAAGTAAGAAGAAATGCCTCCAATGGCTAAGGCACCATTCTAACCTTCGATGAAAACGAGACTTGGTTTACCTGTTCTGAGCATGTGCGCGATTCCTTCAGTGATACAAAAGAAAGGGCGGAAGTACAGATGGGGAAGCACTAGTTAGGTTTCCGCAAAGATGGCGCCAGCCTTGGCTGGATCAGCTAAATATTGAAACATGCTGCATCATTAGTAGGGCTGCTGATATGGTGCCCCAGAGTATATCTTTATGTTCGTAAATACATTACATCGTAATATTGTGCTAGCTGTGGATTTTTTTGTACTGAGTTTACTACCGCTGTAATGGGGTCAGACCGCAATAAATTCCCAACAAGTGTTCTATTTTCTCCCCACTCTATCATTTAGTTATACTTGAACACGTTTTACATTTAGCTGGCAAAAGTACCTGAAAATTAATATTTGCCTCCTGCGATCTATGGCACAGCAGGAATAGGAAAGGGGGCTTCCTTTTGTGAAAAAAAAAAAAAAAGGAAAGGGGGCTTCCTAAAGTGTGTAAGTCCCCCTTTTAGCACAAAAAATCGAATTCCTTTAGTTATCGTGCCTAACATTGATGGCAAGCCACTGTAGTTCAGTAAACTAATAAAAAAATAAATAAATTGTATATAATATATATATTTTTTCTCTCTGTTCCCCCCCCCCCTATTTATTTATTCATTCATTCATTTATTTATTTTCATTCACGGTGGTGTGCAAAAACAAAAACACCTAAAGCCTAATACACAAGAGCTGAATGTAAGCTGGCCAACATGTTGTCCCCCTCTCAGAACACAATAGCGCAGCAGGGGAGATTGCTGTATTAACATCAGATTGTTAATACAGGAGCTCGAACTTGAGCTGTCAGTTTTTTTTTTTTTTTTTTGTTTAAACCTGCTGATAGAAAAAAAAAAACAGTGTGTTCTAGTCTTAAAGCCGTGTACACAGGGGTCGAATGTCGGGGGACCAGGCCAGTTAAAAAAAAAAAAAAAAAACGGCCAACATTCGGCCCATTTGGCCCACTTCTGTCGGAGTGCATGCTGGAAAACCAGTAGCTGACCGACTCCCAATCAGCGCTCTCATCCCTTAGCAGGGAGTGCTAATCGGAGTGTTCTGGTGGGGAGGTCCATCCCCTGTCGGAAAACAATATCTTAGCGGGTTAGTACAGCATCTCCGACCGTAGCTGACTGTTTTTCGGGTTGAATGAAAAAACCTAATAGTGTGTACTTTGGCTTTTGTGTACAAAAACATGCATGTGAAAATGCACGCAGAAAAAAGTGCACTTAGAGTTTGTCTCTATTCTACCTCCTCAAAAAGTAGGACTCTAACATGACACCTCCTCCCCCCCACCTCCGGGGCAAGAGGCTCAACATTGTCCGCTTGATGAACCCCTCTTCTCATGGTCCGTTGTAGCTGAACACCGAGTACTAGGACCCTAAAAGAGAATTCACTGGGAATCCTTGAACTAACCATTAGGAGTTGAATGCACAACAGAAATTGATTTGTGCATACAATAATCTGTATAGGCTGTGAAATGGAAGTATGTTTTTGTATATGTGCTGTGCTGCTCCTTTGTTTCTAGATACTGACCTGCAGCTTCTAATCCAGTTTTCTGTTATCTTGACACTTTAGGAAAGAAGCTGCACTGCCTTACTTTTTCATATTTCCACCACAACGCTCTACTCCCTGGCTATGCACCTTGGTAATCTCCTTTCCTTGTTCTCCATGCTTTCCTTGCTAGTGCTGCACACCTGAGATTTCATCTTCAGGGTCGTGGGTCCTCACTTAAAGGTACACTTGTCCCAGTGTGCAGCAATATTGGTGAGAAAAATCATGTCAATTGGTACATCGTCTGAAATCCTTTATGAAAACCATCCATGCATATCCAAATCTTGTAAATCACACACACTATCGCTTTATGCAGCCATGATGGTGATCATGCTACTCACTGTAAAGCAGAAGTATTGCATTACAATTCAGTGTGGTCCGGTCAGTAAAATTTTCTTCTAGCAAAGGTCCAAATGTCATGTCGGTACCGTTGAGCATTCTCACGTGCGCCAAACTGCATGTTGATGCAGCACCATGCAGCTTGGTGCTGCGCAGTTTTTTTTAAAAACAAAGGTAAATTACTTCTTTCTGTGTTTCTTGCAGGTAGTGCAGCCCCAGGACATGCACCTAATGCACATGCACAGATCTTAACCAATTCTTACATCCACATCCTCAGTCCCCACTGCACATCCGTCCCCTCCCCCTTCACGTCAAGATCCCCTCTTAAGGAGTGTATAGCTCCCCCTATACATCACCCCCCTCCACCCCTTTTCACAGTAGTGTTCTCACACTTCCTTGACATCAACCCCCATTATCAGTAATGTCCTCTGCTCCTATTTACATCATTCCCCCGCATTCCAGTCCTCAGCCCCCCCCCCCCCCATACAGTTTTTAGCCCTTTTTAACTTCATCACCCTCACTGTCCCACCTTACACAGACAGATCAGTGGGAGACATGCTGTGCTGTCTGTATGTAGGTGGGCGTTGCAAGATGGCGATTGGCTGCTAGGACTGCCCTTCATCCTAGCAGTAAGTTGTTTGCTTCTTAACCTTGGGCAGCTCAGCCCTCCATCCAGGACTGTCCCACTTCCCGCTTCCCACTGTCGGCTCTGTGAGGACTACAGAGCGACAGCAGGTGGAAGAAAGGCTCCTAAATGGCGGGACGGCGGCAGTCCCAAAGGGATAGTGACGCTGTTCGCATTTGGCCCACGGTCCGCCATTTAGTGATCCCTGCGGTATAGGTCCAAAAAATGGAACTGCATCACTCTAAATTCTAAAATGAACTCCCAGGTGCTCTACTGCTTGTGAGCTGGTCTGTAAGCCCCCTTTTACACGAGCCAGACTCCACATAAACACGGTTTGGTCAGCTGGGGATAAATCGTCCGCTGACAGGTCTCTGTCTGCTCAGTTTACCTGGACACAGCCCGCTCTGCTCAGTCAGCAGTTGGATGTAAATGGACTGCCTGTCCATTTAGGGCTGGTTCAAACCTATGCAGGTTGCAGTTAATGCATATTCCAGGAGCATTTTGTGTTTTTTAATACACATTTTTGATCCATTAAAGTCTATAGAACCAAAAACACAACCTGCTGGTCCCTGGCCCTTTCCATAAAATGCACAGATGTGAACAAGACCCATAGGAAACCATGTTAAATGAAATGTAGTGTGTTTCTGCAGGCCTTACACCTGACTGCCATCCGATCTGACTAGGTGGAGTGGAACAGATCCACTTCTTTTTTCTTTTTCGGATCGGAGTTAGTTTACATCCGCTACTCCATAGAGGAGAATGGAGGGTCAGATCCAATCGGTCCTCCCGTGTGAGAGGGGCCTACAAGCCCATCCAGCTCCGCCAACTTGGAAAATAGAAAAACAAGTCTGCATTCGAGGTCATACTGTACAATTAATGAAGCATAGCTTCCAACATAGTCCCCTGCCCTAGGCAATGCACTTTTGACATGTTTCACCCCAATTGTGCGACTCATTATTACAGTTCTGCAACTTTATCTATCAACAGTTTGCTCTTTGCCCAACAAGCATTATAGGGATTAAAGCAAGTCCAAATGTAGTTTTTCTTTTGGGAAATTTTAATTTGAGTTATGATTATCTTCTGAGTTGTTTTCAGCTGTATTAAGTTGCTCTTGCAAACCCATTTGACTTGTATGAGAAGAAAAGCAGTTCACATGCAAACAGATGTGTTTGTACATGTAAAAGAGAGAGTGATGGAGAGATGGCAGGCTATTATTCCATGGCAGCGTATGGCTTTGTGCACACTAGCAGGCTGACCAGTGGATTTTCTGGACCTGGCTGGGAAAACCGCTTTCCCTGATGGATCAAGGTTTATCCATCCAGCTTGTCCTACATCCATAAGATAATGACTGAGGCACTTTAAACAGATGTTCATTGCTAGTTAATCTGCTTTTTTTATCATTACTATTACAGTGTATGTTTACATCAATTCACTGTTTTCTCATGCTGATTTTATTTCATGCCAAACAGATTTGTGACAGGAAGCCCCTGCATTGATGGATTGCCATAGTGTGCAATGTTTGCAAGCTATAAAAATGAGTGATATGTTCCTAGAAGTGTAGCGATTTTATCCTCTGTCAGATGAAGGGTAGTACAGATACAATTTCATGTATTATTTAATAGGGAATTGGTGGGAGCTGCTGAGGCTGCAAAGCACCTTCATTGTTGGAGGATTTTGTGTGTGTTTATTTATTTTTATTGTATAGTTTATAGATCACTTAGCTTCTGATAAACTGTGGCAAAAAATTGTCAGTTTATGGAGTTATCTGTGTTTTTTTTTTTTGGCCTGAACCTGGCAGGCAGCCTACATGTTGAATCCACAAAATGTGTTCAGTGAACAGTTAACACCATCAGTGTTCACCCATAACTCAGTTTGATTTTTTTATTTTTTTTAGGTGAACTTGATGGTGAAGAAGTAGAATATTCTAATGCTTGTCTTTATTTGCTCAGGCCCTATTCACATTTTGCATTTCCTAAACGTGTATAAAAATGCTCTGCAGCCACATCGCACTCGCAGTGCCATTAATTAACAGGATAGCAGACGTACACACCAAACCATGCGATGCTCCACTCCTGAAACAGTGTGGGAGCTTCTTAGGTGGTCTGCCCTATGAATGCCAAAGTGAATGGGCTGTGCGATGTGTGAATGCTGTGCAAAAACAAAAAGCGTCCGGGAACGTGCGTTCTCAATATGTGAAATGCGAATGGGTACTACACCCAATTTTGTGCAAATCTTCAAGCTGTTAGCATGGAAAATGTGTCAACGTCAATCCTTGGATAGGAGAGTCAGTTGTTGGTTTTTTTTTTTGTTTTGTTAAAATGAAAGGGGCCAACCTATTTCAGGGATTGACTCAATCATCTTCAGGGCAAATTATGGCGCTTTTCCACAGCATGGAACCGAACGGTTCGGCTCGCTTTTGTGCTTTTCCACTGCTGGTACCGCATGGTATAGTGTAGGAACGGTTCGGTACGGTACGGCGGCGCTTTTCCACTGCATGAATGGAACTGAACGGTACGGCTCTCAAAAACAGTACCACCTCGATTGTGGTTCCAAGAGGTACCATACCCGGTACCATATCCCACAATCCTTTGCATGCAGTCACTACTAGCCACTGATTGGTCAGAGAATCCCACCCACCCCGTTGTTATCCCACCCACTTAACTTTAGTACTACTTTAGTGGAAAAGCAAACCATACCGTACCGTACCGTTCCAACACCGTACCATGTGGTACCAGCAGTGAAAAAGCAAACTGGGCCAAGCAGGGCCAAGTAGAGCCGAGCCGGTACTTGCAGTGGAAAAGTGCCATTACAGACCGGCTGCAGCAATCTGTCAGTTGACATTCTTTGAATTAGCCACATTGTGTCCTGATCCTGTACAATGTGTTAGTTTTGTTATATTTTAACCAAAATAATTTTGTATGCGCTATTGTATCTTTGAATTCTTTTCTATTTTGTATTTCATTCTTTTCACTGCTGCACAGCGATACCTTCACTTATCACTTAGGCCTTAGGAGAAGTGAGTTGAAATCCTGCCTTTTAAGTCTGTTACCAGAACCAGTGTCTCTATTGAACAATGTCCCTTCTATTTTAGAGCCAATACCATAAGAATATATACATTTTAATTTTGTTTCTGTTCTGCAACAGTGACAGAGTGATCCCAGCAGTGGGAACATGGACCAATAATAGGAACCTAATGTAGGATCTAACATCCCTACTCAAATAAACCAGAAGTAAAATGTTTTGGCTAGAGATCTACCTTATGGATGTCCGTGGGAGTGCAAAGCTGTGTCTGTATTATCTCTGTGTATGCTGCCATCATGGATTGAATTATTGAAGACATGTAGTGTTGCCTCTATCACTGGCTTTTCATGATCCCACCACCTGACCTTCTAACCGTGTCCAAGCAACAGCCAGCCAAAGCCTGGTAGGGGAGTGTATACAAAACTTTTGGCTGTCTATAACCAGCTAAGGCATTAGGGGGTAACTTAATGAAAAAAATTGGGAAACCGAAGTTGATAAATGTGTAAAAAAAAAAAAAAAAAAAAAAAAAAAAATGGATGTTGCATTTTTTTGTAACAATATTGTTGCAGAAGTTTAACCACTTGACCTCTGGAAGAATTTCCCCCCTTCATGATCAGACCATTTTGTTTGCGATACAGCACTGCGTTACGTTAATTGACAATTACGCAGTCATGCAATGCTGTACACTAAGACCCCTTTCACACATGGGGACCGTTCAGATCCACCTGTCAGTTTTTCAGGCAGATTTGAACGGATGCCCCATGCATCTCTGTGGGGCATCGGATGTCAGCGGAGACATGTCCGCTGACATCCGATCCGACCGGTCCGTCAAATCTGGACGGATGGAAACCCTATTTTCAATCCGTCCGGCGGACCAGATCGGATGAGATCGGATGAGATCGGACAGGTGGTCTGTTCCCATCCGATTCCCCCATAGAGAACAGCGGGGACCTGAGAGCTCTGTCTCCGCACACAGCGCGGAGACACAGCTGCCATCCACCTGCTGAGCGGAGGATCGGCGGATCGATCCCCCGCTGAGAAAAATGGAGTCTGCCGACGGACTCCTATGTGTGAAAGGGGCCTTATAAAATGTATGTCCCCCCCCCCCCGTCCTACAAATAGAGCTTTCTTTTGGTGACATTCGATCACTGATTCTCATTATTATTATTATTATTATTATTTATTTTTTATTTTTGCACTATAAACAAAAAAAGACCGACATCTTTGAAGAAAAAATGTTTTTTTACTTTCTGCTATAAAACCTATCCAGTAAAAAAATGTAAAAAATCATAAATTTAGGCCAATATGTATTCTGCTACATCTGTTGACTGACTGGTTTGCACAAAAAATATAATGTCTACAAACTATGGTGTGTGTGTGTGTATATATACTGGGATTTTTAGTTTTCACTAGTAATGATGGCAGCCACTTCTAGCGGGACTGAGATATTGCGACGGACAATCAGACACTGACACTTTTTTGTCCTTTTTTTTTCTTTTTTAGAGAACCAGTGACACTAATAAAGGGATCAGTGCTAAAAACATGCACTGTCACTGTACTAATGACACTGGCTGGGAAGGGGTTAACATCGGGGTTGATAAAAGGAAAAGAAAATCCATTACTTCCCCACTGATAGGACAGAGTTCTGCCTTGTTTACATAGGCAGGGCTCTTTTCTGTGTATCTTCCTGATCGGCATCTGGTGTGTACAATCACTGCACAGCCGGGTCGGCAGCAGTGTGTGGCCCCTACCGGGAAGTACCGGATCACCTACCTAGTATGTGTAATGTGGTCGGAAAGCGGTTAACAAACGCAAATTGTAGCAGCAGTTTATCAAATGGCAACTTCCAGGAAAAATACAGTTTCATGAATTTTAGTGCACGCAAACAAAATCAAATACCCAATGTTTTGGTAAAATATATAAGTGATGATGATATGCCGAGTAAATACAGAACATTTTTCATTTTAATATTGCGCATGGCTGTGGAATGCTAACAAATTTTGGTACATTAGGTTATCCATAGGTGACACGCTAAAAGCCTTTACAGGTTGCCAATTTAGAGTTAAACAGAGGTCTGGCACTATTATTGCTTTCACTCTGATGTTTGGTGTGATACATTGCATGTGAGATGCAATCAGTTTACATTTACATGCAAGGGCACTTTAAAATGTTTTTTGTATTTTTATTAAGTTTTTTTTTTTCTCTTTAATGTGTTTTTTCTTTGTTAAACATTTTTGCAATCACAAAGGATGAACAACATCCCTTGAGATAGCATGGGCTGTGACAGATCCTTACTATGGAGGGATCTGGGGTCTCTTCTGCCCTCCAAAGCAGCTGTTTAAACCAAGATCAGTTTGACCCTCCGCTTTACTAGCCAGCAATGGCTTCTAAACAAAACTAAACCGGAGGTGACAAAATTCTCATTGCTTATGCTTTCTGACGTCAGAGGTTGGGGAGGCATCTGATGTTCTCCCACTCTTCACAGCGCTTCACAATCTCCAACTTAGCCAATTATAGAAAGCTTTGTATTTACTCACAGAATACAAAGCTGCCTATGAATGACTGATCAGCGCACTCAGACCAACTCTGAGGGTCAAGAGATGGGAAGAGTCTGTCTCATAGCCAGAACCTAGCACTGTGTACTGTATGTAGCTGAAGCTATCCTACAGTACATACAGCAATTAGAGCCAGCGTAACCCTTTGTGAAAGGAAAGTTTGTTTGGACCAGCTTGGTCCAAACAAGCTATTTAATCTCTTGCCGACTACCCACCGTAGTATTACTGCGGCAGGGCAGCTCGGCTGCGCAAAATCACGTAGTACTGCGTGATTTCGTTCACGAGGCTTCGGCGGCGCGCACCTCCCGCGATCGTCAGGGAAACTGACCGAAGACCCGCCTGCTTATGTAAACAAAGCAGGCGGATCTTCTGTCAGACAGGCAGGGAGAGATCAGAAGTTTCAGCTAAACTGAAACCGTGATCTCTCTGTGCCTGTCACAGAGCCAACCCCCTTACACAGTGAGCAAGCACTTTAGGCACACATTTAACCCCTTTGATCACCCTCTGTATTAACCCCTTCCCTGCCAGTGTCATTTATACTGTAACAGTGCATAATATTTAGCACTGATTACTGTGTAAATGTCACTGGTCCCCAAAAAGTGTCAAAAATGTCAGTTAGGGGTCTGATCTGTCCGCCGCAATGTCGCAGTCCCGCTAAACGCTGATCGCCGCCATTACTAAAAAAAAAAAAAAAAATTAAGTCCAGAAATCTATCCCATATTTTGTAAACGCTATAACTTTTGCGTAAACCAATTAAAATACGCTTTTTGGGATTTTTTTTTTACCAAAAATATGTAGCAGAATACAAATTGGCCTAAAATGATAAAGAAATTTTTTTTTTTTATTGGGAATGTTTTATAGCAGAAAGTAAAAATATATGAGGTTTTATTTATTTTTTTTTTTTTCCACAATTGCCTTTATTATTTATAGCGCAAAGTCTAAAAACCGCAGAGGTGATTAAATACCACCAAAAGAAAGCTCTATTTGTGGGAAAAAATAAAGGCCATCAATTGTATTTGGGTACTGCGTCGCACGACCGCTCAATTGTCCGTCAAAATAACGCAGTGCTGAATCGCAAAAAATGGCCTGGTCATTAAAGGGGGTAAAACCTTCCAGGGCTGAAGTGGTTAAAGTGACAGGAAACGCAGAGATCAGCTTTAACACACAGCCCCCCCCCCCCCCCCCCCTGTAAGTCACCTTGCAATAGTGACAGGGTAAAGTAAAATGAGAAAATTGCAGTTTACATAGGGTTTTTCTAAATTACATGTTTTAAATTCACTTTTCTGTACCTATAATCAACATTTTATCAATACTCCAATCAGATTAAACAGCTTTTATAGTTTTCTTTCTTTTATTTATGAGTATCCTATATCAAAAAGAGGTACAGGAACACATACATGTAGGAAGAGAAGACCACCTCCCTGCAACTAGGTTTTAGATTGCAATCTAGTTATGTGGATACCTAACCAGATTTGTTGGAGGATGTTGCAGGGTATGGTGTGTCAATAAACTATATAGGTAACAACAATACAATATGAGTAACATTATTACAACATAGATGTCACATAGTACCCCATTGTGAGTATAAACTGGGAAGACAGTCGTGGGGTCCCTTGGGTAGGGTACGTCACCGCTACACGAGTTAGCATATGACTAGACGGAGTGCAAGTGTTTGGGGTTAGGAGGAAGAGGTACGGTGATAGAGATGGAACCTTAGCAGGCAGGGGTGGTGGATATAAAAAAAAAGAGGGGAGGGTGGGGGTCAGATAGCGAGAGTAGGGGATGGATAATCCGTTTTTGTACATGAGTTTGGCTTTTGAGGAGTTTACCATTTCTTGGAAGTGGGGCCAACATGTGCAAAAAGGTAAATCAGCGCAATTAAAGCGGAGTTCCGGGCACAGATGTCATTTTTTAATAAACATACCCCCGGGACGGTCAGGGCTAGCACATTCCACAATGGCTAGCCTCTGATCTGTCCCGGTTCGCACTTAACTTTTAGAAGAAATTTCTCTGTCGCTCATTGACAGACGTAGTCTTCTTGATTCACAAGAACTGGGTTATGCTGCCCTCTACAGGAGTAGGACTAGGCAGAAAGAAAAAACGTTCTGGCTCCATCCTAGGGGCAGTCCCAGAGGGTATATCCTCTTCCTGTCTGCTACAGAGAATCAGTTTTTTTCTGTCTAAGACATAGGAGGTATAATCCTACCTTAATTGTAGTGTACCTCCTGCAGATTGATAAACCGCCACTTAGCAGAGATGCAGGTGGATTTGCTGGGAAAAACGATTTTGGCGGTCCGCCGCCATTTTGCCGTAGACCAGGTGCATGTATGTCCTCAGGTCACGCCGGCCGCCATGTTTTTGGAGTCTATTGTCTCCTGTATGGGGGCGGCCATGTTTGATAAGCCCAGCTACCTCGTGGAGAGCTGGGAACGCCGGAAGGCGTACACAGGGGGCGGAGCCACGTCCTTCTACCCGGGAAAACGAACACAGCTCTTTCCAGTCTGTAAAAAAACAGACGCTGACTGCAGTTGGTTGGAAACTTCTCTGCATCGGGTGGTGAGCCTTGGGGGTCCCTCTCTCTCTCTGTGGGGATCGAGAAGCCGGTACTCTGAGGGGCGCTATTGCGCTAGGGGGAGACACATAAAAAAAAAATAAAAAAATAAAAAAAAGAGTTTTTTTTGTTTTTTCTGGCAGAGGTGTCCTGAATTAACATGGACCCTGCCACTCATGTATCTCCACCGGATCCCCTCGAGGTGTCTGCAGGATCCTCCAGCACCCCACTGATGGTTGAATCATTGTCAGCTATTATGGAAACTTTTGTGTCCCGGGTGGAAGTGGCTTGTCATTGACAGGGTGCAAGAAAGCGACCCCCGCCTAACCCCTTATTATCTGAAACTTCGGATTCAGACTCTGAGCCTATTTCTGCAGTTGCAGGTACTTCATCTGGGATTGGTGTCTCGGGTACTGTCTCTTCAGACAGTGAGGAGGATGTTTCGGCATCAGCCATAGCCCGAGAGGAAGCGTTGGTAAACGCACTCATTGTATCTGTTCAAGAAACCTTAAGATTACAGGGTATTCCGTCGGAAATAGCTGAAACTGAAATCCCTTTTGGGACTAAAAAACGCATGAAAATGGCGAAGGTTTTTCCATTGCCCAAATGTTTTTGGCAATCCAATCAAAGAGGAATGGAGTCTGCCAAAACGCACCTCTGCTATTTCTAAACGCATTAACTGGCGTTATCCGTTGAGGAAACCCTCATTAAGAAATGGACAGAACCACCTGTGGTGGATTCACCAATTGCTAGATTGAATAAAGCCCGGTTATTCCTTTAGAAGACGCTCCGTCTTTTAAAGATCCAGTGGATCGCAAGATAGAAGCTATGTCTCGCACCTTGTTTTCCTTGATTGGATCAGCTTTCAGACCAATAATTGCTATTGGTCTAGTTTCGCAGACTGTAACTGAATGGACCAAGTGGTTACGCCGGGACTTAGAAGAGGTCCCTCAGGCGGTATCAGATTTGTTGGAACAAATGATACAGGGGTTACAGTTTGTGTGTGATGCGGCGTTAGATGCCACTCCATTATTGGCGCGAGCATCAGTTTCAGTAGTGGTTCTCAGGCGTACACTGTGGCTAAAAGGTTGGTTAGCCGACCAAGGTTCCAAAAAAGCATTAGCTAATATCCCCTTTTTAGGAGAGCGTCTATTTGGAGCCAACTTAGATGAGATCATTAAGGATCTCACGGGTGGAAAGAGCACCTTTTTACCGCAAGATGTTAAGGGTAAAGAAACTCGTCAAAGACGAGGGCCTTCTTTCTCTGCTCTCAAAAATGTTTTTTCGTCCCGCGGGTGAAAAAATTAAGTCCTCCAAAGCTCCTTCAGGAGGCTTCAGGGGACGTTGGTCGGGCAAGCAAAAGCCCGCCCCCTCCAGACCTGAAGATAAATCGTCCAAAGCCTGAAGGTGCGCCCCCACCCATAATGGGGGTGGGGGGGACGTCTTCGCCGGTTCCCGGATCCATGGCTTTCCAGAATCCCGGACAAGTGGGTTTGCGAAGTCATAAGGTCAGGGTACAAGATCGAGTTTCGATCTCTCCCACCGGCGCGATTCTTCCCTTCCAATATCCGACTATCCCCGGATCGTTTAGAAGATCTGCGGAGAGCAGTCACGGATTTACTACAACAAGGAGTGGTAGTCCACGTTCCTTGGACAGAACGTTTTCAAGGGTTTTTATTCAAACCTATTTACAATACCCAGGAAAGAGGGCAAAGTGCGTCCAATTCTGGACTTAAGGGCACTCAATTCCTTTCTCGACATAAGGAAATTCAAGATGGAATCCATTCGCACAGTAGCAGCCTTCCTGCATCCAGGGGATGTCCTAGCGTCCATAGACATCAAGGACGCCTATCTTCACATTCCCATTTTTCGCAGGATATCAGCGGTTTCTACGCTTTTCCGTAGAAGAGAACCACTATCAGTTTGTGGCGTTACCTTTCGGTTTCGCCACGGCTCCTCGGGTCTTCACGAAGGTGTTGGCCCCAATGTTGGCACTACTGCGCCAAAGAGGCATATCGATTCTAGGTTACCTAGACGATCTCCTGCTTCATGCAGAGTCTCCTCAGACCCTGCTACAAAACATAGAAATTACTATAATTTCTTTACAGGAATTCGGGTGGCTGGTGAACCAGCAAAAGTCATTTCTGGTTCCCACCCAGAGGCTCGAATATCTGGGTCTAATTCTAGACACAGTCAGGACAAGAGTTTTCCTTCCGGTAGGGAAACTCCGAAAGATTCAATCAGCAGTCCAGTTGTTACTATCCAACAGCTGGTCTTCCCTTCGGACTTGCATGAGGGTTCTGGGGTTGATGGTGGCTTCCTTCGAAGCAGTCCCATTTGCCCAGTCCCATACCCGAATTCTTCAGCAAGAGATTCTTCTCAGATGGAATCGGAATCCGGAGTCCCTGGACTATCGGATCCAATTGAGCAAACAGACCAGAGAGTCTCTGGTCTGGTGGCTTCGGTCTCCGATGCTCAGCCAGGGAAAGTCATTTCTGCCAATATATTGAACGATAGTGACCACGGATGCCAGCCTATCCGGATGGGGAGGAATTCTCGGTCAGTTATCCGTTCAGGGACTTTGGTCCCCGGAAGAATCCAGGTTACCAATAAATGTATTGGAACTGAGAGCGATCAGACTTTGTCTGATTCACTGGACCGAGCAGCTCCAGGGCAGCCCGGTTCGGATCCAGTTGGACAACGCCACGGCCGTGGCTTATGTCAATCACCAGGGGGGCACCAAGAGTGTCCGAGCGGCCAAAGAAGTGGCTTGCATTCTTCGCTGGGCGGAACGATTTGTTCCAGCTATCTCTGCGGTGTTCATTCCGGGGGTGGAAAATTGGCAGGCAGATTATCTCAGCCGTCAGACTCCGGATCAGGGGGAATGGTCCCTCCATCCAGAAGTTTTCCACCAGTTGTGCCTACGTTGGGGCACCCCGGATGTGGATCTGTTGGCATCACGATTCAACAGAAAAGTACAGAGATTCGTGGCTCGCTCCCGCGATCCTCTAGCAGAGACCGCAGACGCACTGGTCACCCCGTGGGGGCAATACCAGCTAATGTATGCCTTCCCCCCTCCTCTTGGGTTACTGCCAAGACTTCTTCGCAGGATAGAGGAGGAAGGAATTCCAGTAATCCTGGCAGCTCCGGACTGGCCTCGTCGAGCTTGATACGCCGACTTGGTCAGACTGGTGGCGGACGTCCCGTGGAGACTTCCTCTCAGGGAGGATCTACTGTCTCAGGGACCGATCTTCCATCCTGCTTTACGATCGCTGGTTTTAAACGGCCTGGTTATTGAGACCCAGGTGCTGAAGGACAAGGGATTGTCAGCTTCAGTTATTCCTACTCTAGTTAAAACAAGGAAAGCGACTTCCAGAAAGATTATCATCGTACATGGAAGTCTTATATTGTGTGGTGTGAATCCCTTGGGTTCCATCTACATCTTTATTCGGTAGCCCGAATATTGGCTTTTCTGCAACAGGGAGTTGAGCAGAAGCTGGCCTTGAGTGTTATCAAGGGTCTGGTTTCAGCATTTGCTATCTTCTTTCAGAAGCCTTTGTCTACTCATTCCTTGGTGCTGAATTTCATCCAGGGGGTGCGACACCTGGCTCCGCCAGTGCACGCGCCGTTACCATCCTGGGATCTTAATTTGGTGCTGTCGGTTCTTCAGACACCTCCCTTTGAAAATATCAGGGAGATTCCCTTGCTTACTTTATCCCAGAAGGTGGTCTTCTTGGTGGCTATCACTTCTGCACGCAGGGTGTCAGAACTGGCTGCATTATCCTGTTGTTCCCCAGATCTGGTGGTTCATAGGGATAAGGTTGTTCTTCATCCGAATCCATCCTTCCTTCCTAAGGTGGTTTCAAAGTTTCATTGAATGAGGACAGTGTATTGTCCTTCCTATGTCCTTAGCCCAATCATCCTCGAGAATTTGCATGGCATTTCTTGGATGTAGTTCGGGCGATCAGGATATATTTGAATACTACGGATTCAATTTGTAAGACGGATTCACAGTTTGTGATCACGGATGGCCCTAAGAAGGGGTTGCCTGTTCTGCTACGACCATCTTTAGATGGATCAGACAGACGGTGGTATAGTCTTATTTTATCTAAGGGTCGGGATCCCCCTGTTCCCTGTTAAGGCGCATTCTACTCGGGCGCTTAGAGTTTCCTGGACCCTCCGCCATCAGGCGTCAGTGGTTCAGGTTTTCAAGGCGACTGTTTAGTCGTCGGTTCATACCTTTACAATATTGTATAAGGTTTATGTGATGGCATCGTCAGATGCCTCTTCTGGCCGCAAGGTTCCTGCAGGCCACTGTTTGAGGAGACTGTTGGTCTACCTCGAGGATTTGTGGGGTAGGTCTCATCTGTTTACTCGATGAGTCCTTTGATACTTCTGGTTGGCTCCGGTTGGGCCTTCTAGTTTGGATTTTGATTTCGGTCAATCCCACCCCTCATTTGTGGCACTGCTTCTGGATGTCCCAGTTCTTGTGAATCAAGAAGACTACGTCTGTCAATGAGCGACAGAGAAAATCGGATTTTTGTAAGATCTTACCGTAAAATCCTTTTCTCTTAAGCTCATTGACAGACGTAGTACCCGCCCCTCTATCATTGAGTTGGGTTGGGTTAAATTCTCTGTTGCTGCTTTGGGACAGAACTGATTCTCTGTAGCAGACAGGAAGAGGATATACCCTCTGGGACTGCCCCTAGGGTGGAGCCAGAACGTTTTTTCTTTCTGCCTAGTCCTACTCCTGTAGAGGGCAGCATAACCCAGTTCTTGTGAATCAAGAAGACTACGTCTGTCAATGAGCTTAAGAGAAAAGGATTTTACGGTAAGATCTTACAAAAATCCGATTACTTAGAAAATTTCTTCCACAGCCTTTCCATCTCTCTTGTGGGCAGCTGAAGCCGGCGCGGTCCTCTTCTGTGTCTTCTTCCACGTCGTCTTGTCCCAGAATGCGCCGCACCGGCCCCTCTCTTCACTTACGGCGCGGCGTCGCCCGGAAATGACGAGCGGGGCCGGTGCCGTCGCATTGATTCCTGGGAGCTGTGACGTTCAGCTCCCAGGAATCATAGCGAGGCAGGAAGTGACGGGGTGAGCCGCGGCTCCGAGGGAGGAAGTACTCTGAGGTGAGTATCTTCGATCTTCAATTGCAAGGTAAGTAAACAAAAAAAAAAAAAATTAACTATCCAATTCCTTTTCAGGTGAGGCATTCCTAGCGGAGGGGCACAAAAAAAAAAATTGTTTTTGTGCCTGGAACTCCGCTTTAAATATAAAGTGGTATAGTGTTAAGACCCAATAATTTGGGACACATAAAGAAAATACAGCAGCTATATAGAACATCCTTCACTAACGGGAGAAATGAACTATAGACAAATATGTATACAGCGCTATATAAAATCTATTTTTCATTTATTTCATTGATTTTATATAGCGCTGTAGACATATTTGTCAACAGGCCAACATGCAAGTGAATTTTGTGGGAGTATCACTCACTATGTTGTTCAGCTCCTCCTTGTCAGCCATTTGTCAAATGCAATGGAAGCTTTTTTATAATTTGATCACCTTTTGTTTACTGGTCACATGTAAGTGGTCAAGCATCTCTTGTTCTGCCGGAGTTCGGTCTTGAAGCTGTATTAAATATTTTATGTCCATAGAACAATGACCTTTTCAGGTACTACTTAAATCCCATCGCTAAGAGCAAAAGTACACTTGAGGCAGCTCTCAGCTCTCTCCCCATTTATTCAAGGTTCATTGTGAAACCTGTTCTCTGAGCAATCAAGCAATATACACGGAGGCAAACCAGAGGCTGAATTGTAAAGCTTTTAAAAGCTAAAGTTTAAGTTCCTGGCATAGACAATAAAGAGTCGAAGCTGCTACTCCTGGGATTAGGCAAAACCTTTATTCCTCTCTCAGCCCATTATTATTTTTTTTTTGAGCCTTTAATATTTGGCAGGAGAAGCTGTTACAGAAACAATAGTATTATACCAAACAGGGTTCTGTCTCTCTCTTTTTTTATGGTACAACCATTCCATTTCTTTCTTTGTGATAAGAACCGGGTTCTTTCTTCATCTTCCTAAATATTGAAGCTGTGCTAATGGGCACCAAAAATGTATGCTCCTTATGCTTACTGTGCGCCTTCAAGATACTGGGAGTATTGGGATGTATGCTTCACCAAACACCACCCCTGTGCTTTTATTTAAAATTACTTTAGCTTTTGGCAGGCTCTAAACTGGTGGCAACCTATGAAGGACGACTTCACTTTTATCACAAAATTTCTGTAAAGCCCCGTACACACGCACAGATTGTTGGCCGTAAATTGTCGGCCAACGTCCGATCGGCCGATTTGTAGGCTTGTTAGTATGATGCTTCCGACAACCAACTGCGAATTTTCGGCTGAAAAAAATCTGGTGTGCATGCTATAAAATTTTTGTTGGCCAACAACAGAACGGCCGCTTGTTCCTCAGTCAGTACAGAATTCGGCAGACAAAAATCAGATGAGCAAGACTGGGCATGCTCAGAGAAGAAAAAACAAACGGAAAGTCAACCATCACATGACATCACTTCTGAAGTTGGTTTTTGTTGGCCAACAAAAGTCCAGTGCAAGTCTAGAGCACATTTCAACCAACAAACACTGGACAAAAGACGGCCGATCGGTCGGCCTACAATCTGTGCGTGTGTACAGGGCTTTAGTCCCAAATACGGACTTCCAATGAAGACTCCAGTGACATCCTCTGTAATCTTCTCAGGGGTGGTGAGCTAGAGACAGCCTTTATTTTCCATGCCTGAGACTGGTGGTGGTGTTATTACAGAGGGTATCGGAGACCTAGAAGGTGTAAACATTGCTTGGCAATGGGCCAACCAAGGCAGTAAGAACTTCCATTAGTCATCATCGAAGGCCTGTATCACGGTTTAGGAATTACAGGGGAAGGAAATAAACTTTGTAATACAACTGCAATCATTTTTAAAGTCAAACTTGCCTTTTGATGAAAGAACTGTTCTCCATATCAGTCATATACATTGCAAGGATGCTGACTAACCTCATTGTAGAGTTTTACCTGCAGCTATACACTCTGTTGAAATTCAGGTTTTGCATTCCAATTAGTCACTTCCTGTATCCTAAAGGGAAAAGACAAGCACAGCCACTATTAATGATTAAACAGTCACAAAAGAGGAGCTTGTGCAAAGAAAGCATTAAAAGTCTAAGCTGCTGCCTCTGGTGCCTGGAGCTGCTGTGGAATTCCCCTGCTTTGACTTTGAGCCCCAGGGAGAGGAGCACAGGCAGGAGGGAGCTGCTGCTGCGGGAAGACAAACCAACCAAGGATGGAAGCTGGAGCCTGGATGGAGAGGATGTTTGACACCCCTGGGAGAAAGGAACGCGTTTCAAAGCACGTCGCTTGTTCTTCATCCTATAACTTCCTGTATCCTAAGTGGGAGGGTCTGTCTGATGATTTCACCATGATGGGTCCCTGTATTTGGCTCACTGCTTTTCCCTCTTACAATCACACAAGCAGGAAATGACACTTCTAGGGTGTTTGTGCATTGTGTACATAATGCCTTCGGTGCTGTGTGTTTTTTTTTCTTTTTTTTTTTTCTTTTAGTAATCAATAAAACAAAATTTTTTTATGAGATATATCGGATGGCTGCAGATTTAAAATTAAAAGGTAATTTTGAATAACCTTTAATTACAGAAAGTCTTGTATTGCACACCTAGTCAGGGTGCCATCCCATTCTCTAATCTTCTCAACAGATGAGAATGATAGCACTTTACAGAGTTTAAAGTGTTTGTAAGCCTCAGACATTAAATATCAACGAAGGGTTGAAATTTAAGCGCCACGCCACTAAGAGGTCCAGATACAACTTTACTCTATTAAAGTTTAGGGGAACAGAGCAAGAAATAGCCAACACATTCTGAGGGTCTACATGCTCATTTCATCAGGGCTAGAAAGAACATAAGATTATCATGTCAATCTGACATCAATACAATATGCCCTCCACAAAATACTAATTTAAACCAAAGAGTCAATAGTAATGAGTGTCAGAATAATTACATAAAAAGAGTGCTGAAAAAAAGATGCTGATGATAACACTAATCATAATCAACACTATTATTGAAATGATAAATTATGGACAAGATATTACCCGAATAACAAAGCAAGAGAAAAAACTCCTAAAACTGGTATGTGTATAAATTGAACCATACATTATACAATCTGTGCAGTCTTAAAAATAAAACAAGAAACGAAAAAAAAAAAAATTATAAAAACTGATTCATCCAGTTTGTTTTGTTGTAATTAGATGTCATTGGCTGAAGCTAATCACATGGTAAAGTTAGGCCGTCATTGGTCCTGCCTGTGCCATGTGATTACATTGACCAATCACAGCTAGCAACACAATTGTACACAATGGATGGCATGAAAGGAAGCCATCCATTGTTTACAACTGTCATGTGACCTGCTGGGATTGGTCACAGCGGTCACATGGTACTGGCAGCGAGCTGGTACATTGATCAGTCATCGGTGACAGATCTATATAAAATATAATAATTTATTATCTATCTATCTATCTATCTATCTATCTATCTATCTATCTATCTATCTATCTATCTATCTATCTATCTATCTATCTATCTATCTATCTATCTCTATATCTTAAAATAACAATAATTCATGTGTACTGTGGGAGAGCAGATATAGTGAATGCAGGGCCCTGGGTGTTGGTGACATTTTAAGCTGCAGTTAGACTTTAAGTAAGGGCAAGCTTACTTAGTTGTACTTTTTTCTCTTTTGGTAGCCACAAAAAGCCCATGAGTGGAAGACTTGATGTGTAGCCATGAACCTAATGGAGCAAATAGTAGATATTAAAACTTGCTCTATCACTTTACATTTGGGTAGCTTGTAGTAGTTAGTCATATTCAGCTGGACTTGTTCTGCAGTGTTGAAGGTGTTTTTGTAGCTTTTCCAAGCAGACTTGTATAAAGTACTCAAAATTTCTACTTGAGTAAAAGTACAAGTGCTCGATCAAAAAGTGACTTGAGTAGAAGTGGAAGTGCTCGCAGAAAAAGTTACTTAAGTAGAAGTACTAAAGTATTCAACATTTTTTTTACTTAAGTATTGCAAGTAGTTTTTTCAAAAAATTTGCTACTTAAGTACTAAAAGTAAAAAGTACCAGTAGTTTTGAAAAAAAAATTCTACTCAAGTACTGAAAGTAGAAGTACTGTGTTATGTAGTTATTAAAGAAAGAAGTCAAAAGTTTGAACATCATATTGTTTTTTATTATTTCAAATGATTTATTCAAATGATTAACCTAAAGGACAATCACAATTCCTTAGGCTGTAACTTTTTGTAAACAAAAAAACAGATAAAAGTATGTCCCTCCCTTCCCCTTTTAAAGCATCCACCTTTTAAAGCCAGGGGTGGTCTCCTTCCTGAGCTTCCTCACTCTCACAGCCAGGCAGATAACTTGAAGTTGAAGGGCCAGGGGTGGAAGGTGGTGTTTTTGGTTCGTCCATCTTTTCAGCTGATCAAAAGGCAGAACAGGAGAATGCGCAGTCTTCTTAATCGCGTTTGATTTGATTTGCTCAATTGATGATGATGTGCCAGGCCAGCTTCATCAAACCTACAACGCTTAAAGTGAAAAATGCATCAAAAACTACTAACAAAGTGGCTGTGCTAAAAATGCTAATAAAGTGCCTGCAATTATATATATTCTTCTTGTATTCAAAATCATCGCCCACAGTATCAAAAATAAAGTGACATGTCTGTGCTAAATGCAATTCAAATTATTCCCACAATGTAAATGTAATTCATATAAAATATATATGACAATACCACAATAAAATAAGTTGTGATTGTGAATAAGTTAGGTGCAAGTTTAAGTGTGTAAACTAAACTTTATAACGAAAAGTCCATAACTGAATTCCAGTGTGCAATCTAAGAAGTGCTGTCACTTGCTGTCAGATGCTTCCACCTTTCTTCTGTGATCTGCTCAATAAAGTGGTGGACTGGATAGCCTCTCTCTCTGTCTCTCTCTGCCTCTCACCTTAGTAGCACTGGCACTGCACTGGTTCAAAAAGCTGTCTATATTATTTTCATTATAAGAACTTGTCAGAACATGCTTCCACCACCTGTCCTTCACACTAGTAGTGCTCATTTGCTTTGCTCAAGTCAAGTGCCACTGCCAGTGGCCACTGCAGTGCAGGCACAGCCGCACAGGCAGAGGCAGGCCGCAGGAAGCACAGGCACCACCACAACACAACACTTATGGTCCATGGACCATGAATGGTCGGATAATCATCATAGCCGTCAGTCTCACTCTTCTTGGTTCAAAAAAGCCACCCATGACCCGTGTGTATATAATATATTAATATTTTACTGTATATTGATTATTTGATTCTCAAATGGCACATTTGCCATGGCAAGGATTAGGCCCTCTCCACGGTCCACCTCACTCACCTCATAGAGAAGAAGATGAGATGACGAAGAAAATGCTCCCGCGTCCCGCCGCCCGCGTCACAACTCCTCTCAGTAAGGGCCCTAAGGGGTGGAGTCTGAGTGACACACAACACGTCTAGAGGCAGAGACCTCGAGCGGGAAGACGGCAGCATGGCTCCTCCTGTGCGGTCTTAACTTGATGATCATGACAGTGATTCCGTGGGCCGCGGCGCGAGCGAGGCTGTGGGATTGATTGAATTGAGTTGTGCTGCCTACTGCTACACGCTACCTACTACTAAATTGTGAGTCAGTATATTTTATTTCATTTTTATATATAAAAGCGGTATTGTTGAGCACTACTAGCCACTAGATCTCCTGGCTGTCACTTTGTCACATGTTGGGGAATCACAGCGGCTCGGCTCCAGAAGTGGCGGGTGTCCCTGTCATCCTGCCAGGGTCGCCAAGAAGTTCATCACCTAAGTTATTAATATGTTATGAGGAGAGGACCTATGAGATTGAGAATTGAAATGATTAAATATATATGGCTTTTTGAACCAGTGCAGTCAGTGCCAGTGCCACAGTGCCACCCAGACGCTATCCACCAGTGCCACCACCATTAAGTGTGTTGGTCGTTCACTCGAGCACTGAAGGAGGTGGAAGCATCTGACAAGTGAAGTGACACTTTAGATTTGCACACTGGAATTCATTTATGGACTTTTCGTTATAGATAGGTTTACACACTTCAACTTGTTGCACGCACCTGACCTAACTTATTTCATAACTTATTTTATTGTGATTTATTGACATATTTTATATGAATTGAATTTACTGTAACATTGTGGAAATAATTATTTTCACTGCATTTAAGGCCCGTACACACGTACCGATCGTCGGCATACAAACGTCGGCGGACGAAAGATCTGCCGATTGTACGCGTGTTAGTATGGTGCCTCCGACAGATGTCTGCGCACAATCCGCGGACAAAAGTCTTTCTTGCAAACATGAAAATTTTTGTCTGCGGACACCAGAACGGACGATTGTTCGCCTGTCAGTACAGAATTCGGCCGACAGACCGCAGATTTGCAAGACTGGGCATGCTCAGAAAATTAAAAACACAGGGAAAGTTAACCATTACATGACATCACTTCTGCAGTCAGCTGAAGTCTGCAGACAAAATTCTTGTGCTGTCCTTGTGCTGTCTTTGCACTTTTCAACAGACACCGACATCCCGGGGAGAAAAGAGGAACATTTGTATGCCGACGATCGGTACGTGTGTACGGGGCTTTAGGCTTTAGCACATTCATGTCACTTTATTTTTGATACTGTGTGGAGTGTGGGCAGGGCACTGGGGGCAACGATGTTATTATATCGATTGCACAGGCACTTTATTCGCACAGCCAAGTTGTGTTTGTTAGTAGTTTCTTGATGCACTTTAAGCGCTGTAGCACAATTTATTTGTTTGTTTCATATTTTCTTTTTATTGGAAAGATTTGGTATAGCAGCTTTTATTATACACAGCCTTTATTTTCGTATGCGCTGATTTACAAATGACATTATACACATTTTTTTGAGCTTTATGCAACCTGCCATCTACTGGCAGTGGTAATTTTTTTAAAAGTAACGAGTAACTATGCAGCACAAAAAAAAAAATACTTGAGTAGAAGTATCGAAATCATCGAAAAAATGTAGTGAAGTAAAAGTAGAAGTAGGAGAAAAAAATTCTACTCTAGGAAAGTACAGATACCGCATTTCGGTACTTAAGTACAGTACTTAAGTAGTTCTACTTCGTTACTATACATCTCTGTTTCCAAGCCACATCGCTTTCCTTTCATCCATTTGAACTGAAGAAGTGTCTTGAATAAATTATGGAACTACTTCAGCATTACAGAACAAGGCCAGTTGATGTGCGACTCTGGAAACTCATGTGCATGCACTCCGCTTCGTTCTCTACCCTCACATGGCCAGTCCACTTTCTCTCTCAGCTCCGCATTCTTTGAGAGTGAAGACTGTGCAAGCATGGATAGGGAACCAAGCTGAGTGCTTGTTACAGAACATGAAACTAGCCAACAAATTGGTCAGTAATGGGTCATTTATGGATCTCCTTTACAGTGTGGTCATTTACAATTACAGTGTGGTCATTTTGGAATGTTTGTATTAATTGGTGTGGTTTTAGTTAAAATTTCCCTTTTAAAGGGGTTGCAAATTTTTTTAAGCCCCCCCCCCCCCCGCCCCCCTAAAATAAAATGTTATACTTATCTGCTCTGTGTAATTGTTTTTTACACAGCGGCCTCTTACCTCCTCATCTAGGGTCCACTGCTGGCTTTCTTTGCACCTCTTCTTTTGTGTCTGCAGCTTGCTACGGAGGTATACACAGAAGAGGAGGAACAAAGAACGGCGCCACTTGTGGGGTTCGCTCTTATGTATAGACACACAAAAACAGCGCAGCTCAGCCCCTTCCCATGCTTGTGCCTCACAGGATTTTGACAGCAGCAGGAGCCAATGGCTCCTGCTGCTGCCCCTGTGTCTTAGGAGAAGAGGGAGAGGAGAGAGAGCACTGCTGCAGACGGGCACAGTGCTAGATCCAGAGAGGACTCTGGTAACTGTTTAGGGAGGTGGGGGTAGCGATGTACAACTACTGGGACATTTTTTTATCTTTAATGCAGGGAATAAATTAAGGTAAAAAAATGTCTGACTTCATAACCACTTTAAACGTATGCCTGGAACAGAAGAACTGTAGCACAGTAGGACCATCACACATAGCAACAAGCTTGGTTTCATTTCATAATCCCAAAAAACCTGGTTGCTATTGGGAAGAGATGGCTTTATTTTAAAAAAAGCCCCATTGTGCATCTGTATGAGAGTCTTTAGGTCCTGTTCACGTTAGATATAATGCTTTGTGAAGTGATCTTAGGGAAGGGCTGTTTTGTATGCCTCCTCTCTCCTAACCTCAGACCACACTCTGCATCTCTGCAGTGCACAGAGCATAATGTCAATCTACCCATATCTGACATTGTAGACACACCTTTGATTTGATACAAATATAAAAAAAATATAAAATATATATATATATATATATATATATATATATATATATATATATATATATATATATATATTCAAATAATATACATTTCTTTTTTTCTTTCTATTGGGAGCAGCATTGATGTATACTGTATGTTAGCGTGCATGGGCACATGTGATGTCAGCACTGGAGTTAATTGGCTGTATAAGCACAGCTCTCTTTCTTCCAAGAACTGGCACAGCAGCAGCCCAGAGCGTCTCCCCCTCCCTTTTGTGAAGTACGTGGCATAAACAGCCCCTCGTATACCCTGTAGAGATGACACGAGGATGAGGCTGCTGTCTCCTGCCCTGCTGGACAGAGGGACATAGAGACAAAAGGTTGGTGACCGAATATGAGAATGGTACATATACAGGAGGGAGGTTGTGTTTAGGGAGTTAATCTTTCAGTTGGAGATTATCAACCGTCACCAGAACATGGAAATGGAAAGTTGTTTTTTTTTTTTTTTTTTAATAGTTGTGCAAGCGTTCCGGAGTAAGCTAGCAGAAATGAAACTGCGTTTGGAACCTTGAGGGCCTGTAAGGGTGTTCTGTGTCCTTACCTGATACCTTCCGGTTTCTCCTAGACATCAGGTATAGATAAAGCCTGTTGAACCAATAGATGCATTTCTGCTATTTCTAGAGCTTGTGCATGTAGGATAAAGACGACCACACTATAAAAAACCTGATTATACAATCTCCTTTTAGATCTGCCATCAACTATGTAGTGCAAGGGTTTGCCTGGTATGATTCAAATTGAATGGATTTGTACTCATTACATTGTTTCCCCAAGTCTGGGTGATTGTATGTAGTTTGTGCAATCAAGTTGTATAGTGTATCAGTTTTAAAGCGATACTAAACACACACTGTTTAATTTTATATTGTCCCTTCTATTTCTGTATGTGGATGGTGGCACTGTAATTATTTTAATAAAAAAAAAATAAAAATCCAAGTACCTTTTTTCCTAAACCAATTTACAGCTGTCACATGACCCAGATATGTCCTAGCCTGTCTGGGGAAACATAAGCAAGAGGAGCTTCTAGACCTCTGCTACTGGTTACAAAAACCAGTAAAAAAAAACAGCCTTTGGAATACAGAGTAAAAATGAATAATATCAAACTGTTTTTATATTGTCATACAAATCTGCTTTTTAAATCATTGTGTTGATGTGCATTTGAGACAAACGCAGGTCAGCAGATTTCCATTTGCCTGAAAGTGGTAGTAAAGCCCACTTGGTGATTGTTACCTAGGCTACAGGTAAACCTATAAAAATAATATACCTGTAGGTAAAATGAATATCACCTAAATGTGCACTGTTTAGGAGTAGGGATGCAACGATCCGATATTCGGATCGGATATCGGCGCCGATATGGCCATTTTTGATGGATCGGGGGATCGGTAACATTGGCCGATCCGGTTTTTGCTGAGTAACGGCTCAGCCATCCCTTACTTGGTGCAGTAGTAGTATGGGATGGGAGCCACTACTTCCTGTATAGGTCCGGCTCACAGGCAGAGTGATATCAGATGCACTCCGCCTGTGAATGGAGGAGTCACACACATGAAGCAGCGGCTTTGCTCTGTACTGCAGCCGCTTGCTTTGTGTGTAGCTCCGGATCGCTTTCGGTATCTACGATTTCACAATGCCAGATATCGGTATCGGATCCAAAAAAGTCGGATCGCTATTTAGGAGATATTCACCCTGGATGCAGCCAGTTACATCACCAGCGCTTGTGCTCTGAAGGTCCGGCATACCTTGCTGGACCTTCAGAGCTTTGTGCCAGAACTGAGGGCTCCTGAACGCATGCACGAGAGTGACGTTATTGCGGGTTCGGCCAATCGCATAGCCAGAATGCACGAACCTGAAAGACCAGGGGAAGATGTCAGCCCTTTAAGCGGTGACAGCACAGTGCTGGAGGGCTTAGTTCCAGGGAAAGTATTTCATAATATGCTAGTATGCGATGCATGCTAGCACGTTATGCATTTGCCTTACAGGTGTTGTGTGTTTGTTTTTTTTGTTTTTTTTACAGCTGTGGTTTACTACTACTTTAATGGTGCAGTGTGGATTTTTAGGCTTTACCCAATCTGCTTTTGCGTTACATTTCTCTGAGCACAGCCTGTCCTATTGGAGATACAATTGCATTGCCTGCAAAGCAGGTCAAGCATAGACTTTTGTGTTTTAAACACCTGCGTTTTATCTGCACTGCGTTCAACTGTATAACCATACACTTCACAGGAACACCCATTCACACAATTCCTTTGGTTGGTTCAGCAGGAACTGGCCAAATTTTGATCTCTGTATAACCCTGTCTGTTGAACATAAGTCGATTGTAAAGCCTCGTACACACGCACCGATTGTTGGCCGACCGATCGGCCGACTTTTGTCCAGTGTTGTTGTGTTGGTTGGAATGTGCCTAGACTGCACACTAATTTTTTCAGCCAACAACAACCAACTTCAGAAGTGATGTCATGTGATGGTTTACTTTCCGTGTTTTTTCTTCTCTGAGCATGCCCAGTCTTGCTCATCTGATTTTTTTTGTCTGCCGAAATCTGTACTGACTGACGAACAATCGGCCCAGATTTTGTTCGGCCGAAAAGTCGCAGTCGGTTGTCGGAAGCATCATACTAACAAGCCGACAATCGGCCGATCGGACGTTGGCCGAAAATTTACAGCCAACAATCGGTGCGTGTGTACAAGGCTTTAGACTCGCCTCTGCCTATGGCTGCAGCACTGAGATGTGTATTCAAATGAGACGGGGGGGGTCAAAATACAATAGCACAGCGAGGCAGATCCCTGCGTCCACATCGCTTCTGTGGATTTTTTTTTTTTTTCATTTTGCCCCCTTGATGAACGAAAAAATTAAAGTCAAGTGTTTACCCACCTTTCTGATTTATAAGTAGTCAATCTCTGAGGTGGCAATAATCCCCCTCACAATGCTTTTGTCTGCTTATGTCCCCAGAAGTATTGAACCTTCAAGTGTCACACATAGTCAACATCCACCTTCTGGATTGAGATGGTGGCTCAGAGATCACACCACTGTGTATATATTGTTGAAGAATATTGCTCTGTTAGACTACCACAACTCCCATATTGGTCACAGAGCATGCTCCAAATACCTTACAGGTAATTTGAGGCTATAAATGGCCTGCGGGCTGAACAAAAAAAAAAAAAAAAATATGAAGATTTCTCCTTCCGAACAAGTGAGACGGTTAAAGGAATCCCCCCCCCCCCCCCCACTGGGACATTATATTTTGACAGCAGGACTGGCCGCTGTTGGAATACACTGATCAGCAGCTGCATGTGATTAGCTGCAGTTGCTGATCAACTAGTTTTCAACATGTCTTCCTTCAACAGTAGTCGCTCAAACGATAGACTTCTGTTGAGTGGGAATGGTCACACACTGATCAAAATGTAGTCAGTTCCTCCTGAACTGTCCGAATTTCAATAAATTCATCTACCAGCTCAAGTATACTTCTGTGAAAAGAAAACCTTTACATAATTGTAACTGAGGGGTGTGTTTGTTTTCTGAACCCTTGGGAATAAGGTTAAGAGATGCTGCTTGCCCACCACCATGCAGAAAATAATGGAATGGGGGTTCTATCACAGTAAAGCTTTGCCATAGATGAGTCCTTTTTTTTTTTTTTTTTTTTTTTTTTTTTTTGTTTAGCCCCAGTGATTCCCCCATCCACATATTCGAGGTGGATGGGAAAATCTTTCTCGCTGTGTCATTGTATTCTCACAGTGGAGATGCTTCCCACCATCAGAATACACTGATAAGCTAAAGCCTGCAGCGCTTATTGAGAAGAAATTTCCCAACAGGGCAGTTGTACAGAAGTTAAAGCGGAGTTCCAGCCATTTCTGTGTTTGTTAAAAGTCAGCAGCTACAAAAAGTGTAGCTGCTGACTTTTAATAAACACACACTCACCTGTCCCCCGGTCCAGCGATGCCGCCCGAAGCCTCGATCCTCTCCCTCTGGTCTCGGCGGCGCCGGCATCACTGCTGTGGGCACCCGGCTGTGACAGTTTGCGGCTTCACAGCCGGGTAAGCACTGTGCATGCGCAAATTGCGCTGCGCATCTTGATTGGCAGGCAATCTACTGGGACCTCTGACGTGTCCCAGAAGATTGCAGGGAGGGTGGGGGAGAGAAGAACTTCCGCTCAGGGCGCGCGGCGCTCCGAGCGGAAGTGGGAGCGGGTACCCGCTTCCCCCCCCAAAAAAAAAAGACATGCCCCATGTTAGGGGGTCAGGACTAATTAAAGCGGAAGTTCCACTTTTGGGTGGAACTCCGCTTTAAGTAGATCGACTTATGTACAACCACAATGCTCATACATGGATCGAAATTCAGTTGGTCCTTAAGGAATTGGCTGAACTTCGATCCATCTATGGGCAGCTTAAAGTAGAACTTGTCAGAACTGTCAGTGTAGCTGGAAGTGCTCGGGGGGGGTCTCAGCTCACATTCCTACAATGATCATAGTACAGGCAACCACACTAATGCTGGCCATACACTAGCCGAAAAATCGTTAGAAAATCTGTCATTTGGTCAGTCATTTGTTTTTTCATCCAGTTAATGGGCACAAATAGAAAATCGGTTTTAACTTTTCAGAGCCGGAAAATCTTACGAATGATAAATTTAAAGGTTAATGTGTTTCTTGCCTGAACTGTTTGCACTAGGCATATGTAACAAACTGAACGGATTCATTTATGTCCATTGAACGATTTATCGTTTGAAATTCGGTCATTACATGATGGCACGATCGTCTGCTCTCACGGCCGATTTTTCGTTTTTCGAAAATTAGTTTGAATGATTTTTCGGTTAGTGTATGGGCAGCTCAAGTCTACGTTTCCACCAGTGCGACTAATTAATGGCACCCGCTCCCATCTATGCCATTTTGAAAATCAGCAACTTTGAAAAGGTGCCTGCACTACTTTGATGCGACTGATCCAGAGAGTGTAAAGTTGGATCAAAGCTGCACTCCCCAAAGTCCCACTCTGTATCCTTCTAAACTTTCAAAAATGTTCCCTTTTGTACCTTATTTCTTTCATATATTGTGGTGACCCCCCTCCCCCAAAAATTGCTTCCACCTACTCCTACAGAGAGCGCAGCATAAGCCCAAGGGTCTAGAAGACATGGAGCTGCGTCTTTCAGTGAACCTCAGAGAAAAGGATTTTACAGTAAGACAAAATTCCAGTTTTTTGACTGGATTTTCCCTTTAAGGGTGTAACAGAAATCGTTCTCCCTTGGTGCAGTTGGTTTTCCTGGATTTAGAGCTTAGTAATATGTATGTATGTATGGATGTATGTATAATAACATTGCTGCTAGGGAAGGGTTGTGCTCTTCTGCTCCATGGAGTGTGTGGTTACACCCTGTCTGAGGCTGCTGTACAAACCCTTTATACAAAGCAAAGCACCTATTTCCTTTTCGTGGTCTATTTACGGAACTGTGTCTGTACGTCTCAGGCTCTGATTGTTCTTTTTTCTGTGGAGCAAAGGGAATAAGTGTCCACCCATTGGAGAGAAAAAATTGCCATGGGTCCCGACGTCCCAGCAAAGCATTGTAGGGTGGGTAGATGTCTGTCTCTTTGTCAGTGAGACATCAGTCTTTCTGTTGCCAACATTAAAGTAATTTGGTCATTAGAAAGGTAAATTCAAAAGGTAGCCCGCAAAAGAAGCCTTCTAGTACTTACCAAGCTGACGGGAGGGGATTGTCATTGCTGTCTAGCAGAACTACACAGGCCGTAAAATCTTCAGCACCCGGCCAGGTGTGTTTGATACCTTCACTCCCCCCGTGCTGTGGTTCTGCACGCCGACTGCTACATTACTACGGTGTCCCTGCAGAAATGTAGTGATGTTGCAAAAGCGTTGGGTACTCACTGGACTGGAATTATGACCAGCTTGACTGTGTGGAGTTGTGGCAGTCCAGCAACAATCATGGTATCTTTGCCTTATGGCCATACACACAGTCCGAAAAATGGATGAAAAATACCCCTTTCTAAGCAATCGTACGATAATGGGCGCGTTAGTACAACACTTTGGAGAGCCGATCACGGCAGTTCACCCGATTTTATTATCCGGTCAGGCAAGCATGAAAATGTTTCTCGTACGATACCAGATCTTACGATTTTCGTTTAATCAGTACAGTTGTCCGAAAATACAATACAAATATACTACAAAACATTACATCCCATCCGAATTTTTATCCATTTTGTACGAGAATTTTCGTATCTTTAGTAACTTCTCCATTTTCGATATGCAACTAGCATGCAAAAAAAAAGACGATCGGTCGTACGATTTTTGGATCGTGTGTACGGGCCATTAGGGTCCATTCACACTAGCGCGACTTGTCAGGCGACTTGGTCGCCTGACAAGTTGCGGTCGGTCGCCTGCCATTGATTAGCACAGGACCCGTTCTAATAGGAGCGACACAAGTCGCTCCGACTTAGAAAAAGGGTCCTGTACTACTTTGGGGTTACCTGGCGGCGACTTGCATTGACTTCAATTATATGAAGTCTGTGCATGTCGCGCCGAAGCACCGCGACTTCACATGTTGCCCCAGCGAGTCGTGTCGCCCCTGTCTGAATGGGCTCTTAGACTAGGGGAAAGTAGCAGACTTTGTTGCAGTCGTGATTTCCTTCACAACAGTATGCTGGTTCACTAAGAATTCTGACACCAGCTGAGTCTGCCAATCACAAATGCATTTAAAGTTGAACTAAATCTGAGCAGCACAAACTGAAAACAAGATTTAAATAATATTTTAATATTTAAAGCAAAATCCCCTATCCATCCGTATCTCCATGCTTTATTTTTTCCATATTTGAATATTTACCGAAGAACATCCCATTACAGATGTTTGTGTATTTGACGATGATCTACTTTATCATTGTTTCACTCTATAGCCACATACCTCTGCTATAATGACCACCTGTGAACAGGCCATTAATACAGAATATTTGTTGCTGTTTGATCTTTTTTTTAAAAAAAATATTAAAGTACAAAAAACGTTATATGTCTTAAGGCTGAACTCCAGAGAATGAAAAAAAACTTCCCTTGCAGTGGCCTTTCCCCAATGCAAGGGTTAAATCCTCATTCTCTGGTCCTGCATTGTAAGTGATGACATCAGAGTGCGAATGACAGATACGTTTTGAAAAGAAGAAGCTTTGGAGGATTGGTTACAGTGTAACTATTGTTCCATTGGTTATTAGGGGAAATGGTATCCCAGCATTAAACTTCTAGATTTTGGGCTGGGTTCACACTGGTGCAAACACAGACATCGCATGTGATTTGCACCTCATTGCTGTGCAGATCTTGTGATGTGTGTGATGCTATTTCAGCCATACAGTTTGTATGGTTGAATTTGCATCGCATTTGGACCAAAATGGTACAGGACCCTTTTTTTGGTCTGCAGTGGAATCGGATCGCATGGGTGTTCATACCCATTCTATCCAATTTCTGTACGATTTCAGAGTTTGCGAACCGATTTGGAGGTGTCGCAGAGGGCAGTGTGAACTACATGCGAGTGACATGCGATGCGGGAACCCACACTAGAATTGCGCTAGTTCCCACATTGCAAAAGTGTGAACCCAGCCTTATTCTCAAAGCCGAATTGAACAAACTTAAGTCAAAAAGCTGACTGTTACTATGCAAAGCTGCACCAGATTGTGTACAGTGCACAAGTTTTAGTAAATCCCCCGTGTGTGTGTGAAGAGAAGTGGTACCTTTTTTAAGGCCCCTTTCATACTTGCGGACCGTTCAGATCCGCCTGTCACTTTTTCAGGTGGATCTGTACGGTCCCCCCATGCATCTCTATGGGGCATTGGATGTCAGCGGAGACATGTCTGCTGACATCTGATCCGGTCCGTCAAATCCGGACGGATGGAAACCCTATTTTCCATCCGTCTGGCGGATCGGATGAGAACGGACAGCCCTGGACATGTGTGAACCGGTTCCATTGAAAGCTGGTCACATTCCCATGTTATGCGAATTAGATGTGGTTAAAAATGCATCTAATTTGCATGTATATGAACCCAGCTATAAAGTCCTGATGGCAGTATTATATTTTTACTGTATTTTCATGTTTTTATTTTTCAAGTAAAGGAGACCATTTTATCCATCTTTTGTTTTATAAACCTATGAGGGTATCCATAGCTAGTTTCAAAGTGTGATAATCCTAACGACTTCTAGTATCTAGCTGGTGTAATATAAATGTGTGTGTGTATGTATATGTGTATATATATATGTGTGTGTGTGTGCGCGCACCATTGCATTCATGGTTGAATGGTTGAAACACAGTGTATAGAAGCATTTAAAAAATAAATTGTACCCATAGATAAGATAGGCAGGTATTATAGAGATTTTCCCATCCTCTTCTGTATCAATGTACCTGCCAATATTTGATACATGGGCATTTTTCTCCATGATTTAGGGACTGAATGCCTCTCATTCAGTAGCCTTCTGTGGATGTCAGACAGCCTACAGATCTCCTTCATCAAGAACTCAATGACGGCATGTTGCTTGCTTTGAATTTATTATCTACCTGCAATAGGAAAAAAAAAAGTACAAGTTATTACTGAGGAAGAGTTACTCTACTAATACGTGAAATTTGAACAACCTATAATAAATTAATAAAAAAAAGTTATGCCTACTTTCGGTAGCGCTCTTGTATTCTAAGCAAAAGGAAAGATGATCGCAAGCTCTAAATGTGAATGATAACTGTACAGACGTGTGTTAGGGTTTCCAGTATGTATGTGCATTGCCCTCTACGAGACACAGATAGGCTAAAGAAATGTCTGCAGTTAAAGTGCCTGTCTGGTCATTTAAGATCTGTGTAGACAGGATTCATGCCAGCGGTCTTCTCTTACTGTACAGGAGGCTTTGGTTTAATAGTGGGGTTTTATTTTTCAGGGTGTGGACTCTGGGTTTGTTCCAAGCATTCAGGATTTTGATAAGAAGCTTGCAGAGTCAGATGCTTACCTCCAGATATTAATTGACCAGATAAAGGTATGTTCAACACTATGTTCATTTTTTCTTTTTCTTTTGCTTTATGTGTTCGCAATTGTTTGAAATGTTGGTGAGATATTATTGTGTAAGGTGTGATAAGGCAGATATTGCCACCTTCAGAAGGGTTATATTAGGACCCATTTCATTGTTAGGGCTCTTTCACATGGGCGATCCGATCAGATCCGCCTGTCAGTTTTTTAGGCGGATCTGATCGGATCCTCCATGCAGCTCTATGGGGCAGCGGATGTCAGCGGAGACACCTCCGCTGACACCCGCTGCCATCCGTATCCGATCCTGTCCGTGAAATCTGGACGGATGGAAACCCTATTT